>NW_022196902.1:6588701-6593497 GCF_008632895.1 Mastomys coucha
AGCTCGGCCCTGTGAAAGTTCTGGGCCCCAGTGTAGGGGAATGCCAGGGCCAGAAAGTGGGAGAGGGCAGGATGGCAGGCACGGGAAAGTGGGAGGCAACAGGGGTTTGTTTTGCTTGTTTATGTTTGTTTCTTTGTTTTTTGGAGGGGAAAGTGGGAATGAGAAATTTACGTGTAAATAAAGAAAATAAAAAAAATGGGGTACAGAGCAAAACAAAGATTTCTCAACTGAGGAATACCGAATGGCTGAGAAGCACCTAAAGAAATGTTCAACATCCTTAGTCATCAGGGAAATGCAAATCAAAACAACTCTGAGATTCCACCTCACACCAGTCAGAATGGCTAGGATAAAAAACTCAGGTGGCACCAGATGCTGGAGAGGCTGTGGAGAAAGAGGAACACTTCTTCATTGCTGGTGGGATTGCAATCTGGTACAACCACTCTGGAAATCAGTTTGGCAGTTCCTCCGGAAATTGGACATAGTTCTACCAGAGGACCCAGCTATCCCACTCCTGGGCATATACCCAGAAGATGCTCCATCATTTAATAAGGACACATGCTCCACCATGTTCATAGCAGCCTTATTTATAATAGCCAGAAACTGGAAACAACCCAGATGTCCCTCAACAGAGAAATAGATATAGTAATTATAATACATCTACACAATGGAGTACTACTCAGCTATTAAAAACAATGAATTTATGAAATTCTCAGGGAAATGGATGGATCTGGAGCATATCATCGTGAGTGAAGTAACCCAATCACAAAAGAACACACATGGTATGCCCTCTCTGATAAGTGGTTATTAGCCCAAAAGTTTGGAGTACACAAAGTACAATCCACAAACCACAAGAAACTCAAGAAGAAGGAAGACTAAAATGTGGACACTTCATTCCTTCTTAAAAGGGGGAACAAAATACTCATGGAAGGAGTTGCAGAGACTAACTATGGATCAGAGACTGAAGGAAGAACAATCCAGCCTGATATAGCTGTCTCCTGAGAGGCTCTGACAGTACCCAACTAATACAGAAGTAGAGGCTCATAGCCATCCATTGAACTGCATACAGGGTCCCCAATAAAGGAGCTAGAGAAAGGACTGATGGAGGTGAAGGGCTTGCAGCCCTTTTAGGACAAACAATAATATGAACTAACTAGTACCCTCAGAGCTCTCATGGACTAAAACACCAACCAAAGTGTGCACATGGTTGGCCTAATTGCTCAGCAGCATATGTATAGTAGAGGATGAGCAAGTTGGTCATCAATGGGAGGAGAGGCCCTTGGCCCTGTAAAGGTTCTGTGCCCCAGTGTAGGGGAATGCCAGGGCCAGTAAGCAGGAGAGGGGTGTGACAAGCAAGGGAAGGGGAGGGAACAGGGGTTTGTTCTTCTTGTTGTTTTTTGTTTTGTCTTGTTTTTGTTTTTGTTTTTTGTTTTTTTTTTTGGAGGGGGAACTGGGAAAGGAGATATTGTATGACATGTGAATGGAGAAAATATCGAATAAAAAATAAATATATAAATAAATAAATTAATTTAAAAAATCAGGATGGGGTACTTGCTTCAGCAGCACATATACTAAAATGGAGCAATACAGAGAAGATTAGTAGGGCCCCTGGGCAAGGATGACAAGCAAATACACAAAGCATTCCATAGTTTTACTAAATAAACACACAGGAGGCAGGGTGGAGGTAGGGACCTAAGTAGGAGGGGGTGGGGAAAGGGAGGCAGAATCATATAAGGGGAGAGACAGGAGAAAAGCCTAGAAGGTCAGGAGAACGAATGGAAATATGTAGCTGCACTGGGGGTGTAGAGGTATGGAGTGGGGTGGGAGGGAACCTCTAAAAAAACCCAGAGCCCTGGAATGTGCAAGGCTCCCAGGACTCCATGGGGATGACCTTAGCCAAAATGTTCAACAGTGGGGAGATGGAACCTGAAGAGACCACCTGTAGTAGTTAGACAGGACTCCCAGAATTGTGTTTGTCTAAAAGAAATGCATGGATAAAAATGGAGCAGAGACTGAAGGAATGGCCCACCAGTGACTAACCCAACTTGGGATCCATCCCATGGACAGGCACCAAACCTTGACACTATTACTGATCCCATGTTGCACTTGCAGACAGGAGCCTAGCATGGCTGTCCTCTGAGAGGCTTAACCAGCAACTTACTGAGACAGAGGCAGATACTTACAGACAGCCACTGGACTGAGGTCAGGGACCGGTGTGGAAGAGTGAGGGGTAGGACTGAAGGAACTGAAGGGGATGGCAACCCCATTGGAAGAACAAGAGTAACAACTAACTTGGACCCCTGGGAGCTCCCAGAGACTAAGCCACCAATCAAAGAGTTAGTCTGAAGCCCCAAGCACATATGTAGCAGAGGACTGACTGCTAGTCTGGCCTTAGTGGGAGAAGATGCATCTAATCCTTTAGAGACATGATACCCCAGAGAAGGAGAATGCCTATGGGGGCACCCTTGAGATGCAAAGGGGAAGAGGGATGAGGTGGAGAACTCTGGGCTGTGGGACAGGGTGCAATATTTGGGATGTAAATAAATAATTACTTTAAAAAAGGATCAGGCTGTGGGCTTGCTTGTGGAGAATTTCTTAATTAGTAATTGGCAGGGGAGGGCCCAGCCCATTATGGGTGGTACCATCCCTGGACTAGTGGTCCTGGGTTCTGTAAGAAAGCAGGATGAGCAAGCCCAAGGAATAAGCCAGTAAGGAACATCCCTCTGTGGACTCTACATCAGCTTCTGTCTCAAGTTTCAGGCCCCTTTGAGTTCTTGCCATGACTCCCTTCAGTGATAGACTATGATATGGAGGTGTAAGCCAAGTTAACCCTTTCCTCCCCAGCTAGCTTTTGGTCATGGTCTTCTGTAACAGTAATCCAAATTAAAACTCCTTCTTTAACATGCTCTTGAGATCCGAAGCCAATAAAATGAGTCCAGAAAGAACTAGAACAACATCAACAACAACAACAACAAAGGAAAAGGCACTTGTGACATGAAAGGAGAACATCATTGCTCACTGCCCTCATGATTCTATACATAGAAATACCTAAACACAAATGAAAACATTTAAACTCATGAAGTACAGCAGGGATACATGATCTGTGATAAATGTACAAGTCAAGTACATGCCTATATGCACGAATAAAGAAAAAATCTGAGGATTAAATCAAGAATGTAATCTTTGTAGAATAAATACTTGAGAGTAAGTTTAACAAAAAAATTACAATATTTATGTGAGTCAGAAGGAAACTTCTCTTTATCACATGATTAGCTTGCGCATTTGGTCACAGCAATGGAAATCTAATGTGGAGCAATGGTGCTGATGCTGGAGTGTCTCTGATGGCACATGGTTCAGACACCTTTGCTATATGTTTGTAGAAGTTTAGAGATGCAGGAGAACTGGGCAATATTCTAATGGAACAAATTGACATTGTGATAGAGACTTGACAAGAGTGAAAAGTCTGAGATTTCTGACAGGAAGCAGACTAGAGGGCACTCCTATCATAATATATCCTGAAAAACAATACACATGTACACACATGCACACACACCATGCATGTACAGAACACACATACACACATGTGCATATAAGCACATGCATGCACAGACATGCACATGCACACACACACACACACACACACACACACACACACACATGCAACTACACACCCACACACAAATACATGAGCCACACTTCTGTTCCCTGAGAGCTCCTGAGGCTGAATCTAAATGAGGTAAAGAATGCAGTTTAGCGAGGTGTGTTTCCTGAAGAGATTGATGACATAAAGAAGCCAAGAGCTTTACACCAGAATAACTGGAAAGATGTTGAGATGACAGCTCAGGAATCTGAGACCCTTCCATCAGAGTGACAGGTGAGCATATGAACGGCTTCAGTGTCTGTGAGATGAGGTTCGCTAGGCACTGGTAATCTGCCAGGTATGATAGGGTTTGGGGTTGACATTGTTAGGTGATCCCCCTGTGGTAGAGCACATCTGGTCTGTATCAGTAGCACTTGTCCTTTCGCAGAGAACATCTCTCTTCTCTCTCCCAACAAACACTCTCCTTTGCCCCCAAACTGACTTGTTCATTGAAGGACGTTTGCCTGGGATAGATCATAAATGATCTAAAGAGGAAAATGAAATGTCACAACAGTGATAGTGGAGACCTTGTATGATACAATTATCATCCTGTGGGTCAGGGTAGACCTGTGGGTCTTCAAAACCGTGGGACCCAACCTATACCACATCTGCAGGGATTCACAGGGTTACCATGCTTGTCTCTGCAGAGGTGGGTCAAGCTGATGGTAACTAATGTTTTCCCTGGTCCTTCTGATAATGCTGCTGGGTCCAGAAGGACACAAAGTCCACACTCAGCTTCTACACTTCCCCCTTTCAGATGTCTGAGAGCTTGGACCCTTCAAAGGCACTTTTAATGATTTGGTGGTTTGGGGCTTGAAGTTATTCTTCCTGGGGCTTTTGAACACCACAGGGCCAATTTTCTTATGTAAAGAAGATGCAGGAAAATCTCCCAGGTCATCTTTCACAAACACCTCTTTTATTTTCAGAGGCATGACAAACACATGCATCCTCTACTAAGAGGTGGGAATGTGAACCGAGAGGAGGGGTCTAATTTGATCCTGGGTAGGCAGAGGGGCTTCTGTCTCTACCAGCTTTGGACCGGCTTTCAGCCCCTGCTCTCAATAGTGATGTCTTTGAGATGGCCTCTGACCACCTGGCATTTCATCATTTGCTTCCTTCCTCCTGGCTGGATTGGAGGCTCTGAGCAAAGCATGATGGA
>NW_022196902.1:6593508-6593669 GCF_008632895.1 Mastomys coucha
GAGAAATGCAGGTGTGGTAGCAGCTTAACATCTGCTGGCTGGACTACATCACAATCATTCTTCATGAGATCAAAGCAGGATATGTCCAGGCAAGGCTGGGTGGGGCTCCAAGGCTCTGGCATAGATGGGCTATGGAGACTGACATTAGGCTTTTAGAAATC
>NW_022196902.1:6593992-6595397 GCF_008632895.1 Mastomys coucha
CTTCTGCCTTTCTGACATTACTGTAGCCATTTCCTTTTATACCTGTAGCCAGCCATCTTACATTATTACAGAAGACCTTTCTCATGCCAGTTAATCATTAATTGCATATCCCATTAAGTTCTACGCTCTGGTGTTCTTGGAAATTCCCCTGGCCCTTGCCCTCCTTTAAGGCCAAACATAACTAAGGTCAGGTAGAACTGCTTTGTATAGTTAGCAACAATAAACGTGGACCTGATCCAGCCACCTAACTGCTTGGCAAGACTCCCTGTACCTGTGTATGAGCTTTTAGGGTTTCTGTGAGCTTCTGTGGCTTTTGCCACTTATAAGCCATCCTTGGGAAACAGTCAGGGTTGCCGTCTCAACTCCTGAGTCTGACCTACATCCCTGATCAATCTGTTCCAGGGTACATGTTCAATAAACTATCCCTACTTGACTGAGAGAGCTGTCTGAGTGGTTTTTGGGGTGATTCCTGGACCTCAACACTGCTCATAAAATATGAGGTAGCTTATTACCACCTTTGAGGATGACAGGAAGAGGCCTTTCTCATAGTTTCCAAGGTTTTTGACTCTCATCAACAACATGGGAGAGACCTTGGAGATAGACAAGTGGTTAGAATACCTGCCTTGCAATGTGTGAGGGCCTGAATTTGAACCCATGAGAACTCTGAGCATACACCTACAATATCAGATCTCCTAGGAAGCAGGAAAAGCAACAGAGACAGCAAAATGCCTGGGAGCTTGTGGGTCAGGTAGCCTGGTGTATGTAGTATCAAACCACACACCTAGTCTCAAACAAGGTAGAAGGTAAGATCTGACACACACACCATGGGACATATCCATGACCATATTAAACAAGACTCTTTAATTCTCTCTCTCTCTCTCTCTCTCTCTCTCTCTCTCTCTCTCTCTCTATATATATATATATATATATATATATATATATATAAAAATGTATGTATATATACATATATATATGTATATACACATATGTATACATATATACATATATATGTATGTATATACATATATATGTTTGTATCTATATATATATTTATATTTGTATCTATCTATATATATCTCTATCTATCTATCTATCTATTTATCTATATCTTCCCTCTCTCTATCTCTCCCTCTTTCTCTCTCTCTTTACATCCCTCACTTCTCCCATACCTCCCTTTCTTCCTCTATCCACCTTTCTCTCCCCTTCTCTCTCTCCTTCTCCTCACCTCCTCCCTCCCTGTCTTCACACACAGAGGCTGGCTGGTTGTATAGAAAACCAAATCCATGTTGCATGCAAGACTCACTTTACATTCTAAGGTCCAGAGTTGGAACAGGCACGTGTTAGGACCAGATGCTCCGTGTACACCATGAACAGATCATCTGTGCTGCTGACACACATGAAACAG
>NW_022196902.1:6597786-6598782 GCF_008632895.1 Mastomys coucha
CCACATTGGAGCTGAGCCTAATCCATGCCACAGGTCTCTACCCCACCTCAGAGCTTAGTTACCAGACCGTCCTTTAAACTCCCTTGGGAGATGGATTGGAAATACTGGGTTCCCAAGGGAGCAGGATA
Organism: Mastomys coucha; assembly: GCF_008632895.1. Lineage (NCBI taxonomy): Eukaryota > Metazoa > Chordata > Mammalia > Rodentia > Muridae > Mastomys > Mastomys coucha. The sequence goes on from NW_022196902.1 coordinate 6,597,915, forward strand.
TAAATTCTAAAGTATCAACATTCCCTACCTCTCCTGTAACATTCACATAAAGAGTTACCTGAAAATATAAAGTGAAATGATTCCATTAGCACTGTGCTGGGCTCCTATGCTGCCCTTCCCTGATGGCCAGGACTGGAAGTAGGAAGACAGTAGTAATAGGGGTGGGAACAGCGAGAGACTGCAGAGACAGCAAGGACAGAAGAGAAGCTGCTTGAGCAACAGCAAGAGCCCCTTTGCAGCCTCTGTATCCCAGCCTGTGAAATGGAGTTGGTCGTGTCTGCTCTGTCCACTGCAAAGAGAATGGATGAGGTCATGGGCAGCTGGTGCTCAAGCCCTGGTTTTCCTGACCACAGGCGTGGAGATCAGTATGCAGACACACTCAAACTCTGAAGAGGGTGCTGTGTGGGTTGCTGTATGCATGTGTTTATATTCTTGCTCAAATACATAGTCCTGGCAAGAAAGCAATCACAGTCAAGGCAGAGGTGAACAATGGTACCTTGGAGTTTCCAGGGCTCAGCAGCTGCCCAGCATTCCTGGCTGTTGATTGGCTCACTGTATGATGCTTTGATGTGCCATTTATTCTTTGGTGGCTCAATCCAGCCTAAATGCTTACTGGAGCTTGCTTGGCCTCCTCTCTGGTACAGGTCCACCATGTATTCCCCATGAACCTGAGTAGTAGTGTTTCATATCTACCCAGCACATCTCCCTGGTTGGAGGCTGTGCCCAGCACTTCTCTCTTAGGCCTGAAGAGGAGAGCTCTGTTGGCTGGTGTGTGGAGTGGGTGATCGGGCTTAGCTCCCACTGAGGAGTCAGTCTAGTGCTCTAAAGAGGCATGTGGAGGTTTCCAGTGGGTGTAAAATACTCTTGT
>NW_022196902.1:6599535-6602708 GCF_008632895.1 Mastomys coucha
CCATGGTGTTTCATCAAAAGTAGGAAGGTTTAAGGTACAGATCCATGGAAAGTTTTAGGGTTCAGCAGACCTGGGTCACGATCCCCGTTCGATGGCTGCTGGCTGTGGGAAGTCAGCCCCTGGTTTGCATCACCCTTCTTTCAGTTGTAAAGGGAAGATTATACCTCCCTAAGAGTTAGTTACCAATCTCTGGTTTCCTGGTAAGCGATGGCTCTGGTATGTGCTTCTCCTATTGTGATGATGTCAGAGGCACATAGGAACCAAGCCAGGAGGATACCATGTACTTAAATTCTGAAACAGTCAGATAGTCAGATAAATACCTCTATTGCTCACATATTATCCAGCCTTGAATATTTTGGTATAACAACAAAAATTGGAAAGACACGGTGACTTATCACTGTAACAAAACAAGTAAGCTCATTAGATAGGACGTATTCTTTCACATACTCTTTTCATCTGCATACTTGTGCATGCCTATAGTTACTGGTAGAGCAGTGTTTTACACACAGCCTTCTCTTTCTTCCCTACTGGGACATCCTCTCTTGTGGATCATGGCTGGTCCAGGTACAATGGGATCAGAGTGGATGAAGCTGAATTTATGCAGCAAGGACACCTGACTCCTCCTTTATCTCTTAGACTGATTTTTCAAGACAGTGGCCACAATGCATGCAGCCACTTGGCATCCTGAGGAGGGAACACATGGAGAATAAGACCATGACAATGAACAGGAGCTGCTTGCCATCCATGAGCATGAATTGCCTCACCAGCAGACCTCCCAGTCCCTGTCAATCCTCCAGATGATGGTCTCATCCCTGACGGACATCCAGGGCCACTCTGCTAGGCCACTCCCAATTCCAAAGTATAGGCTATTAAGATTTTAGGTTATAGGGTTTGGGGGTCACTTGTTATACAGCAGTGATTACAAGTACAACATTGAACTAGTGCCCCTCTCTCTTTGTTTATAACATTAACTAAACCAACAAAAACCACCTTAAAGATTCCCCTATGGACTGCCTTTGCCACAGTTATTTGTAAAGACTGAGGAAGCTGAAAGAAATGTTCTTGATCCTCTTGTCATGCAAGAGTTTAAAAAAACATTTCTCTTTTCCAGATGTGCAGGGAAGGATGGATTCAGGTCAAGGAGAACACCAAACACCCTGGGCCGATGGATCTATGCTTGAGATAAAGACAAGAAGTGGAATCAATTTATCAAGGGTGGCAGATTGCTAGATGCTCTGTATAGCTTCATTTATCTGCCTCGAAATTTGAGCTCAGTTATGAGAACCGTGAGGCAAAGAAGGAGCTAGTCAGAGAACATAGGGCCCAAGTCAAGAACTGGCTGTTAGGCTGATCATGAGATCAGATGTGAACATGATCACTGTGGATTTTGTTATGGCAAAACTTGAAGGAGTGAAAATACCCACCAATCCCAACAGACACAAGGGAGGAGCTTTTGACTCAGCCCAGGGTGGAAAAGCAACAGGTAGCAGGTGGCCGCTCTACTCAGCTCAGCTCAGCTCTGCTCTGCTCTGCTCTGCACATCCCAGCCTCTGTTTGGCCAGGAGAATGAGGCCCATTTCACTCTTCAGAGCACCCAAGGTGGGCTTCTGGAGGGAACAGCGCAAGGTGGTATTCACCCATAAGCAATCAGTTTACAGGTTCACACTTACCACTAAAGATGAGCCACCCCAATCGCTCAGCTAATGTTCCAGGAAGAGGCCCCTGGATCTCCACACCTCAGCTCCTGTGAAATTTACTCCCACGTGAAGGTAGGCCATGAGCACTCAGACACTGCTAGTCTAGGGAGTTGTCTCTGGGTGATGAGAGGAGCTAGGTCTGCCCCCGTAGGGTCGACCTCAGCTTTTAATAACCATGCTTCTGCAGCCAGGCTAATCTTAAGGTTTCCATAAGACCCACACCCCCAAGGCCTATGCTGGGAACCATGAAGGCCATGGGCAGTGAGGCTTTCTTTGTCCCTCAGGGTCCTTCATGCTAACTATGCTTCTGGTTTGAGCTGCAAACCTCCTTTCTCTGACTTTGCTTCTGCATTCAGAACTCAGCACTGTGAATTCCAGAGGAAGCCTCTGCAATCTGCAGCCTCATCATAAAATCAATAACTCAAGGCACAGATCTCAGACCACCACCTGGCTTTGCAAGAACACAGCTAACTGATCTATAGGGCAACCAACTCAAGAGGCAACCGACAGCATTTTCTCCCTCAAGGCAAAGCCTGGTTCACAGACACTGATTGTGGAGATTAGAAGAAAAGGCAGGAAAGAGACTCAGGGCACCAGAAAGCATCCTTGAAATAATTACCCACAACCCACACATCTGACACCAGCTCTCTGTGCTGAGCAGTCTGCCATGCCCTCCACCACCTGATGTTTGTCCCTTCCCACCTGTCTTGGTTAGGGTTTCCACTGCTGTGGTAAAACCCCATAAGGTAAAATGTTTAGGAAGGCAATAGGCTTATTCATTCTGCTTAGAGTCCTCAGTCAGGGAAGTCAGGACAGGCACTCAAGGCAGGCACCTGAAGCAGAAGCCATGAAAGAGTGATGTTTACTGCCTGGCTTTCTACAGATTGCTCAGCATGCTTTCTTATACAGCTCAAGAACACCTACCCAGAGAAGACACCCCCTACAACGTGCCAGGTCCTCCCACATCTATTATTAACTAAAATATGCCCCTCTGGTTTTTCACATAAGCCAATCTGGTGCAGACAGTTTGTCAGTTGAATATCTCCCTTGTCAAATGGCTCTGTCTTGTGTCGAGATAGCAAACTAACTGGGACATCAGCATCCACACTAGGATGATCTTACTCCTACTATCCTCATATTTATGTCTGTCCCTCCCCTACCTCCTATCATCTGGTCCCTGTGTCTGTCCCTCTCACCAGCCACACTGAAACATCCTATCATCTGTGCCCATACCTGTTATTCTCACTGTCCTTATTATAGGCGTGGACCCTTCTCCACTTCCCTTGTCAATCTTCTGGCTGATGGATGCAGTAGGCACAGAAGTCCTCACTAGGCCTTACAGGAACCTGATCAATGGGAGTCTGGAAGGCAGTGTTGTAGGTAATGGATAAACACACCACGGGAGGCAACAAGATGAGGGTCAAGGGTTTGGGGAGGTGAGCATTCCCCAGGCTCTGTATGACAGCTATCTGTCAC
>NW_022196902.1:6604692-6620932 GCF_008632895.1 Mastomys coucha
CCATAGATGGAGAAAACAAGATATTCCATGACAAAACAAAATTTACACAATATATTTCCACAAATCCAACACTTCAAAGGGTAATAAATGGAAAATCCAACACAAGGAGGGAAACTACATCTCTGAAATAGTAAAAATGTAATCTTCCAACAAAACTTAAAGAGGATAGCCACATGAATGGAATTCCAACTCTAACAACAAAAATAACTGGAAACAACAATGATTTTTCCTTAATATCTATTAATATCAATGGACTCAATTTCCCAATAAAAAGATATAGACTATCAGACTGGGTACGTAAAGAGGACCCAACATTTTGTTGCATACAGGAAACCCAACTAAGTGACAAAGACAGACACTAACTCAGAATAAAAGGCTGGAAAACAATTCTCCAAGCCAATGGTCCCAAGAATAAAGCTGGAGTAGCCATTCTAATATTGAATAAAATCGACTTTCACCCAAAATGTTCAAAAAAGATAAGGAGGGACACTTCATATTCATCAAAGGTATGATCTAACAAGATGAACTCTCAATTCTGAACCTCTAGCTCCAAATCAAAGGGCATCTTCATTCATAAAAGAAATTTTACTAAAGCTCAAAGCACATATTGCACTGCACACAATAATAGTGGGAGATTTCAATACCCCACTCTCTGCAATGGACAGATTATGGAAACAGAAACTACACAAAGACACAGTGAGACTAACAGAAGTTATGAAACAGATGGATTTAACAGATGTCTATAGAACTTTTTATCCTACAACAAAAGGATATACCTTCTTCTCAGCACCTCAAGGTACCTTCTTCAAAATTGACCATATAACTGCTCACAAATCAGACCTCAACAGATACAAGAAGGCTGAAATAATTCCTTGCATCCTATCAGATCACCATTGACTAAGGCTGCTCCTCAATAACAACATAAACAATAGAATGCCCACATACACGTGGAAGGTTAACAACACTCTACTCGATAATAACTTGGTCAAGGAAGAAATAAAGAATGAAATTAAAGACTTCTAGAGTTTAATGAAAATGAAGCCACAACATACCCAAACTTATGGGGACAAAATAAAAGCAGTCCTAAGAGGAAAAGTCATAGCTTTAAGTGCATACAAAAAGAACCTGGAGAGAGTATACACCAGCAATTTGACAGCACATCTTAAAACTCTAGAACAAAAAGAAGCAAATTCACTCAAGAGGAGTTGAAGGCAGGAAATAATCAAACTCGGGGCTGAAATCAACCAAATAGAAACAAAAAGAACTATACAAAGAATCAACCAAACCAAGAGCTGGTTCTTTCAGAAAACCTACAAAATAGATAAACCCTTAGCCAGACTAACTAGAGGGCTCAGAGATAGTTTCCTAATTAACAAGATCAGAAATGGAAAGGGAGACATAACAAGAGATACTGAGGAAATCCAAAAAATCATGAGATCCTACTACAAAAGCCTATACTCAACAAAACTGGAAAACCTGGATGAAATGGGCAATTTTCTAGACAGATACCAGATACCAAAGTTAAATCAAGATCAGATCAACAATCTAAACAGTCCCATATCTGCTAATGAAATAGAAACATCAATGATAGTTTCCTAATCAAAAAAATCCCAGGCTCAGATGAGTTTCGTGCAGAGTTTTATCAAACCTTCAAAGAAGACCTAATAGCAATACTCCCCAAACTATTCCACAAAATTGAAACAGAAGGTACTCTACGCAATTTGTACTATGAAGCCACAATTACTCTTATACCTAAACCACACAAAGACCTAACAAAGAAAGAAAGCTTCACACCAATTTCCCTTATGAATATAGATGTAAAAATACTCAATAAAATTCTTGCAAACTGAATCAAAGAACACATCAAAATGATCATCCATGACAATCAAGTAGGCTTCATCACAGGGATGCAGGGATGGTTCAATATATGGAAATCTACCAACATCATTCGCTATATAAACAAACTCAAAGGAAAAAAATCATATGATCATCTCATTAGATGCTAAATCATGATAAAATTCTTGGAAAGATCAGGAATTCAAAGCCCATACTTAAACATAAAAAGCATATACAGCAAACCAGTAGCCAACATCAAACTAAATGGAGAGAAACTTGAAGCATCCCACTAAAATCATGGACTAGACAAGGCTGCCCACTCTCTCCCTACCTATTCAATATTGTACTTGAAGTCCTTTCCAGAGCAATTAGATAACAAAAGGAGATCAAAGGGATAAGAATTGGGAAGGAAGAAGTCAAATTATCACTATTTGCTGATGATATGATGGTACACTTAAGTGCCCCCAAAAATTCCACCAGAGAGCAAGGGGGAACAAAATACCAATGGAAAGATTTTCTGAAACAAACTATGGAGCAGAGACTGAAGGAAGTTCAATCCAGAGATGCTCCACCTGGGAATCCTTCCCATATTCAATCATCAAATCCAGGCACTATTGTGGATATCAGCAAGTGCTGACTGACAGGACCCTGATATAGCTGTCTCTGGAGAGGCTCTGACAGTACCCGACTAATACAGAAGTAGAGGCTCACAGCCAACCATTGGACTGAGTACAGGGTCCCCAATGAAGGAGCTAGAGAAAGGACCGATGGAGGTGAAGGGTTTGCAGCCCCTTAGGATGAACAACAATATGAACTAACTAGTACCCTCAGAGCTTCCAGAGACTAAAACACCAACCATAGAGTACACATGGTGGAACTAATGGCTCCAGCAGCATATGTATAGCAGAGGATGATCAAGTTTGTCATCAACGGGAGGAGAGGCCTTTGGCCCTGTGAAGGTTCTATAACCCACTGTAGGGGAATGCCAGGGCTAGTAAGCAGGAGGAGGTGGGTTGATGAGCAAGGAGAGGGGGTAGGGAACAGGGGTTTGTTTTAATTTTTTCTTTTCTTTTCTTTTCTTTCTTTTCTTTTCTTTTCCTGGAGGGGAACCAGGGAAAGGAGATATTGTAAATAAAGAAAACATCCAATAAAAAATTCCTCTAAAAATTTTAATTTTTCATATATTATTCGTATTTTTATTATATTTTCAAGACATAGATCAACTTATTTTCTATAGCAATAACTCCTAAGCCAGTTTTCCCTGCTATTTCCTTCTCTGGAAGAATTAACAATGTTGCGTGCAAATGTGTGCTTGCATGGAAGACTGGTTCTGTCCATACACATGGCACACAGAAGAAAGTGTGAAGCAGAAAATATCCATTGTGTTCACGCTCTTTTAATTGAACATTCAACATGAAAATTTATATACTAATTGTCTTCGTTAGGGTTTTATTGCTGTGAATAGACAACATGACCAAGATACCTCTTAGAAGGACAACATTTTTTATTGGGGCTGGGGTACACGTTCCGAGATTCAGTCCATTTTCATCAGGGCAGGAGCATGGTAGTGTCCATCCAGATGTGGGGTTGGAGGAGCTGAGGATTGTACATTGTTATCCAAAGGCAGACAGGAGAAGGTTGGCTTCCAGGCAGTTAAAAGGGGGGGGGAATATTAAAACTTAAACCCACAGTGGCATACCTACTCCAAAAAGACCACATTGCCTAACCATGCCACTCCTTAGGACAAGCATATTCAAACCATCACACTAGTTTTATGTGAAAATTGACTAAATCTTTTTGGTTCAAATCTGTAGGACTAGAGAATCTGTGAAGTTTTGAGTCCTAAGGACTGCAGTCTATCCTTTGAAGATTTCATAAGATGCGACTGTGCTATAATTTCAGTACCCTCAGAGCTCCCAGGGTCTAAACCACAAACCCAAGAGTACACATGGTGGGACTCATGGCTCCAGCAGCATATGTATACCAGAGGATGGCCAAGTCGGTCATCAATGGGAGGAGAGGACCTTGGCCCTGTGTAGGTTCTGTGCCCCAGTGTAGCAGAATGCCAGAGCCAGGAAGTGGGAGAGGGTAGGATGGTGAGCAGGGGGAGGTAGGGAGGGAACAGGGGATTGTTTTAGTTTTAGTTTCTTTTTAATTTTTTTCTTATTTTATTTTCTTTTTCTTTTTTTCTTTTGGTGGGGAATCTGGGAAAGAATATTTTAAATAAAGAAAACGTCAAATAAAAAAGGACAAAAAAAGACTTCATGATATATCAGTTTGGTCGGCTGACCTACATTTTCAAGAGTTCCCTCTCTTCTAAGGCAGGACAGTTAGCCACAGGAAGGAAACTACAAGTGTTCTGTAGCCAGTGCTCATAGTTGCTGGACTATAGGCTCACTGTTGGCTCGCTGGAGCACCTGGGTCTGCATCTTTCATTCCTAGAGCCTTCTTCTGGTCTCTTTTGCATCCATTAGGAAGGGTGTCTTTTTCTTTTCCTTTCTTTTATTGTTTCTTTTTCGTCTTCTTTTTTTGTAGGGTACCCACCACTCTGGTGCTAGAGGCACTGAGAGTAGACAGTCTTCCTTTCTGTGTATTTGGAACCAGCAACATGATCTTAGACTCACTGTAGTACTCTCATTTACTTTGTAGCTTGTTGTCCTAGGCCATTCCAAGGTGCTGTGAGAAAACCCCAAAATGCTGTGAGAAAACCCCTGAGTGGTTTATAGACAACAGACTGTGGCTTACAGTTCTGGAAGTATGGGAGTCCAAGATAGAGAACTGGCAGGTCTGATGTCTGCTGAGGGGCCTTTTTACACACACACACACACACACACACACACACACACACACACACACACACACACACACACTGTAAGAGTAAGAAGGAATATGAGCTCTCCAGGGTCTTTTGTGGAACCCGCTAATCCTATTTATGAGGGCTCCATCCTAATTGCCTCCCAGAGGCCTCACATCCTAATATTTTCATAGTGGAGGTGAGAGTTTTAATATACAAATTCTTCTGATACTCAAACGCCTGGTAGGAATAAGCATCTTTGGTTCCTGACTATCTGCCCTTTGGACTGTAGCCATCAGCATGAGACTCGCAGACAACAGCCTTGCAGAAACAACTTCACCAGCTTTCAAAACAAATCCACCACCCTACCCTAGCATGCCCATGAATATAAATCTCCTAAAGCTCTGCTTCACTGGTTGAAATGTGTCTGAAATACATGGTAAAAACTCTTCTGAGAGCTTCAGATAGCAGATGGACATTTGATGAAAGGAAGTGCCTCTGCTAACATTAGAAAATTGGAGTCAGTAGAGCCCAGACCCTTCTGTAATCAATTCACTTCCTTCAACTGCTGGAGCAAAAGCACAAAATAATGAGTTGATACTGAAAACTATTTAACGTTATATGTAAGGCCATTTGGTACTAGCTTTTAAATATTGATAGAGAGATACTCCCATCTCATACATAAGGCAAACAGAAGTTCAAACGCTTAAGTAAACTTGAGCCCCGGGCTGTGTTAGAAGGAAGTTCAAGGTTGAGATTTTATAATGTCCATCTGGTTCCAGTTAGAGTTGGATGCATGCAGGAAATCCATGATGGTTATCAGCCTGACTTCCTCCATTCGGATGGAAGGAAGTCACAGATAGGATGCATGCTAGGTACTTGCTGATTTCGTTCTTGATAATAGACAGCAATGGACTTCCCACAGAGTGTATAATAGAAAAACAGGGTTGAGTTGCACAGAAATCAGCATATGTTTGATAGGTACAAACAGTAATAGCCAACATTTTCATAATGTGTGTTGTGTTAATTCAACTAGTCATCAATGTGACATGTGACTAGGCAATGCTGTCACTATATTATGGGAGGAAAGCCAGGCACAGTGGAGTTTGGTGTCTTGTATGAGGTGTCCTAGAGGCCAGGCCATTATGGCTTCAGAACATCTGTGCCTGTCAACTCCACTATGCTGTTGTTATTACTCTGCAAACTCTGTGTTTTATCTCTGCAGACCTGATCACCACAGTTCTTTATCATCAGCCTGTAGAGATTGCTTTCCAACTCCATTTCTCTCCTGTCCCTTAACCAATCTCCTGCATTTCAGCAAAAGACTCCTCCTACCAAAGTTTAGTTTCTCTGTGTTTCATCAGAGCAAAAGAGAAATCTAAGTTAATTCAGATATAGGTCAAAATACCTTCCTAAATCACTGTCAACTCACCCAGCACACTCAACCCCTTCTTTGCCTTCCTTCTTCATGACATCCTACTTCCTGGAATGCTTCACTATACCCCACTGTCACCCCACTTCATGCTGCTATAATTTCTAGAGACATTCTACCTGTTTCTTGTAGTTTTGTTCAAACAGCACTCTTTTTTATGATATTCTCTCTTACTTCTATCCAAAGGTGGTCAGTGTTAGTGGTCAACTTCAGAACTTAAAAATCTTCTTGGAGACAGTTTTCTGGCTATGCCTGTTAGGCATGATCTTGGCTACATAATTTGATGTTGGAAGATCTGACTTGACTGGATGGTATCATTCCATGGGCATGGGATAATGGACTCAGCCCTCTCTTGCTTCTTGACAGTGAAGGCAAAGTGAACAGAGCCTTTAAGATTCCACTGCTGTGATGGAACTGTGGGCCAGAATAAGCCCTTTCTCCCTTAAGTTGCTTCTGTCAGAGTGTCTTATTACAACAAAAGAAAACAGTAATTAAGACACCAGTGGACTTCTCTTCTTACTCCAAGTGCTTGTATCCTTATGGTTTTATAAAATATATGATTGGACAGTAATGAGGTGGCTACTGGCTATTTTTCTTTTTATTTTCCACAATTGAACACTTTATCTCAGTAAACTGGGACTGAACCTTTTTCATCTGTGGTTACTCGTTGACTCTGGTATCATATGCAGAATGCTACTGTGTGTTTTGTGCATAAAATTCCCCTTCACAGAGCTGTGTGGAGATGCTGTCTTTGTTGTCTGTTTTCTGTATATAACAAAACAACCTTCTTGCCTTCTCTTTCCAAATCCACTAGACACCTCCTACCATCACTCCTATAGTCACTGGGCAAATGTTTAACTGATATCTCTACCATGGGGTTATATTTGGTGATCTCTGTTCAGTATCCATCCTACAATGAAGACTAACTTTTTTTTAAAGATTTATTTATTATTATACATAAGTACACTGTAGCTGACTTCAGACCCACCAGAAGAGGGCATAGGATCTCATTACACGTGGTTATGAGCCACCATGTGGTTGCTGGGATTTGAACTCAGGTCCTTCAGAAGAGCAGTCAGTGCTCTTACTGGCTGAGCCATCTCACCAGCCCGAAAACTAACTTTCTAAAAAGCCAGGACCTTACTTTCTTCACTTGTCCATACATCATGGATTGTGGAGCAACACATTATGTATAGGATGCATTCATAAAATTTCTCTTTAAAGATTTAAACTGCTTAAAGCAAAATTCTCCCATTTTGTGTACACTCATCTCCCACTGAGATTCAGAGGAGGAAAGATTGTCATTGAAGAGAAGATCAGCAATGAAATTATTTAGAGATTTTTTTTCAAAACTCCAACTTTTTTGGTTGGTTTTATTATTCCTTTAAAATTTTTATAGACAGTAAATTTCCATTTGCCTAGAAATGATGGTAGACCTTGTCACTGGAGCCAGCCTTTGAACATCAAGACAATCATTCTTGATGCTTTTCAGATCCCTTATTCCAGGAAATCACCCACTTACCTTCTGCAATTCTAGATTATGGTTTCTGTTAAACACACACACACACACACACACACACACACACACACACAAATTAAATTATATAGAACTCCTTCATGTCTGGTTTCTTTCATTAGCATGTTTTAAAGATACACTTTCATTTTTGTGTGTATTTGGAGCCCAATTCTTTATATTGTGGTGAAATATTCTATTGTATGATAATACCACAGATTTTTTAAAGTATGATCTTGGTTATGGATATTTGTTTTATCCCCATTATTGACTATTTAAAGTAAAACTTTTGTAGATAATATTGTACTTTTTACAGTTTTCCAGTTAACTGTACATTTAATATTATGAGAAATTGCTAATTTTTTTCTAAATAATTTACTGCGCCCCCCTTTTTCAGACTCACAAGAAATATCTCAGAACTCTAGTTGTTTGGGGCTTTCAGCATTTGCTACCTATTCTTTTATAATTGTGGGCATTCTAGTAGTTATAATGTCACAGCCCAATGTTGTTTTGCTTCATAGTTTTGGGGTGATTAACAAGATAGATAATTTTCTCACATTTTTTGTTTTGTTTTGATTTATTTTTTTATTAATTTATTTTTTACACTCTATATTCCATTCCTCACCCCCTCCCCCACCCGCCCTCTGACTGCTCCTCATCCCACACCTTCTCCCCACCACCCTGTCTCCACATGAATGCCCCAACCCCCACCCCACCTGACCTCTAATTTCCCTGGGACCTCCAGTCTCTCGAGGGTTAGGTATATCATCTCTGAGTGAACAAAGACAAAAATTTCCTCTACTGTATGTTTGTCAGGGGTCTCATATCAGCTGGTGTATGCTGTCTGCTTGATTGTCCAGTGTTTGAGAGATCTTAGGGGGTCCAGATTAATTGAGACTGCTGGTCCTCCTACAGGATCGCCCTTTTCCTCAACTTCTTTCAGCCTTCCCTAATTCAACAACAGGGGTCAGCTGCTTCTGCCCATTGGTTGGGTGCAAATATCTGCATCTGACTCTTTCAGCTCCTCAATGGGTCTTTCAGAGGGCAGTCATGATAAGCTCCTTTTTGTGAGCACTCCATAGCCTCAGAAAGAGTGTCAGGCCTTGGGACCTTCCTTGAGCTTTGGACCTGTTACTGGACCTTCTTTTCCTCAGGCTCCTCTCCATTTCCATCCCTGTAATTCTTTCAGACAGGAATAATTATGGGTCAGAGATTTGATTGTGGGATAGCAACCCCATCCCTCACTTGATGCCCTGTCTTCCTGCTGGCAGTGGGCCCTATAAGTTCTTTCTCCCTACTGTTGGACATTTCATCTAAGGTCACTCCCTTTGATTCCTGAGACTCTCTTACTCTCAGGTCTCTGGTGCATTCTGGAGGATCTCCCCAATCTCCAAGCTTTACTATGGAGCAATAGTGATAAAAACTGCATGGTATTGGTACAGCAACAGACACGTTGATCAATGGAATAGAACTGAAGACCAAGAAATAAAACCACAAAGACACCAAAAATATACAATGGAAAAAAGAAAACATCTTCAATAAATGGTGCTTGTCTAACTGGCTGTCTGTATGTAGAAGAATGAAAATAGACCCATATTTGTCACCTTTTACAAAGCTCAAGTCCAAGTAGATCAAGGACCTCAACATAAAACCATATACACTCTAATAGAGGAGAAAGTGGGAAAGAGCCTTGAATTCATTGGCACATGGGAAATTCCTAAACATAAATTCAATGGCTTATGCTCTAAGATCAAGAATTGATAAATGGGACCTCATGAAACTGGAAAGCTTCTGTAAGGAAAAACCATAGTCAATAAGACAAATTGGCAACCTACAGATTGGGAAAAATTCTTCACTAACCCCACATCCAATAGAAGGCTAATGTTACTCTGCTCAGGTAACTTGGGCTCAGTCAAGTATTTGGCTTTGAGCCCTGGGGCCCCCGAGGGTGTAGTTTTCTACTTGCAGGGAGCAGAAGGAGCTTGGCCATAACTCCTGAGTCTTTGGTTCCTGTTTCAGTCACAAACCCTCACAGCTGCCCCTGCAGGAGATGTGTGCTCTATCAGGCAGACAATGCCCCAAGCTCCCAGCATTCTAATTGGACTCTATCCCCAGTCATTTGACCACAAGCCAGACATGCCATGCCCCATACAATATAAGGGGCAGTTTGCCCCTCCTCACTCTCTCGCTCTTTGTCTCCTCTCTGTTCTCCCTCTCTTGCTCTCTCCCTCCTCTCCTCTCTGCTCTTTGTTCTCTTCTCTTGCCTTCATGCTCTCTTGCTTTCTTCCTCTCCTTTTTTTCTCTCTCCTTCCTCTCCTTTCCTTCTCTCTGCTTCACTGGCCTATTTTCTCCTTCCTACAATAAAATATCTCATTTATACATTGCTTCCTTTTTAACTAACTGGCCTTGCAGCCACAGGTCAACACCGGGGAGAGAGAGAGCTCCAGGCCTCAACACCAGGCCCCGCTTTTGGTACAACAGGCTCATATCCAACATATATAAAGAACTCAAGAAGTTAATCACCAAAAAAACAAACAACCCAATCAAAAAATGGGGTATAGAACTAAACCAAGAATTCACAACTGAAGAATCTCGAATGGCTGAGAAGCACCTAAAGAAACGTTCAAAGTCCTTAGTAATCAGAGAAATGCAAATCAAAACAACCCTGAGATTCCACCTTACACCAATCAGAATGGCTAAGATCAAAACCTCAGGTGACAACACATTTGTGGAGAAAGAGGAACACTCTTGCATTGCTGGTGGGATTGCAAACTGGTACAACCACTCTGGAAATCAATCTGGAGGATCCTCAGAAAATTGGAAATAGATCTACCTGAAGACCCAGCTATACCACTCTTGGGAATATACCCAAAAGATGCCCCACCATGCCACAGGAGCACGCGTTCCACTATTTTCATAGTGGCCTTATTTATGATAGCCAGAAGCTGAAGACAACCTAGATGTCCCATGACAGAAGAATGGATACAGAAAATGTGGTTCATTTACACAGTGGAATACTACTCAGCTATTAAGAACGAGGACATCCTGAGTTTTGCAAGCAAATGGATGGATCTATGAAATATCATCCTGAGTAAAGTAACTCAGACCCAAAAGGACGTGCATGATATGTACTAACTAATAAGTGGATATTAGCAAAAAAAAAAATTACAGAATACCCAAGATACCGTCCACAGAACTCAAAAAGGTCATCAAGCTGAAGTGCCAAAGTGAGGATACCTCAGTCCCACTTTGGAGAGAGAAGAAAGCAGTCACAAGTGGGGAGGGAGGAAGGGACCTGGGGAGAAAAGTGGACGGGAGGGAGTGGGGAGTCAGGGGGAGAGGAGAACCTGATCTGGTATTGGGTGAGGGAAAAAGACTGAAGCCTTGAGGGCCAGCAGAAAGAATTTTCTCACATTCTTAATTTCCACTCATAAGTACTTTTAGTGAATTTTTTACTCAACTATTTTGTTAATTAAGAAAAATGGGTTATGTTTCTTCAATTTTAAGAATTCTCTGTACCTAAGAGATAAGAACATTTTGCTTACTCTATGGAGGCATTTTACATTTGGAATTTGCTTGTTCACTGTTTAAAATATATGTTATTTAATTTTATTTTATGTACATTGCTATGAGGCTGTCAGATCCCTTGGAACTGGAGTTGCCTATGTGAGTGCTAGGAATTGAGCCTGGGTCCTTTGGAAGAACAGACTGTGTAACTAACCACCAAGCCATCTCTTCAGCCCCCTGTTTACTTTTCTAACGATGTCTTTCAAACAGAAGTTTTTAACCTCATGAACTACAGTGCACTTAGTTTATGTTTTTATGTTTACCATTTTTGTGTTCCACTTAAGGGTTGCTGGTCTACCCAATGTTGAGATTCTTTACTGAAAATTTTTCCTAAATTTTGTAGTTTAAGTACATGTTATGACTTGAACCTGAAATATCTCCATAAACTCATATTTTAAATGTCTCTCTCGGTACTTGGTCCAGGGAAGGCTCTATGCCCCACATATGCCATGTAGGGGAATGCCAGGGCCAGGAAGCAGGAGATGGTGGGTTGGTGAAGAGAGGAAGTGGGGAGGGGATAGAGGGTTTTTGGAGAGGAAACCAGGAAAGGGAATAAAATTTGAAATGTAAATAAAGAAAATATCTAATAAAAATAATAAAAAAAAAGTGTCTCTCCCTTAGCTGGTGAAGCTGTTTGTTAAGGCTATAGCATCTTTAGAAACTTGGGCCTACCTAGCAAAAGGTATGAATCCTGGGCCTCTCAGGTGGGCCTCGGTTCTGCCCTT
Source organism: Mastomys coucha (assembly GCF_008632895.1). Classification (NCBI taxonomy): domain Eukaryota; kingdom Metazoa; phylum Chordata; class Mammalia; order Rodentia; family Muridae; genus Mastomys; species Mastomys coucha. The sequence goes on from NW_022196902.1 coordinate 6,616,560, forward strand.
ACTCTCTGCTTCTTGTTCTGCTGTGTTGTGATGAGCTCCTGCCACTCACTCACGCCCCTGCACCCCTCCTGAGCAGAGCCACTCAGCTGTGCCTTCCACATGATGAACTGAAACCCTCTGAAGCGATGAGCAGAAATCAACTTATCCTCCCATAAAATATCTGTCATGTATTTTGTCATAGCAATGCAGAGCTAATCAATACACTAAGTCTTCAGTATGTTTAGCACCAATATCTGCATGATATGACATAGGAATATAGGTAAATCACTCTTCTTGAAATTCCAGCTCCTTTTGGTAAATATAGGGCACTTTCTCTCTTCAAAATAGTTGACGTGTATGAAGAAGTCTATGTTTACAGTTCTTTTGAATTATATGTCAATTCTTGTGTTGATTCTGCTTTATTGAACTCCTTGCTGGTTCATAGGCCATTCTTATTTTATGATGATTTGGATAGTTTTTATACTATGTCTTGAAATAGAGCAAAATTTATTCTCTAATAGCAATTATTCTTTTTAAAATTATTTTTGGAAAGTCTTTATAGGTCTACAAAACATTTAAAACTCTTCCATAAGATGTCCATTTAACATTTGACAGGTGGTGAACTGCTTTTACAGAATTTTTAGGGACATTTATATTCTCATAATATATTACATGGTATCTTTCTATTTATTTAGACCCTCATGTTATTTTTATCAATACCCTTTGCAATTGTTAACTTACAGAACTTGCATATAATTTTTTGTTACACAGATGTATAAAACAAATACATCTCATAGACTTTTTACACTCTCATACATCTATCAATGAGAGACCTTCATTTATTACCAAAACTAATATGTTTTGGGAATGGAATCAACATTTTTCATGTTTCAGATAGGTGCATTAGCTACTATAAATGTAGCTTGAAGGCAGTTTTAGACTATTTTTGATATATGTGTCCTAGTTGCCACCTGTTGTGTGTCTGAGGTATGAATTTTTCCTTTCATTATGTCACATCAACATTCAAATAGTCTTGGATCCTTGAGCACTTTGGTATATGAATGCATGGATCAAAGTTGTTTAATTTGTAATAAGGATGAGCAACATGCTTTGTGTCTAGTTTTGTGTGGCAAATCAGTCTTTCAGCATTGAAAAGGATGCTGGCTCTAGATTGTTTTCAGTAATGACCTTTATCAGGTTGGAGACATTTTTGTTAATTGAATTGGTTCTTTAACAATTTGAGTATTGTCAAAAATGCACATGTGCACAGAATGCATTCTGATTGCTATTGCTTTCCTCATTTCTGTCCTCTCTACTAGGTCCATCTTTTCCCTTCCATATTAATGGTTTTTCACAGTCATGTCCTCATTTTTTTGTTTGGGTCTTTCAGGGTTTAATGAGGTTCAGTGTTTTGACTTTGGGGGTGGAAATCTTTTTTGCTCTTTGGTTTGCTGAGAATTTATTTTTTATCAATACTAAATATTCAGCTCTGATATGAATATTTTCTGGTTTTTAGAAGGAAGTAAATCATTTTCATTGTTCAGTGTGTCAATATGACCAGATGCATAGCCCTTTTTCTTTAATTTCTAACTGAGCTTATATTTCCAGTTAGCCTTAACATATTAAAAAAGTGTATGCTTGGATTTGAATATCCATACTTTAAAGAAGGTTTTTAGCTTAATTAGTGCAGTGGTCTAAAGTTTATAATGTTTTGATGTGAGCATAAAATGAGTGGAAGCAGCAATCTTTATTTGTAAGACTGGCATGATTGCTTTATATTAGAATGTGTCAGTGGGATTCAATTTTCTTTGTTAGGAGATGAAATCATGAAATCATGAATTTAATTATTTGTAATTAATATTTAATTATTTAATCATTTTAGATAAACTGGACTACCCAGATTGTTTATCTTTTTGCGAGAGCTTTAGTAACTTTTTTTCTCTAGCTTTTCAAATTTATTGGCTTGTATTATTTCATAATTTCTTGTTATTAACAGTATCATATTTATCTGTGGTAATTATAGCAGTATCTATATTTTCATTTCTGATATTAATAATTTATATTCTGTCTTTTTCAACTATTCATCATTAAAAAATAAGTTTTAATTTAATTTACTTACATCTCAAACTTTAACATTCCTGAATTGAATTTCTATTTTTAACTTCATAGCATTTAAGCTTGGATAATTGATTTACAAATATTCTTTTCTGATATAAATTTTTAATGCTAGAACAATTTCTTTAAGCACGAATGCAGCCATGTCTCCTAAATTTTGATATGCTCTCTTCTCGTTTTCATTTAGTTGTAAATAACTATTTCTCTTGTGACGTCCTAATCTATGGGTGATCTCACAGTGTGTTGCTGGCAGTGTACTACTGAATTTTTATTATTTGCACAATTATCTGAATAGATTCCCTTGGTAATTAATTGTTGAGTTCTATAAAGATAGAAAACAGTCTCTAGATGATTTTAATTATTTTTAAATTATCAGTTTGCCTTATGACTACAAATTCTGACCTGTGTTGATGAGTATAACTCAGCAATATATTTGTGAGCATATTCAGTCAAAGGTACCATTAATTCCCCCACACATCTTTCCCTTTTAATCTCAACTGTGCATTTATATCTCAACTGTGTCTCTTGAACTATTTGATCTTATTTTGTAAAAGTCAAGCTCTGTACTGTAATAGGTCTGTTTACACTATTTATCTTTAATGTATTTTAATAGGGTGATGTATGCTATTTATCTTTAATGTACCAGATTGATGCAATTCATTGAAGTCTTCCCAGGGCTTCGTCATCTCCTGTTTGCTCTTTACTGTTTCCACCCCTTCCCTCACGTTGACTTGCTTTTGATTTAAGTGCTTTTTATTTCATTTTTATCTCTAGGATCTGTTGGGTGGATGTGGCTTTATTTTGTAATTTATATTCTTTCATCGGATCTAATCTGTTCCTTATTAAGGTTTACATGTCTTTTGAGAGTGGTTTTCTGTTCTCCTGGTGTAGTCTGAGATTCAGACAATTATGATCCCGATCTTGGGAGTGAGACCATCTTAGTTTTGCTAGTTCTGGCTGTGAAGAGCCAGTACTTGCCTAATGGCTCTGTACCTCTTCTAGAGGCAGGGAGATTCCCCCTCTGATCCCATCCCCCAGGTACAGTGCTCTGCACCTTTATTTTGGCAAAGATAGACCACTTCAAAGATAGACCAAGGATTTTTCTATTAGAGAAGATGGTAAAGACACAGGACAAGGGTTCCCTTCCCTGAACCTGCTTCATGAGGTGGATTGCTAAAGTCTCCTTCTTCATTCACCACATTCTCTTGAGTTCCAGTGAAATTTACAGGATAGTGGGACATGAAATGCTTTTGTATCTTCGTCACACAGAAATTCTATGTTCTGATACTAGTCTGCACCTCACTGGGCTTTAGTAACCTCCCTCTGACCCACCTGCTGTCTTTGGTTTCTACTATCTCCTTTCACACTGGACCATGGAAGGAAATGTGTACATTGGCTTTTTGTTAGTCTTTCATCTGTTCTGGGATGACTTCAAAATTTTAGATTCTGAAGATTATACAAAGAAATTCTTTCTGTTAGGCTGCAATGTTGTTGCTTTCAGTTTTTAGACCTTAAATGGAAACTGGGAGTCAATACCATTTGCATTTGATATTATTTAAACACCCGTATTTAAACCTACCATGCAGCTATTTGTTTCTTATATTGCCCCAGACTTCTTTGGTCCTTTCCCATTTTTCTTCCTCACACTGATTTGAATATTGCTGAATATTCTGTTCTATTCCCACTGTTGGGTAACTAGTGAATTCTTTTTTGGGGGGAGGAAGGAAAAATTGAATTTACTGTATATATGCCTCAATTATCACAAACTATGTCCATGTAATTTCACATAATTTCTAAGAGGTCACATTGGTGTACCGTTGTTCTGTGTGTGTTACAAATCTCACAATGTGTGGTCGTGGACAGCCCATACCCTTTCAAAGAAATGTAAAAAGAAGTATAAATATCATGTTTTTTTAAACATATTAAATTTTACTTGTGTCTTCTGTCTTTTCTGATCTGGCATTAATTTACTTACATTTGAAAGTTCAGCAAGCAGATGTTTTAGGGCCAAATTGTCCAGGTGACATATTTGTCTGCTTCACTTTTATTCTGGAACCGTCCTTCCCCTTGTTCTCACTTTCTGAGGGTAACTTCTACTCAGGGAAGCAAACTCTTCAGTTGGTGGTTATTTTCCACTTGGTAGCTTAAGTATGATCTGTTTCCTTTGGGCAACCAGTAGGTCTCACACATCGGTGATGTTTAGCTTTAACTATTGTTAACTTACATACGACACATCAGTGATGATCTTTAACCATTGTTAACTTACATACGACACATCA
>NW_022196902.1:6621243-6690264 GCF_008632895.1 Mastomys coucha
TTAACCATTGTTAACTTACATAGGACACATCAGTGATGATCTTTAACCATTGTTAACTTACATACGACGCATCAGTGATGATCTTTAACCATTGTTAACTTGCATATAATACATGACTCTATCTCTCTGGGGAGGGAGGCTTGACACCCCAGCATAGGGGAATGCTAGAGGGGTGAGGCAGGAAAGGGTGAATGGTTGGAGGAGCACCCTCATAGAGGCAAAAGGGAGGAGGGTCAGGGGGACGGGATAGGGGGTTGTGGAAGGGTAACCAGGAAAGAGAAAATCATGTGAAATGTAAACGAATAAAATGATTAATAAAAAATGTCCTGCACATCGCCAAATCTTCAGTTGTGTTGGCTTTTAGTCAGGAGGTCCCAGTAGCTTCGACCCCATGTGCCCCCACCTGCAATGACACCTTTCCTGAAACTCCCCCAAATGAGCTCAACTGTCTCCTCTTGAGCAATAACACCTGAAGGCAACTTGCCTATGGAATAAGGTATTTAGTCCACCCACCTATGATCCTCCCACATAAGGGTGCCATATGATATTTTTCAGGTTCCTGTAACATCGTGTATTTTTTCTTTAGATTCTTCAACATCATGTGTAGCATGTGTGTCTGCTGACTGTTGCCTTTTGTGGACTCCGTTTTTCGTACTTTCCCACTCGTCTAATGACTTTCAGGTACATATCATGAATCTGAACTGCTGGAAGTCTGCATAGTTTACGTTTTCCTATAGGTAGAATTACACTCTGGTAAGCCAGTTACACAGAGGATTGCTCTTATTTGGGATAATTCAAAGCAGGGCAGCTGTGTAGTTTAGAGCTGACTTTAGACTGACTTTGATCTCTGAAGCTCCTCCTATATGTCCTGGATTTGAAAGCAATGCATGCTTTACCAACTGGATGGTTCCCAACTAGTTCCCAGTCCTGTCCGAGCTCTGCCAATCACTCTGCATTGGAATTCCCAGCTGTTTCTCTACAGAAATTCCAGTCCCCTCCCACAGCCTTGCATCTTCTCACAAGGCCCATGACACTTGTGCTACTGAGGCTGATGCAAAAGAGTGTCACCCACATTTGGAGGTTGTTTTATTTACATTGTTTCACCCTTGGGGTACTTAGCTTGTTCCATTTGAGGATGCCTGTCTTTTCTGAAGTCCAAGCTCTACATGCTTACCCACAGTCCTCTGTCTCTGTTTTATTTTCTTAAGGAAGGGAGCTGAGTTAATTTTATGTCCCACCCCATTTGCTTATATCATAACCTGAGTTATCACAGTGCTGTCTATATTGTCAGCATGTAATTGCTTCTTTATCCTGCCTTATTTTCTAAGTTTTTACGAGAACAGGTTCTGATAGGAAGTGTTTCATCCTGACCAGCAGTGAGGCCTGAAAATTTCTAAAGTGAATTCTAAATAGATGTCACTCCTGCAGATGAGATGGCTTATGTATGGACAGCCAGTTATCAAATGCTCTCACTAAAATGTCATGCTCATAAGTGGGTGGACGCGAGGACATTTCAATGTGTGAGACTGATTTTTGTTCCTGCTGTGAGACTACATTTTGTTCCTCTGTGGAGTTATGATTATTTTCCAATTTTTCCCTAGATATAGGTCATTAAAGAACCCCGATACTTACTTTGTGAAGCACATCTGGATTTTGCCTATACTTCAGTCATATCTCTAAGTCTTATTTTGTACTCATATCAACACACACACACACACATAAACACACACACACACACACTGAAAGTTTTTTGGACTTTTTTTGCTATCATTACAGCTTTCCCAGGGGATTGATAAAAAAATGAAATGAACTCCATTGCCATTTTTACAACTTCCAAAGCAAACAAAAAAAATAAAACAAACAAACTAACAAAAAACCCCAACTATTATATTTTCAAAGGGTAAAAATAAAAGAAGTGCATTTTGGATACAAGGAAACAGAAAGAAAACACCACGGCAATGTTTTTCTGTGTCTCAGCTCTCCCAGCTGTACAGAATTCATTCCAGGGAACTGCTTGGCTCAATGCTTGGAAGTCTGAAGACAGTCTCATAGCAATGGATGAAACTTTTGCTTCTAAGAGAGGCTATGTTTGAACAGAGAGTCATGTTTGAACATCAGGAACTGCTTGTGACTCTTCTACTTCACACCTGAGTGTCCTCTATATGGAAGGCACCTCTCCATCATTTCTCCTCCCCCCCTCACTTGCTCTCACTTTTCTCATTTAAAAAACATAACATCTTTTCATATTTTTCATTTTGGTTATAAACTTAGAAATCAAGTAGGAAATTGGTACTTTAGCTGGTAAACCAAAATTTCATAGTATTATTGAACAATGTTTTGTTTTTTTAAACTCCGAGTGAAACCATTTCTGTACATTGTATCTTGGTGTGCTGCCTAGCTTTTGTCAAAATGGCACAAACTAGACCCATTTGGAAAGAAAGAACTGCAATTGAGAAAACGCTACCACCAGATTGTCCTTTGGGCAAACCTGTGGTATATTTCATTGATTGATGGTTGACATGGGAGGGCCTAGCTCACTGTGGGTGGGCAGTGATACCCATGGGCTAGTGGTCCTGGGTGCTATAGGAAAGCAGCCTGAACAAGTCAGAAGAAGCAAGCCAGTAAGTACCACCCCAGGTTGGCCTCTGGATCAGTTCCTGCCTCTTGGTCTCTGCCTTGAGTTCCTGCCCTGACTTCCCTTGTTAATTAATGGACCATTACCTGGAAATGTAAGTGACATAAAATTTTTGAATGGAACTAGAAAATATCATCTGAGTGAGGTAACTCAGACCCAAAAGGATGCGTATGTTATATACTCATTAATAAGTGGATATTAGCCAAAAAAATATTAAAAAGTACAGAATACCCAAGATACAGTCCATAGAATTCAAAAAGGTCAACAAGCTGAAGTGCTCAAGTGAGGATGCCTCAGTCCCACTTGGGACAGAGAAGAAAGCAATCACAAGTGGGGAGGGAGGGAGGGACTTGGGAGGGAGAGTGGACAGGGAGGGGGAGAGTGGGAAGGAGAGGGGAACCTGATCTGGTATTGGGTAAGGGAAAAGGACTGAAGCCCTGGGGGCCAGCAGAAAGAATGTAAGGGGGCAACCAACCTCAGGAAATAGGAGGTTGAGGGGACCCTCCAGAATGCACCAGAGACCTGGGAGGTAAGAGATTGTCAGGACTCAAAGGGAGGGACCTTAGATGAAATACCTGACAGTAGGGAGAGGGAACTTATAGAGCCTCCAACTAGAAGACAGGGCATCAAGTGAGGATGGCATTACCATCTCACTGTTACATCTCTGACCCATAGTTGTTCCTGTCTGAAAGAATTACAGGGATGGAAATGGAAAGGAGCCTGAGGAAAAGAAGGTCCAGTGACAGGCCCAAAGAGGGATCCAGCTCAAGGGCAGGTCCCAAGATCTGACACTATTACTGAGGCTATGGAGTGCTCACAAAAATGGGACTATCATGACTGCCCTCTGAAAGACCCAGTGAGCAGCTGAAAGAGTCAGATGCAGATATTTTCACCCAACTAATGGACAGAAGCAGCTGATCCCTGCTGTTGAGTTAGGGAAGCCTGAAAGAAGCTGAGGAGAAGGGTGATCCTGTAGGAGGACCAGCAGTCTCAATTAATCTGGACCCCCAAGATCTCTCAAACACTGGACCACCAAACAGACAGCATACACCAGCTGATATGAGACCAACACACACACAGTAGAGGACTGCCGGGTCTGTGTTCATTTAGAGATGATGCACCTAACCCTCAAGAGACTGGAGGCCCCAGGGAGTTTAGAGGTCACATGGGGGTGGGGTGGGGGCATCCATGTGGAGACAGCGGGTGGAGAGGGGGTATGGGATGTGGATCAGTCAGGGGGTGGACTGGGGGGTGAGGAATAAAATATGGAGTGTAAAAAATAAATTAATTAAAAAAAGTAAACAACAACAACATTTTTCCTCCCCAAAGTGATTTCTACTCATGATGTTTCATCTCAGCGAAGAAACCCTGACTAAGACACTAGGGACTCTAAAGTAGGTCTGAAATGGAATTTGCACCATGGGGCACACTAGTCTTCGTTTGTTCCTGATGCTTCAAACACATCCATGCAAGTGGTTTACATCAGAACTGCCAGATCTCCTGGCCTTCTCTGGGCCTGGGAGAAAGAACAAGTCAGTTATAAAGCATTTTAGAGCAACTGGGTGATGTTAAAGGGAAATAAAAAGAGCCAGGTGATAGAAAAGGAGCTATGTCATACACAAACTGATTATGTAAGCCTTGGTCATGATCTTGAAAGACAGTAACTCAATATTTCAGAATGGCTTGTGAACCACCATTTGCTGAAAACACCTACTTTTCCTGACCTCAGTCTCTGAGACCTTTAAACTTAGTTTCTAAGAAAAAACCCCAAACAAACAAAAAAACATAATCCACTAGATTATTTTCTTTTTAAGTGTGTGTGTGTGTATGTGTGTTTGTGTGTGTGTATGTATGTGTGTGTACATGTTTGTTTGAGAAAGAAGTATCTATGTGCATATGTGATTGCAAATGGATACCTATGTGTGCACAAGTGCTGAGTCCTCTATCACTACCACATTTTTTGAGACAGGACTCACTGATTCTGGTGCTCAGTGGTTGACTAGGCAGGATGGCCTGTGAACGCTGGGGATCCTCCTCTCTCTGTCTCCCCAACTCTGGGGTTATGACTATGTGTCACCATTGCTGGCTTTTCTTGTATACTGAGTGCTAGGGCTCTGAACTTGACTCCTCAAGCTTGAACCGCAAGCCATTTACTGATCTAACTCTTTTAAGCTTTAGTCCTTTCATTTTCTTGAGGAAAACATCTAAGTGTTTTCACTGTTGGAATGGGATTTATTCTGAAATTCAGAAGGCAAATATCAAAAGCTCAACTCAGTGAAATGATTTAGCTTTTTCCCCATCTGTCACATTCCTGTATCCTATCCTTTTTCTTATATTTAAGCATCACTCCAGACCCCATCTGAGTAAGTTATTTATTAGCCTATATCCTCTTACAGAGAGAATAAAGTGTACATTCCTACTAATGATGATGGTTGACTTTTACATACTAGAACTGCCTGATACACATAAAGGACTCAAGCAACAAGGATTACAGGAAGTAAAAATGTATAAAATGGAGTCTGACTGCAAACCTTTGGTATAAATAGTTTTAATTATGAGAGGTGCTTCTTTAATTTATCTAGCCACTACACTATAGTATCTTCAGTTACATAATGACCAAAATATGGCCTGCCTATCTATCTCATCAATAAATATGATAGGAAGATCAAGTGCAATAACCTATACCATATGTTATGTGTCAGTGTGTGTGGGTGTATGCGCTCACATATGTGCATGTGGGTGTGTTTCTACCTAGATTATCTAAACACTATTCACACATTTCTTTGGAACTTAATAAAAGCAAATTTGTATTGTTACATTATTGTTATGTGATTCTAATATTACTAATATTATTAATCATAGTATTAGATATTTTTGCAGCTGAAGAAGGACTAGATGCCCAGAGTTCATCTTGCCCAAGAAACAACTAGGAAGCTCAGAGAATATCCAAGACAGGTCTGTATGAGGATCAAGTCTGTGTTCTGTACATGACCATGTTCCTCTCTTGACCTCTACACCACACAGTCAAAGTAGTCAGCATGAAATTAAGGAAAAGCAAAAGCTCAGGTCTAGAAGTAAATGATGATTTTTCTCAATAGCAATCATAGCAATAAGAAATGTGAGAAAAGTAACTTGTGCTTATTATTATAGATGCTATTGCATATTAACTTAATTTTTAAAGCCAGGATATATACATCTGAGCTATAGTAATAAGGGATAATTTTCATGCATGTTATATATAAGGACAAATTGAGTGGGAGCAAGTTTGAAAGATTCCTTTATCCTGGTCTTTTCAAGGTCTTTTCCAAGGGCAGGAAGAGACTGAAAACCATCTCTTGACTCAACCTTCTTAGCATTGGAAGTAAAAGCTCAGTAGAATTTGGAGAGAGTTTTAATGAATAACTACTTTAAGGTACATTAGATTAGTCAAATAAGTTAGCAAAAATTTGCCTGGATAATAAGATTAAAATGTGTAAAAGATATATTTAATATCAAAGGCCACCATAGAAAGATGGAACGCCACATCAATCAATAGTCTCCATAAATGACATGTTTTAAGCTAATGGTGAAGAAAATTCAATGAGAACTTTAATTGCTTTATCTGAGGAGAAATGAGATGTGAGAAATTAAATCAAGCAAGCATCCATCCTTTGCTTGGCATGGATTTTAAACAATGCCTGTAAAGATTTGTCTCGATGGTAGATTTCAAAGTAAATTTTCCATGTAAATTTAATTCTATAGATATAATTTTTTCTTGCACAGTGTGGAAAAGTTAATTTCAAAATGAATTTTCAGTGGAACAATAAATATAAAAGATGTAGAGTAATTGTAAATGAGTTCTGTGGATACAAGAATTCAAAACAGTTGGGTTTTCTTGTGCATTTCAAAAATGTTTTTATATGTTAATGTACTAATTTGCTTGGGTTGACTTGAAAACTGTATTATCTTGATCTATAAGAATATAATTACATCATTATTAACAATATTTTCTCAACATATCCTTTATTAAAATATATTCATCCCCAAATTAAAGCACTTGGTCAAAGTATCACTTTTCTCCCTCTCTTTTTTCATATAAAGACATATATTTGTATTTGTGTGTATAGTCACAAACACATGTGAATACACTTTCATATGTGGACTTATAAATAATTTATTAACATATGTATCATAACTAACATATTAAGATAATAGTGGCTGGCCATAAATATTCTGAAAAGGATTTGTGAAAGATGTAGATTCTGGTTTATACAAGTTAATACTGAAAAAAATTTCAAAATTTAATATTGCCTGTTTTCTAAAAGTTGAAGTCTTTGTTGAACTATGATGTATCCTGGGTTGCCTTTATAAATAAGCTGAGTGGGCATTGACTTATGGCTATGACATGAGGTGCTCTCCAACTCTCTTACCTTGTTTAAACTATGCCTTCAACTTATGTATCAGACTCCAAAGTTAAACGAATGGAAAGAACACCACAATTCTCTGGTCGTAGCCTTTTTAAAAAAGAAAATTGCCTTGGAGAAAGATTGGTTTATTGATTCCTTGGGATGTGTTGATGAATTATTTATCAGCAGCTTTCTAACATGCTAGATGTTTGGGGGCTGCACAAACACACATGGAAGGTGCACAGAAAGAATTTGGTCTGAGAGCAACACACTTACCCATTTCCTTGCTAGAACTCTGGCTACAAAAACAAGCCATAAATGCTCTGTAAGCCACATGGAGTAGGCAATTTGAGATCTCAGATTGTGTCTCTTGATTTCCATCCAGATGGTATAAAGCACGCATCCCTAACTTACTTACAGGCTTAGAGGTGAAGCTGTGGGTGACATTTACAGAGAACAGAATTAGTAAAGCAGTGACAAACTTGAGATTAGGACCGTCCCTACTGCAGAGAAGTAGTGGTGTTTCCTTAGATATTTAAAAATTAGTTGGAATTCTGCATTCTGAATCAAAATCCTACCAGACTTTAAATCTTGGCTCTGTATTAATTGTTAAGAGCATCAATTATACCATTGGGCCAGAATTGGCTTTTGGATGTTATATAAAATGTTTCGTCTGGGTATTTGGGGAAAGGGATATTGTTAAGAACATTGAGAGTGGTGAGTCAGAAAGATAGACCACAGAAAGAGTAGACTTAGGGATGTCTGAGTAGATAGAAGATCTAGTTGTACATGTGAAAACGACTCCTGTAGAGTTTAGTAAGAAGCCCAAAGATCAAGGAAGTTATGGGAAGAAACCAGAGAAGAACCCAGGGCTGCCTCCTGGCCTTGTAAACTGTGCCAGATCCTGCAACCCTACACTAGATTTAATGCTCTGATGTCATTGTCTAGGAGAGCACACTAATTTTACCTTTGGATTTCTGATGTAGAACCGATCAAAGGAACAATGGGAGAGTAACAGCTCTGGGACACATTGCACACAGCACACACATAGAGAGAAGCATGTGTGGCCAAGAAACACCATCATATGCTGGTTGTGTACCAACCATTTGCCCTGGACATAATTACATAGAAGAAAAAAAAAAAAGCTAGGGCATCCCGAAGCCACTTTTCTTTTGAGGCCTTACTTAAGTATCAGCCACTCCAAGGTAGACTGAGTATGTTTCAGGTATTCAAATAAAAACAGCTAGCTTTACTTTATGCAATGTTTTCATCCCTCATGTAAAGGGAAAAGTAGACATGCATGTAAAAGTTATAAAACAGGAGTTTTATGCTTCCAGGGCTTCTGCATATGAATTAAATCCTGCTCTATTCACCTTTAAAACTCACATCGCACAATGTAAATTGAAGTGGTGAAACTCACTTAAATTATACGTCTTATTTTTATTTCCTATACACATCAAGTAGAATTTAAAATGCCATAATGCCAAAGGGAATATCTTTACACTTCAGCAAAAAGCTGCCACTGTCGTTCCTTCCTTGTGTTGTTCCTTCCTGCCTTTTACCAAATAACCCTTGCTGCGTTCTTCTATTGCAGCAGGCTTTACTTAGCCTACCTTTGTATTCATTCTCTTCACTTTTAAGTCACAATACCTCACTGTGCTCTGGTTCTGCGTTCCAGATTTTAATGGTGATTATAAGCTTAGAAGGAGAAAACAAGAAAGGCTTGTTTAAATAGTTTCTACCTCACCTAAGTTGTCATACCCATAATTTCATAACCTGTATAAATGCATTCAGCTTTGCCCATCTTTGGATATTTTCTGGCTTTTTAGTTTTTAATGTTCTGCTCATGAAACAATGTGTTTGGTACAGGGAGGCTCATGTAGCTATTTAGATTAATTACTGCTCGTTGAGATTCATCATTGAGACAGTTCATCATTGAAAGCTATTGAAAAAAATAGGAACAATTGGTAGACTCTGAACTGTAGGAGGGAACATTCTAGAATTTCTGCTGAATAAGCAAATATATAAATGTGTAGGCAGTTGTTTCTTTGCTGTCTAGATCACAAGTGTGGAGGAGGGATGTATTGTTACATTCGTGGGCCACTCACAGTCTTTACTACTTTACCCATTGCTCATATGTTGCTTATGAAGAAGATTGATTCCTGTGGTGTGATGGCCAATCTTAGCTGTCAACTTGACTACATCTGGCCTCAACTAAAACTCAAGCAGCTCAGCCCATCTTTGAAGACTTTTTTTGATAGGATTCTCAGTCACTTCTCTGTTGCTGTGACCAAACACCATGACCAAGGAAGGTATAAAAGAAAGTGTTTGATTTGAGATTATGATTTCAGAGGGTTCAAGTCTATGACCATCATGGTGGACAGCATGGCAACAGACAGGGAGCCATAGTACTGGAATAGTAAGTGAAAGCTTACATTTTGCAACACAACCACAAGACACAGAGAAGGAGATGCACTGGGAATGGTACAAATCTTTTGAAATCTCAAAGCTCATCCCCAGTGACACTCTTCCAATGAGGCTACTCCTCGTTCCCAAATGGTCCACCAACTCAGGACCAAGTATTCAAATATGTGAGCCTATGTTCATGGGGGCCATGCTCATTCAAACCACCACAATCATTTAATTTGAGGTGGGAAATCTCACCCTAAATACGAATCATTTGAGGCAAAAAGACCCACCTTAAATCCGGGCCACACATTCTGGTTACTGCCTACATGAATGAACATAGAAGAAGGAAGCTTTGGCTCTTTTTTTTCTACCTGCCCTTACTTTTGCTGGTAAGTTCATCTCTTCTGAATCTGAGAGAGTACTAGAATCTACTTCTTCAGGATACTGATGCAGACTGAAGACAGGCTGACACATCCAAGTTTGTGAACTGAACTGAACAACTTCTGGATCTTGGCCTTTCTTTTAGGAGGCATCCACCACTGAACTAACTAGACCACATCCTGGTCTGGTTAAGACACTCTAAAAACTCATTATCTTTTTCTCTGGCTTTGCAAGTGCACACACAGATACATAGACACTTTTTTTTCCTCTAAAGAAAACTGACTAATACGTATTGTATAATGTGGTCCACCTTAGTAGATCGAATTGACCCTATGGCTTCCTTTGACTCAGAGTGAAGGATCAGACAGGTATATGCTGTAGTCCATCTATAACACAGACTGACAGCCCTCTTTATCTCCTGCCTAAGGTCTTGGCTGACTTTGCCTGTACGAAATGTTCTCTGTTAAATCCCATTGGAAAAAATGGTCTCATCTTGCTTTCAACTTGGTTCAACCTTGTACATGAGAAATAGTTTGAGGCTTTCTATATGCTAATTTTAACCTAAATTTAACAACTGAGCACATTTTTACTCATTCACACATCTATGCCTCATGTTTATCTTAATAGATACATTTGAATGCAAATATATTTATATTTTATACAGGTTAAGATCATAGACTGAAAGATAAAGTAGATCAAAAATCCAGATTTGGGGATGCAAGGACTAACAGGCACACAATTTTCAGGAAGTTGAAATGGCATGGCTGGAGATCAGGATGTTATATGATAATCAATTCTCTCAGTGATAGAGGGTATGTTGATATCAAATGAGATTTCAATGGCGTGTGGACAGAGGAAACCTGAGATAGGGCAATGAGCTAAAGAATTCTCTATGACCAAGAGATGCTAAATTCTTCTTCAATGTTTTCCTTGGTTTGGCACTTTGATCTCTCTTTCTAGAAAGGAATTTGACTAAGCACTAAAATAAAAACTTTGGTTAACCTTTCTGTGACTTTGTAGATCCATCAATACCTTTTACTGCTAGCTATAATTGGCATTCTTATACCCCTAAGTGGTGATTTTCTGACTGAGAAGACTGGAAATAATAATAATAATAGTAATAATGATGATAATAATAATAATAATGATGATGATGATGATGATGATGATGATGATGAAATTTTATTTTTCTGTACTAGTATATATAAGTCACAATAATAGCATGTGTTATTATTTAACACACAAAATAATGGTATACAATAGGAAACATTATTGTTTTGAGATTTTATCTTTGTGTGTGTGTGTGTGTGTGTGTGTGTGTGTGTGTGTGTGTGCGTGCATGTGCATCTGCTTCTGTGTCTGTATGGGTTCCTGTAGAGGTCAGAAGAGATCATTAGATTCCTTGGAACTAGAGTTACAAGTGGTTGTAAGCTGCCATGTGTGAGTCTTAGGAACTGAACTTGGGTCCTCTGGAAGTGCAGCAAGCACTACGATTATTTCCATTTTATATAGAAAATAAAATACCTAAACCCAGGATGCCGATGTTAACTAATATTTCTGGCATCAAATGACAGCAAATTGGCAGAGTGGGGGGTTCTTATTGATGAGAAAATGTGAGCCCTTGGACACCACCCCTAGTTCCTTTCCCAACCTGGTCTCTTCTAGAAAGCCCTTGGTTTCAATGTCTTTCTTAACCATCCATCTCAGATTCTACAGAATTCAAGGCCTTTAAAAAAAAAAAGAAGAAGAAGAAGAAGCAGATTATTTAGTAGCTACTAGCCAAAGCCCATGTGGATTTGAGAAGACCTAAGAGGAAAATGTAGTGTCTAAAGACAGGACTTATAAAGCCAGGGGTTGACTTTTCATTAAGTTAGACGGGTTAAATTAGCTTTGGATTTCATTAGCTTGAATTGTCATTCATGCCTAGTCAAACCTAGTATTGCCAGACCAATGTGCTAATGTGACATAATTGAAAACATATTGTATCACTCTGCACAGGGTAACCTGCTCTCCATTCCTCCATAGCATCTGGAATCAGGGACAAATGAGTACTCAGATTCTGTGAAAGGGCAGGTGCACTAGCCTATTAAGGCACTAGACTAGGCTGGTAAAATGTACCTGTATCATTTTTCTTGTCCATGTCAACAGCAGCTATGCCAGGCTTCTTTAAAGTCTCTAACTCCTTTCCTATTCCTCTTTCCCTTCCTGCACAACTACAGTATTGAAAATTACAGCACCTGTCCAATGCTCTGCAGGCTGCTGAAATATTTTTTTGCTCACCAACTCTATAGAAAGACTTATTGTCCCTCTGAAGAAGAAACACACCCATCCATTTCCAAAACATTTCCTTAATACACATTGCATATGACAAAATTTTAAAATTAAGATGCCAAAAGAAATGAAAGTGTCAGTTCAATGGAATAGCAAAAGGAGTCCTAGTCAGTAATTCTATTGCAAGTTTCCCATTCCTGTTTATATTCTCAACTCAGAGTCTCGCATGTGACAGGCCATTGCCAGGATGTTCTCTGAAACCAATTAAATAAATCTGAAACTTTCTGTTATGGCATTACATACAAAAGGCACAGCTTAAGCAGTCCAGAGAATTCTAGAGTCCCAGGATGATGAAGCAGAGAAAGGGAAAGGCCAGTGTATCTCTCTTAGTGTTTCCCATTACTACACTGTAGTTGGGGCTCTACAACTATCCTCTGTAAGTGTTGATATCTATCTTTGGGTTCTTGTTAACTTTAAGGAAGACATTCTTAGAGGTCCTAAGGTGCTAAAAGGAAAAGCTAGAAGATTCGATTCAAGTGCATTTTAATCATTTCAAACATCTCATAAGAGCTCTCCAATTTCTGAGCTTGAGTAAATATTTGGTGCTTTGATATGTGTCTTAATACTTGAATTATTTATCTGCATATTCTAGCAAAGTGGTGAGAATTGATAGTTTATTGAACCATTTTTTAAGGGTATGTTTCTAAGAGACAAACCAAGACCTGGAACCATTATTCTGAGGTATTGACAACTAGCTGAGAAATGTGGTAGGATCTGTCTTGTAACTAACATGATTGGCTCAGCTAAACAAAGAGTTGAACAAATGAAAGGGACTTGCATTGGTGAAGTAAACTGTGGCATTACCCAACAGAAGAACTGGGAAGAAAGGTGGATGGCCTAGGAAATCCTAGCCTCATTATTAAACATTTTAAACTAGAGGACTTCTAAGCACTGATGTAAGGGGAATTTGGCTGTGCAATATTTGATGGAGAATAATTAACAAAATGCATATGAACATTTTGGAACTCTCCTGAAAGTTCCTGTCTCCATCACACTGATGGGCTAAAGTGGCATAGAGGGACATGGTTCACTTCCCCATACTAGTCCATTTGAAGCCATCCCAAGCATGATTCCTAAGAACAATAAAAAATAATAAAGACGTTCTAGACTCAATATTCATACTCTTAGTGTACTTCATAAAGAAACATAAAGCAACACTTTGGTTTCTTCTCTTGTTGCTGTGATAACAAATAAACAAACAAAAAACAAAACAAAACCAACCAACCAACCAAACAAACAAACAACAATAACAACAAAGTAGGCAAAAGCATTTTAGGACTGAAGGGTTTATTTTGGCTTCCTGTTCAAGAATACAATCAATCATGAAACGTAAGGGCTTCTTGGTGGCGGGGGCTGATGATGTTGTTTCCATGGTAGGGAAATAGAATGGTAAATTCTTCTGCTCACCTCGATTTCTCGCTTTATTCAGTCTAGCACCGAGGCCATGGGTTGCTGCTATCCATCTCCAGTTAAAATGGGCCCTTCCAGATCAATTTACCTAATCTAGAAAATCCCTTATGGGTTTGCCCAGAGGCTGATTTTCTAGGTAAGTCTAGATCCTGTCAGATTGATAGTCAACACTTAACCATCATACATGCCATTTATTCTGTGCTCTGAACTGATCCCTTTCAGATAACCCACCTTTTCCCATCTCCATCTATTTTCTTTGGATCAAACAGACCTTGGAAAATACAAACTTATTTATGCTTTTGGAATATGGGACATCCTTAGTTTCTCTACTAACTTTTACTGGATGAGTTGACTATGTTTACAAGCCACCCATCGTTGATCTATTTCCATGTTTTGGTTTTGACTTGTTTTTCAGAGTTTCATCTATTTCTTTTCTCTTCCCTAGGGTATATGACTTCACAGCTTTAGTCCTCCACCATTGTCTAACTCTTTTGTTTTAATTAGACGTTAGACTCTTGTTTCTTTTAGTCGAACACAATTTAGACTATTTAAAATATTCAGTATCTCACAGGATTCTTTCCCAAAAGTATCTGTTCTTTAATTCTTAGTGGGAAAGGCCTAAAAGTGAGACCACATTTGCAGTGTTTGGCCTTTATTTATTATTGTTTTTTTTTTTTTTAGATGGGATCAAGTAGTAGTGTTTATTAGTTATTATAATGACAAGAGATCCCATAGACAAGTACTGTGTTAATTTTAGGGCAGCTAAGGCTTTGGTGTGTGTGTGTGTGTGTGTGTGTGTGTGTGTGTCCTGAAATAAGAATCGTGGGGAATTACAAGAGTTAGGAAATAAGCCATGTTAGCCTTGGCTTGGCTATTTCAAAGCAGGACCAAACTAGCTTGGACAAAGAATTAGCCTACCAGATAACATTACCTAAGAGAGAAAGCAGCTCAGAGCATCTAATATGGAAGTACATGGATGACTTCTTCCTTGAATATTGCCGCATTAAACTTACAGATTTGTGGACCATTTGCAAGAAAAATATTGGGCATGTGAAATCTCCTGTATATGTCTCCTTTCCCAAAAGAAGATGATTGTGTGTATAGGCTTTGGGGTTTGTGCGTATAGGAGTGGGGACCAGGAAAGTGTCACTGCTAGATTGAAAGGACGTTGCCTGACATTCAGCAGCCAGCCACCTAAAGTCAGCAAGCTTATCCATGCCCCGAGAGGCAGCTGAATAGTAAAGCAAGAAACACTTTGAGTAGAAGCTCCACATCATGGGAGTCATGAGCTCTGTGAGCTCACTTCACACAAACAGAATGATTTGCCTTTTACTTCCAGAAGGTTTAATGTTGCCTCCTTGCGTAATGCGTCTGGGCTGCAGATTCTGCTTGTGGCGCTGCTTGTTTTGGCTTGACTGTTGTGCCTTAGCTGCTGCTCCTCTGTCATTGCTTCTGAACCGAGGAAGCAGCTTTGATCCTTCAGCATTTCCTAGAGCATCAGGGGAAATGACTCAGGTGTGTGGGCATTTGCTTGAGTTCGGTGCCCATTTTTCTTCATGCAGACACAACTGCTGATGATTCATTTATGAAGGGTCATCTGCTTTTTGGTCTCACCATCAGAAAGACGTAAAGTTTCCTGCTATGCAAAGGCAGCCTTCTCGCCTGTCTGAATGAGTGCTAAAGCTACAGCCCTTCCCAGTCTTCATCTCCCACATCTCATTCCCAAGACTCAGTTCTCAACCCGACATGAGCTATGTGTGACAAGGATGCATTGTCCCTTTGGATTAACTTTAGTTTTAAGTTGTCGACATACTAGCTTTTACACAAGATGAGAAAGTTAACGTGAGAAATGTATGTAGCAAGTTTATTCTAAGGAATTAGCTTGAAAATATGGAATATACTGATGTTATTTGAAATTCAAGTTGTGCATTAGTGAGCTAAGGGCTAGAGAAATTCCTACCACAATGAAATCTCTTGGACACTTTAAATCTAGTTTCCAACTTTATTTAAGATAAGACACTGTGTTTTGTTTATTTGTTTTGCCTAAGACCTGCTTCTCTGGTACCAGACTCCATTATTAGTGAGTCCAGGAACCTATGGTGAATGGTTTGAATGTTTGTGCTAAACCACACTTGGCTTTAGTCCATCTGCCTACACTGAGAGGCATGCTGGGATGTTGTTCTGGAAGTCAGTCTTTTAATTAAAATTTATTTTTATGTGTCTGAATGCTTGTGCACCACGTGTGTGCTGGCTAAAAGGAGGAGTAGGACTATGTGGAACTTGAGTTAGAAGTGATTGTGAGGCAACCTGTGTGTGTGTGTTAGAAACCAAACCCCAGTTCTCTGCAAGAATAGCAAGTGTTCTTAACCACTGAGTTATCTTTCCAACCTCAGAACTATTTTGTTAAATTAGCTGAGAACTATTATTAAGTAAATGCTCATTACAGTCTACATTTTTTCTTTATGAACATTTGGGGAATATTTTTTTATATATCTCAGTATCAGGGAAAAACCACATCTGCTTTGTTTTATTTTCATCCTATTTGGACATGGAAGATGGGATGATCAAATTCTGAACTTACATTCTCAGCATATAGCATGTTTACTAAGCTTTTTCCTGGCTCAATTCATCAATTTTTTTCTTAACACACACTTATTTAGTTAGTTATTATTTTATTTTTTAATTTATTAATCACCGTATTTGTTTACATTTCAAATGCTATCCCCCTTCATGGTCTCTCCTCTATGAACCCCCACCCAATCCCCATCCCCTTTGCCTCTAAGAGAATGCTCTCCCATCCACCCATCTACTCCCCCTAACCTTACTCTAGCATCCTCCTTCTCTGGGGCTAGTTATTATTTTCTTATTTTTTGCATTCATTTTGTAAATTGGAATGATTTGTATTATAACAGGGAGGGTGCTGCTATGGTCCAGCATGAAATATATTTCAAGTAAATGGGCTTGAATATTTGTTGCCTGCCTTGTTTTGAAACTTTTATGAGGTGGAATTTCACAGCAGAATGTGAATACTGAAGAGAGGGTTGTCCTTCAGACTGACAGTATAGATCCTGTTTCAGTCCTATCTCTGCTTCTGCTTCCTGGATCCCATGCCTTCTCTAACTTGATGGACTAGATTCTCTTAAAATGTTGAAATAAGTCTTTCCAAAGTTGATTGTGCTAAATATTTTCATCAAGTCAAGAAGAAAACCAGTTCAGGTATAAAATATTAATTTATATTCATATTCATTGTTCAAATAAATGAATGAGATAAAGAGAATGCTTAGTTTCAGCTTGTTTCCAAGCAATAACATAGCTACTTCAAAGATCATTAAAACCCAGAAAATATTGATATTAATAAACTTATAGTTTTATATTTTACAATTAATTCTATGTTCCAGTTCAGATTAATTTCATGTATATGACATGCCTTTCCTCACACACATATCAAGTGTTCTAGAAGAATTTATTGAAAAGATTCTATTTCCCATTTAATTACACTGGCCCTTTCAATGGACCAAAATGGTCCCTAAAAGCATCAGATAATAATCTATGGGACAGTAATAACATTTCCATAGATGTATTGAAAATTTGGTAGTAATTCAGTCACCCTGACTTATCTAGGTAACTTAGAAAGTGTTCTAAGAAAGAGGCAGAAGAGCAGAGACATTATGAAGGCAGATAGAAAGGCGAGGATGAGAACATGGAGGGTTATTTGAAAACATTTGACTGCTGAATTCAGTATAAAGGGGGCCATGAAGGAACGGGCTAGTTACAGGATGTGTAAAAGGTTCTATTTGAGTTCTAGGTAGAGTCATTCAATACCTTGATTTCACCTTAATAATATCTACATTAGCCTCTGGCCTCAGAATTTTTAAGTAGGAATTAAAGTAAGTGAAACATTTGGCTATGGTAAAAACTAAAGAGCAAGGAAAAAACAAACCGAAGGCCAGCTCAAAGGCTGTTTCCTTTGTCTCTCCAAAGGATAGGGAACAAAGCAAAACAGAGTTTAGACTGGAAGGCAGGTTAGTGGATAATAGAATCTTGTCTCTTTACTGATCACCATGTCTCATCTCCTAGTCCTGTGGTTCAGAGCAGTATGAATCTCTGGCAGTCCATGTTGGGAATCTGAAAACAGAGAAAGCTGAACTCTCTTCCTCTTTAGAATGAGAGTCTCAGATGACAGCACTATGTGGGGTGTGGCCAAGGCTCCAAGAGCCAGAGGAATTTCTAGGAAAGAGGACCCTCAAGAAGGGAAGAAAAGGTCCTAGCTCAGACCCAAATATGCTCATGAGTCTCTCTGAGCCCCTATAAGCTCTGCTTTATTGATTCTGTGGGCTGTGTTCTCATGGTGTCCTTGACCTCTCTGGCTCTTACAATTTTTCCTGAAACAGAGAATCAGTGGATCTGGGGGAAAGGAAGTGGGGGTGGAAGATGGGGAAGAGTGGAGGGAGGGGAATCTGGGAGATGTAAAGTATGAGAGAGAGACAGAGAGAGAGAGAGAGAGAGAGAGAGAGAGAGAGAGAGAAAGAGAGAGAGACAGAGAGACAGAGAGACAGAGAGACAGAGAGACAGACAGAGACAGAGACACAGAGACAGAGAGAGACAGAGTCAGACACAGAGACACAGAGACACAGAGAGAATATCAGATGATCCAGGGACCAGGAAAGCAATGGATAGTTTCTGAGCATTTACAGAATATGCACACAAGTGTAGAAAAATCTGAGTGATAGAGTTTGGATGCAGACCATGAGGATATAGAAAACAAGCTGATCTTATCTGCAGGCAGTGACTAAGATACTGTGTGTAGTGACAAGTATTGGCATCATGTCAAGGGGCCAGCCTCATAGCTATCAGCTGAAGATTCTCAATGACATGGAAGGCCCATGTTCAGAAGTTAAAGTTTAAAAGAGATGAGAAACTACAGCTTAACAATGCCCAGATTTGGAAGTGAATGTTGTGTGAGCTGCACTAGGAATTAGGTCAACCTTGACATTAATAACAGAGAAGAATAAGGAGAGAAAGCCCTCCAAAGACTGAATTTGCTCTTCTGAATGACTAAAGTGACAATCCAATTTAAAAATCATTGTTTTCTCTAAATTTCTTGAAAGTGAATAGTATCAAAATTAATAAAAAAAAATTTCTACTGTTTGGGGACTGGTGATTTGTAAGTTTTATTTAAACTACTTAAGTATTGATGTGTGAATTTTAATCCTGATACATGTGTACTATCAGTCAATTCTATTACAATGTTAAGTAGCAGAGACTCTCATTTTATGGCTAATTGCTGTAAGGTCAACACACCAAGGAAACTGCCCTTATATGTTTAAACAGGCTGAGTTAAAGCCGTGGTCTGACTTCAGTTCGTGTCTTTTCCATTGTTACCATGCCATACAAAACATCTGAAACTCATTTACACCAGCAAGGCTTAAGTTCACTTTACTCAGCCTAATGGTTTAAACGAAGGGCCTTTCCAGGCGCAAGCAGTTATAACTCTATCATGTGACCTGGCAGACAGAACTCTGTAAGTTGCTTTGGTATTAGGTGTTTTGAGAGTCACCATCTTGATTATATTAAAGTCAAAACATGAAAAAAATTAAGAAATTGCAGCAGTGCAATCAAAACATGTCATATTCATGTCTCCCAATTACTGATTGCCTCCAAGAGTAGGAATGGGGTGTCAGGAAAGCCTTGTCTCTGTATGAGAAGTAGAAATAAAGCAGCTAAATTTTTCAGTAAAATTTTTGTAGTATTTATTTCTTTCAATGCAGGTAGTGGGAGATAGATTCTATAGTGCTTTTGTTTGACAACTATTAAAATTTTTCTAGCCAAATTTATTAGCTTGCATTGGAGATGTGTGTTTCAAGTATAAGAGAACTTGAGGTGGGGTAAGACAATTGGGATGTCTAGATACTTTCTTTGTGAGTCAGGCACAAACACCACACACGCGTGCACACACACACACACACACACACACACACACACACTCATACACTCATGCACATACATGCATTCAGGATGTATTCTACCTCTGTTTCCAAAGTGATTCCTTCTCCATTTAATTTCACACAGGATGCAAACAGGAGCCAGAGCAAAGTGTAACTCTCATGAGAATATCTCCAATGACCTGCTTCCTCTAACCAGATCCCATTTTCCCAACTCCCACTGCTTCTCAGTAATCTATTCAAATTTTGAATCTACTAGTAGATTAAATCATTCAACACGTCAGAGTCTCAGAATTCAGTGGTCTCAGAAAACCTTCAGAGAGGATGTGCTAATCTCCAGGCTGTTCCAATTCACAAGGATTGTAAGCTATCAGACTCCATTCTAGACTATTCTATGAGCATTGACTAAAAAATGTATTCTTCAACTAATAAAGTCAAATAACAGAGATAAATGTTTGATAATTTTAAAGAAAACTCTTCACGCTCCATTGGCATTTTTTTTTAAAAAAAAATTATAGCTAAAAGACATCATGAATGTTTGAAAGGTTGTTTTTCTTCCAATGTGTAAACAGTGTTGCTCCAAGGTCTTTCTTGCATTATGTCTTACTAGATATTTACAATCATTCTCAGTCTCACTTTTCCTACATGAAGTCCATCTTTTCTCTGATAGCTTTTAAAGTACTTTTCTTATTACTGCCTATTAGGTTTTATATACTGAAAATGTGCTTCAACAAACCATATCTTGATGCCCAACATGTGATAGGATCGGTTACTCTCCTAAGAACATAAAGAATGGCGCTGGGGAGAGGGTTCAGTGACTGAAGTGTTCGCTGCACATGCTTGAGGAATGAAGTTCTTGTCCACAGAATCCCTGTAGATACCAGTACTGGAGAAGTGGAACCAGGGAATCAATGGAACAAGCTTGCTAGTCAACCTAGCTGTATCACAAAGCCCTGGGTTCAACTGAGAGACTGCCTCAAAGAATAAAGTATAGAGTTAGTGAGGAAAACTCTGATGTCAGTCTTTCACTTCCACACACATGGGAGCACCCATACACATGTGCATGCACACACACACACACACACACACACACACACACACCACTAATATATGTTTTAAAAGTGAAAGAAAAAGAGGCCAGAGAGCTCTGTATTCACATAACGGAGGTCATGTGAGAACATAGCCAGAAGCTGGTTTTTGCTCAAGGCTCTTAAAGAAAGTGTCTCCACTTGACAGTGACCTCATTAGTACCTTAATCTTGGATTTCTACAAGAGAATAAATTGAAGTTGTTTAATCTTCTCAAGGCTTTGAGGTCTTCTTTTGGCAGCCCGAGCTGAGTGAGACACCAGCTATCTGGTCATGTTATTAGTTGATAGAATGTTTTTACACTATTAATTGATAGAATGTTTTACAGACTCTATGCATTGGGAGCCCACTGAAACTCTGGGAAATGTAAATTTATCATTGTCTTGAAATATGAAATATATCAGCCTTTCATTTTTTCAAAAGTGCTTTCTTCCAGTTTTCTCCATATATCATGCTTATGCTCACAACTTTAGAGCGCCATGTTTTATATATATTATATCACAGCCTTATGTATTATATAGATATTATTCACATATTAATGTCTCTAGCCACAGGGAAATCTGTAAGTTTATAAGAATAATTAAAATACACACTATATACACATATCTAATGTAGTATTTCTATATGGCAGGATGATGCTTCTGTTAAGGTCCATGGATTATCTAACAAAACCCCCCATTCCAGGAAGGGAATACCTTCCTATGAGTTGTTGGTAATGCAGGGGATTCCAAGAGATACCCAAGCAATATACTATTACTATTGGTTTTGGTTGGTTGTTTACCTGAACATCAGGGTAAGTATCTATCAGGGTAAGACAACACATGTTTCAATCCAAGAAATTGGAGAACTCAAGCTGGTCCTGACCTGAAAGCCTCATCCTTGAAGGCTAGTTCTTATAGTATCAAAAATTCCAGGTAGGCTTGCAAGAGAGAAAATTTGTCAACAGTACTATCTAGTTGCATAGCCCAAGAACCACAATGAAAAGAGAAGAATGATAGCCTTAGAGGTGCAATAGTGGCACTTGTGCCCTGGAAGCAACCAACAGCTTTCTAAGTAGACCTAAAGCCTGTTCAGTTGGAAGGCTCATGTCTAGGACTTTAAATCTAGATGAAAACCTGTAGATGAAAAGTTATAGGCCCTAGAAGAGAGCGTATTACTATCATATTACCAAAGAAATGTTGTTTTTGATTGACTTCTAAACACTCATTCTTGAACCCATGGAAAACTGCAGTTCTCAGATATCATCAATAAAAGCTTTTTCAGTAGAGAGAGACCATTAGAGAGACTTTCAACTCCTAAAATTACAGAAAATAAACAACATCTGAGTCCCTAGAGCGAAATGAAACATATGTAATATAATATAGCCCCTACTGCAAAGGCTCAGGAAACATCATAGAAGGAGGATAGAAGGATTGTAAGAGCCAAAGGACCAGGATGGTTGCTGTAAGATAGTGTCTTCTGAACAGGGCATGGATATTGCTCCTATGAACTCTTAACAACATGGCTGGCTGCACAAGACCTGCAAAGAATGGAAAGTTCACAAGGCCCCACCCCATATCTGCTTGTTTGGGGGAGAACCAGAGAGATGAAACCCCAATATCAAGGGGTTAACTTTAAACATATGCAAATAAGGGCAATAGTAATCTATACATGCACGTATATAGCCACACATGGCTCTATATACATATGTACATCTATAACAAAAATATAGACAAGGTCATGAATTCAAGTTGAGGTGGTTAGAGGGACATAGGAAGGATTGGAGCAGGAAGAAGTACTGTGAAATGGATATAAATAAAGTCGACAAATGTATGAAATCATAAAAAAGTTACAGACTGAATGCTGTGCCTTTCCCTCATATATTGAAGTCTTAACTTCTAATAGGATGATATTACAAGATGGAGCCTTGACAAAGCAATTAACATTGAAGGCAGTAATGAGTCTGGCAATGTGTGATGGGGCTGAGGATCCTAATATGTGGACAAAGGGCTGGGTTTGTCCAAATTTCATATATCACAACTGTATCAGAAAGCAATCATTTATAATTTATAATTTATTAAATTATATTAATATAAATATATAACTGTCATTGATGCCTTTCCATCCCAGCTGGACATAAGGAGGCAACAACTAGCTCTTCTCCATGCAGTTTAATCAGGAACCTTCATTTTTACTTCTTCTCTAGCTAGCTTCTTTTATATTCTTCTATATCTTCTTCTTACATCTTACTAGTTACATCTTTCTACTTTCTTCTTACTTACTCTTATTTCCTACTTATTCCTATCCCCTACATCTTACTTACTCCTATCTATTACATCTTACTTACTATTATTCCTATTCTTACATACATCTTACTTCTATATCTACATATTTCTATCTATACATACTTACTCACTATCACTATATACTTACTCCTAATCTCTACAACTTACTGCTAATTATCTATACATACTTACTCACTATTATATATTCTTACTTACTATTCCTACATACTTACTTCTAATTCTTATATACATCTTACTTCTATATCTACATACTTACTCCTATCTATTATATCTTACTTCCTATTTATACATACTTACTCACTATTCTATATATCTTATTTACTATCTATTATTCCAGCCCCCAGCCCTTAAATACTTTCCCTGGTCCCAATCAGCATCAGCTACGTGGCAAAACATGATAGGCTGCGGGAAAATCATGCCAGCTTGCATCACAAACTAGAGGCACACAGCTTTTCCAACTAAGGCTTGTTTATCTCAATGCTCTCTGCTCTGGCCAGAGACCAGGTGTTCAATATATATATGTATAGGGTGGCAGCTGTGGCTCCCCACATATAACTATATTAAATATAATATATAATATAAATATATTAAAATATAATTTATAATCATTGTGTTAATGTTGTCTATCAACTTTATCATCCTTGTAATTCATGTATCTTTTCAATTTATCTTTCTTCATCATGAGCTATATTTCTCTATATGTGTAGCAATTTTGATTTGGTGCCAGGCACTGTGAGGTTTTTTTTTTTCACTGTTGCATTTTAGGTATTTTCTTTGAATATTACTCTAAACCAGTGTAAAATTATTTGACAATAGTTTATTCTTTTCAAAGTTATTTTGAGATTTATTGTATGTATTGGGGCAGCTGTAGCTTGCTTTAACCTTCATCCTTGATTTAGATTTGTCACATTGGTATTCCCTACTCAATGTCTGTGGATTTTGTAGTTTTTCTCCTTTTCCTGGATAAAACCCAACTACTTTCACACATAGTAGAACTATGTGTGTGAGTTCTACTTGTTCTAAAACTTCGGTTTGTTTTTGTATCCTCCCACATCAGCCTGTTTCCTTACAGTTCTCAGTTATAGACTCATCAGAATACTCTAGGGATATCTGTCTGGTTTTGTGCAGACAGCCTTTCTCCGCCATCTGCCTTGCAAACTCTACCTGCCTTGGCTTGTCCAGACTTTCAGCTCAGTTATCACAGTGCACGTAGGTATCTGTGTTCAATTAGAGTCTTCCTCCCTGAACTGTGATCTGAAAACTCTTTCCCAATCACATGTTGATTAATTCATGAGGCTTATTTTGTCTTTATCTTTTTTTGACATATAGGAGGCATTGTTTCATGTATTTTCAACTGGCTTTTGTTTGTTTGCTTGACTTTTAGTCAGGAAGATCAGTCTAGTTCAATTGGTCTATTTTTGGCTGAAAGTGAAGTTAATTTAGTTTCATTTACTCTTATGCTTCACCTTATATTCACAGACATTTCAATTTTTCTTTACAGACCATTCTCCCTCTTGCTTTGGCATAAACAAGTTCAATTCATTAATTAAAGCTATTCAGAAAGACATAACTGAGCGAGAGAGACAGAATAGTGATATAGGTAGATATAGGAGAGGGACTTCTTATAGGAATTGGCTATATGACTGTTGGACTTAAGTCCCTTGGTATATTGTCTGTAATATGGAAAATAAGAACAGTAGCAGCAGAGTTAATACTGAAGCTCAGAGCTGAGAAGCTCAGGCACCCTGAGGATCCCCAGGGCTTTTGTTTCAAGTTCTACAGTCCATGCTGGAGAAAATAGAATCCCAATGTACAAGAGTCTTGCAGCAACATAAGACTTTCCAGCTACAGCAGAGCAGAGAAGGAAAAGAGAAAGGGAGGGGAGGAGGGAAGGAAGGAAGGAGGGAAAAAGGAAGGCAAGCAGGAAGAAATAGAGAAAGGAAAGGATAGTGAAAAATAGGTAGGTAGAGATAGATAGATGATAGATAGATGATAGATAGATAGATAGATAGATAGATAGATAGATAGATAGATAGATAGATGATAGGGAGAAGGAGAGAATATATGAGAATCTTTACTCTGCCTTTTTGTTCTATTGAAACCTTTAATGCACTGGATAGTACCCACATGTTATATTGGGCAATGCTGGATCTTCATTACTTAGCCTGATACTATATAAATGTCAATCTCTTCCAGATACATTTTCATAGTCAGATTCAGAAATGACACATTACTAATGCAGTCACATTGCACCCCCAATTAGCCATTATGGTCAATTCTCTTTAAGGTTGGTTAGGTACTTTAAGTTTTTATTTCTCATGTGTGTGTGTGTGTGTGTGTGTGTGTGTGTGTGTGTGATCACGGTGCATGCATTTGGAGGTTATAGGACACCTTTGGAGTGGGTTCTATCATTCTTTGCTGTGGGTCCCTGGAACCACTTAGATCATCAGCCTTGATGACAGGTATGTTTACCCACTGAGCCATCTTGCTGGCCCCAGTACCATTTTCTTAAGCATTGCTCTTAAGCCCCAGATGTATTTAATTATGCAATTAAAATAGTCATTTCAATTATATGACTCTGGGGCCTCGGGAGATAGATCAATCTCAAAGTGCCTATGCATTTCCACTATCTAACTCTAGATCCTCATTATCTGAGGCAGTGGACACTTTCTTTATGTGGTTTTTGAGTGTCACAAGTTCAAATTGAGATGGGCTTTAAGTACAAAAAACATTTACTGCATTTAAAAGACTTGGTAAAAAATTTGAATACCTTTAAAATAATTTCTTATATATGTTAACATTTTAACAAATATATTTTACATATAGTGTTATATTTCCTTCAGTCCTCTCTTTAGTGCTAAATGAATTACTAAAAACATTTTAAAAAAATACTTGTGGTTTGCATTATATTTCTATTGGATGTTGTCTTCCAGAACAGCTTGAAAATAACTTGGAAACATCTGTTCTCCATCTTAGAATGACCATCTGAATAATGCAATCATCTGAATAATGTTTGACAATGAAGTGATGCCTTGAATTGTTAGTCCAGCTATCTAGGAAGATGTCCAGTAACTTTTACAATAACCTTGACACTATCTCATGGCTGTGATGAAATTTTGGCCACTTTGACCAGATAATCTTTTCCTAGGCTTGCATCATCTGTGTCATATCAATCTAAATATCCCCACAGGAGAGTGGTTCACAAAGTGTGGTCCCTGCAGCAGCAACATGAGAATTATCTGGGGATTTGTAATGTTTGGGAATTCTAACCCAGAGGAGATTAAAAAACTGTTCAGGTGAAGCCCAGCCTCCTGTTGTGTAATTGTGATTCACGCTAATGATCAAGGAGCCTGTTCTAGTAGCTGATGTTCAACCGACCACATACCTGTTCCTCTCCCTGAGTTCCTTATTTCTGTTAGTCTTTCTCCTGGTCACCAGGGCAGGGTGATTCTTTCTCGCTCTTACCCTCTGAGTTCTGAAGCTCATCATCTCCTGCCAGTACCTGTCTCCGCTTCTTTCTCTTCACTCTCATTTTGCTTCCCTCTGCTTAAACTGAGCTAATGCTTTCTTCAGTATTTTCCCCAAAGATCTATCTTCTACTTTTCTTGCAAATTTCTCTCTACTGTGCTTCATTCTGAAGACCTCACTAGACACCTCTTCCTAAAGCTATGCTGAAATACCACTTGTAAGATTGTCTTTGTTTTCCAAACCATACAAATCCAATCTTGCCAAGTTAAAACAAAATACCTATCTTGCTTGCATTACAATTTTACTTCTACCTCTTCTTTTTAATGTAGATGCTTTATGAATTTCATGAAGGAAGGATTCAGGTGTGAATGATCCCAGTATTCTCCTAAGAAATAAGAAAGATTAAACAAGCACTCCCCACACAGCCCATTGGCCTAGGATCTTTACACTTTCCCTTGTGCCACAGATATCCCTCCCCCACCATCCTCCTGTCTTTTTCCTTTGATTGTTTTTTTTAGTTGCCTTCTAAGCATTAGCCATCACTCGGCTAAATCTTCCCCTTATTCTTTTCTCTTATTCTTTTCTCTTTAAAGACCTGACTTTTATTTTTCCCATGTCGCTTATTTCTACCAGGTTCATATTTTTTCAAGAAATCAGAAATACAGTTCATTATTCTGTGTTTTATTTATTTATTTAATTAAAGAGAAATGTACTGTATTTTTAAGCTCCAATTATGTATTTAATGTATGGACAAATGGACTTAACTAAGACAAGTTAAGACACTAAGTGGGGCCCCAGAGCTGACCCTGTGCCAAGCTCTTCAGACCCAAATCTTGCCAGGAGAGAGCTAGTCTCCCAAGAGTTCTTACACACCTGAGAGCATAGGTAAGATCACCACTTCTGCTCAAATAGTTGGCCCAAGAGTTCTCCTGGAGTTCTCAGGACACAGGAACCAAGGAACAGCCAGGGACAGGATCCTTCCAATTTCTGTCTGCACCCCAGAGCTGTCCCTGTGCCACAGCTCTCCATACCCAAAATCCTACCTGGAGAGAGCTGATCTCTCAAGAGTGTTGACACATAGGCTTACAGGAGGGACAAGCCACAGTCAGAGATAGCAAGACCAGCTAACATCACAGGTAACCAGATAGTGAGAGGCAAACCCAAGAACATAAGCAACAGAAACCAAGGCTACTTGGCATCATCACAACCCAGTTCTCCCAGCACAGCAAACCCTGGATACCCACACACACTGGAAAAGCAAGATTTGGATTTAAAATCACATCTCATGATGATGATAGAGGACTTTAAGAAGGACATAAATAACTCCCTTAAAGAAATACAGGAGAACACAATTAAACAGCTAGACACCCTTAAAGAGGAAACATAAAAATCCCTTAAAGAATTACAGGAAAATACAACTAAATATGTGAAGAAATTGAACAAAACCATCTGGGATCCAAAAATGGAAATAAAAACAATAAAGAAATCACAGGAGATAACTCTGGAGAATGAGAACCTAGGAAGGAGATCAGGAATTATTGATGCAAGCATCAGCAACAGAATACAAGAGATAGTGCCGAAGATACCATAGAAAACATTGACAAAACAGTCAAAGAAAATGCAAAATACAAAAAGCTCCAAACCCAAAACATCCAGGAAATCCAGAACACAGTGAGAAGACCAAATCTAAGGATAATAGGTGTAGAAGAGAGGGAAGATTCCCAACTTTAAGGGCTAGTAAATATCTTCAACAAAATTATAGAAGAAAACTTCCCTAACCTAAAGAAAGAGATGCCCATAAACATACAAGAAGAAGCCTACAGAACTTGTAATAGACTGGACCAGAAAAGAAATTCCTCCTGTCACGTAATAGTCAAAACACCAAAGGCACAAAACAAAGAATATTAAAAGCAGTAAGAGAAAAAAGGTCAAGTAATATATAAAGACAGACCTATCAGAATTACACCAGACTTCTCACCAGAGACTACAAAAGCCAGAAGATCCTGGGCAGATGTCATACAGACCCTAAGAGAACACAAATGCTAGCCCAGGCTACTATATCAAACAGAACTCTCAATTAATGTAGATGGAGAAACCAAGATGCTCCACGACAAAACCAAATTTACACAATATCTTTCCACAAATCCAGCCCTACAAAGGATAATAGATGGAAAACTCCAACACAAGAAGGGAAACTACACCCTATAAAAAGCAAGAAAGTAATCTTCTTTCAACAAATGCAAAAGAAGATAGCCACACAAACATAATTCCACCTCTAACAACAGAAATAACAGGAAACCATAATCACTTTCCCTTAATATCTCTTAACATCAATGGACTCAATTCCCCAATTAAAAGACATAGCAGCCATATTTGTAATAGCCAGAAGCTAGAAACAACCCAGATATGTAAATAGGACCCAGCACTTTCCTCCACACAGAAAATCCACCTCAGTGAGAAAGGCAGACACTACCTACAAGTAAAAGGCTGGAAAATAAATTTCCAAGCAAGTGGTCCCAAGAAACAAGCTGTAGTAGCCATTCTAATATCGAATAAAATTAACTTTCAACCAAAATTTATCAAAAAAGATAAGGAAGGACACTTCATATTCATGAAAGGGAAAATCTACCAAGGTGAACTCTCAATTCTGAGCATCTATGCCTAAATTCAAGGGCACCCACATTCATAAAGAAACTTTTGGGTGGGGTTGCAAGCTGGTAAAACCACTCTGGGAATCAGTTTGGTGGTTCCTCAGGAAATTGGACATAGTACTACCAGAGGATCCAACTATACCACTCCTGCGCATATACCCAGAAGATGCTCCAACATGTAATAAGGACACATGCTCTACTGTGTTCATAGCAGCCATATTTGTAATATTCAGAAGCTGGAAACAACCCAGATGTCCCTCAACAGAGGAATAGATACAGAAAATGTGGAATACTACTCAGCTATTGAAAACAACAACTTTAGGAAATTCACAGGCAAGTGGATGGTTCTAGAAAATATCATCCTGAGTGATGTAACTCAGTCACAAAAGAACACACATGATATGTACTCACCAATAAATGGATATTATGCAAAGAGCATGAGATACCCATGATACAACTCATGCACCACATGAAGCTCAAGAGGAAGGAAGACCAAAGAGTGGGTGCTTCAGTCCTTACTTAGAAGGGGGAACAATATAATCAAGGGAAGTAGAAGGTGGGAGGGACTTGGGAAGAGGAGAGGAGTGGGGAAAGAGGGGTAGAAACAGGTATGGGAGGAGATAGAGGAGATGTACAGAGAGTCAAGAAATTGAACAGAGGCATGTAGCAATGCAGGGTGGGGAACTGAGGGGAGCAACCAGAAAGTCCCAGATGCCAGTAAAGTAAGATCCTCCTAGGCCTCCACGGGGATGACATTAGCTGAAATACCCCACAAAGAGGAGGGAGAACCTGATGAGACCATATCCAGAAGTTAGGCATGACCCCCTAGTTGAGAGATAGGGCCACCCACCCATCTCCAAAATTTTAACCTGGAATTGCACCTGTCTAAAGGAAATATAGGGACAAAGTGGAACAGAGACTGAAGGAAAGGCTACCCAGAGACTACCACATCTGGGGATTCATCCTACATCCAGACACCAAACCCAGACACGCCAAGAAGTGCTTGCTGACAGGAACTTGATACAGCTGTCTCCTGAGAGGCTTTGCCAGAGCCTGACCAACACAGATGAAGATGCTTGTAGCCAACCATTGGACTGAGCACAGGGACCCCCAGTGGATGAGGTAGGGGAATGACTGAAGGAGCTGAAGGGGCCTTACCTGACTTCAGTGGGAGGGAAGACCCTTGGTCCTGTGAAGACTGGTTGCCCCAGTGTAGAGGAATGCAATGGCAGTGAGCCAGGAATGGGTGAGTGTGGGGAGTACCTTCATAGAAGCAGGGTAAGGGAGGATAGGATAGAGGGTTTGCAGAGGAGAAACCGGGAAAGCACATAACACTCGAAATGTAAACAAATAAAATATCCAATTAAATTAAAAAAAGATACCAAGTAGGATGATAGAAACATACCATGTGACAGAGCCCCTGGTACATCATAATATGTAATAACTGAAAACCATTGGAGTTGATATTACCTGTTTCATATAGATGGTTTTAAGGTCCCTGCCTTTTCTCTTTGATGGGCTATAAGATATCAGGCACAAGGATGTTGGATAATGAGATTTTATGCATCAAGAAGAGAAGATAGATAAATTATTCCAGAGTGCATAACATCAGCACATGACACAACCTAAATAAGGGAATGAAAAGCTCCCACATCCTTTGGCCCAAGCATCTGATCAGGGACTTGATGGACAGATTGTATTCCTCTTAGTGACATATTCCTCTCTTGAAACTTTACAATATCCTCAGAGAGAAACAGTCATGTGCTTCCTGGATCTGTTGTTTGCCAAAAGGTTCTAAATAGCCTCTTTCTCTTCTCTACAAAAACACGTGACTGAACACAGTTCTTTCTGACTTTCTGGTCCCCAGTCCCAATGTATTCTTAGGATAAATCAAGTGTTTTTTTTATAGACCACAGAAATGTTGGTATCATTGATATGAATTATGCTCCTATGCTTCTCTAACACTGTGGGACAATTGAGGTCCATCACTGCATTCTATATTAGGTATTCCAAATGTGTGAACAAAGCCAATTGTTTTCAGAGCTGGGCTGGTCTTCTATCTCTACCCAGTCTGGCTCATGCACAGCTCATGGGGAAGCAGGCACTCCTCCCTGTTGTAATTACAGTGGACCTTCTGCTGTAGATTCTGCAGTATGCCTGTCTTACTGCTGACATCTTGCCCATCTTCTTGAATCATGGCACAGTTTCATCACATAAATGGTAGTTTGATTGTTTGGGATGTGACCTTTTATCTGGATGTCAGTAATGATGTCTGAGTTGTAA
This sequence comes from Mastomys coucha, assembly GCF_008632895.1. Lineage (NCBI taxonomy): Eukaryota > Metazoa > Chordata > Mammalia > Rodentia > Muridae > Mastomys > Mastomys coucha. Next base: position 6,652,511 of record NW_022196902.1, read on the forward strand.
TTGATTTGACCAGTCTAAGGACAGAACATTTCTGTCTAAAAGGAGGTTTTCTTCTTGGAACACCTGTGATTCTAAGACTACAGATGCCATTTGACAATGACACAGGGGCTCAGAGAAACCAGTCCAGGGGCTTTTATAAGTCAGGATGATGACAGGAAACTGGTGAAGAAGGCTCACCAGACAATTCTTTGATTGCCATTTAACATTCCTGCAAGCTTGTGAGATTGATCACAAAGGTTAAATAAGCCTTACATCAACAGAAGCTTTGCCTCTTATTCCATTGGCCTATCTGACTTTATTATTTGCTTCAAAGATATTGATACATTAAGTCATATATACATGTTAAAATATGTGTATGTATGTATATATGCTTAATAGACCTTGTTAAAATATCATTCAGATAAAAGTCAATTGAACTAAATTACTTAAGCACTCTATTTTCTCCTAAGAACAAATGATTTTTAATTTTCATCTTTTCCCCCCATTTTTGTCTGCTTTGTAGTTATTTCATTAGACTTCAAATATCCCCTTTTTTGAGGAAGATGAGGAGCTCAAGTTGCATACTAAGCTTATTAAGCTCAGAAAGTTTCAAGAGCCACAGGTTCCCTCCCCTGGGTGAGAGATGGGTTAGTAATTACTTCAGAACAGAGACTCTTCAGCCAACACAGCTGCCTTTACAGTGTCCAGGGAAACAACTTTTGTGAGTTGACATACATGTTGGGATGGGCTTTTTGGTGATGCAATTGTCCTTGAGTCACCCAGGATCCTTGAAAGTAACTCAACAAACTCACTTGGTTTACTCATCTATTGTTGGGTACAATTACTTAGAACTGTCCTGTTGTGTCTCAGCTGGAGTGAGTAGACCTTTGCTCAACTTTATCTGTTTTTCATTATCATCTCATTTTATTGTGGAAAAAAATAACTTGTTAGAAAGAAAAGACATCACTGCACACAAATAAGCATGAAAGGCCAAAGAAAGTTCATGCTGGGAGATGAAAATTGTTAAACAGAACAAGGTGCAGAGTGGTACCAACATGATAGAAAACAAGACACACAACATTCTCTTATAAGCTTGTTTTCAATGAGCTTACCTTTACTATTCATTTTGACACTTTAAAAATTCATATTACATTTCTTCAAGCATAGTTTCTTCCACTTAGAATTTTCTCATTTGCTGTTATTTCTGTCATATCTGAGTTTCTGAGGTAAAAATTTGGCATTGTAAACTTTAAGATGATTTTTTTTGTTTACCTTTGTTTATTACATTTATGTGTGTGTATGTGTGTGTGTGAAGGTGTATGTATGTGGGGGGTGTGGGTGGATGTATGTGTGTGTGTGTGTTTTTAAATACATGCATATATGTTTTCATGCTATAGCAAATCTGTAGTGGTCCAAGGATAATTTTTGAGATGCACTTCGCCTTTCCTTTCATGTAAATGCTATAGATTGAAGTCGGGTCATCAGGCTTAGGGGAAGCTCAATAACTCATGTAGCCATTTGGCTGTCCTGGAATGTTTAATTTTCCAAAAAATATTTTATGATAAAACATATAACCTCACCTAGGAGTTTTATATTTTATTTTAAATTATTTGCATTAAATCTATTTTGAATCCAATAAAATTCATTATGAATTAGATAAGCAACCAATTGTATAAGTAGCTTTCTCTGTATATTTCACAATTAGCTTATTAAAAATATTTAACAATTTTATTACTAATCAGCTTCTTTCATGAGCTTGTGATTACATTGTATACCATGAATCTTTGTGGTTGACAGAACAAAGAACCAACAATATGGTCAAAGATGAGGAAATGAAGTAAGTTAAATTCATGTTAAACTACCTGTCTTAGTTAGGCTTTTATTGTTATGAACAGACACCATTACCAAGTCAGCTCTTATAAGGACAGCATTTAATTGGGGCTGGCTTACAGGTTCAGTCCATTATTATGAAGACAGGAACATGGTAACATCCAGGCAGGCATGGTACAAGGAGGAGCTGAGAGTTCTACACCTTCATCTGAAGTCTACTAGCAGAATACTGGCTTCTAGGCAGCTAGGCTGAGGGTCTTAAAGCCCATGCCAACAGTGACACACCTACTCCAACAGGGCCACACATTCTAATAGTGCCACTCCCTGGGTCAAGATATATAAACCATCATATTACCTCAGCCTTCTATGACTTTCTTCTTCAATATAATTGTCTTTGGAGCTTGTGATCATCCATTGAATAAGTATTTATTGAGAATTGTCTGTGTCATCATTTTCAACTGCTCTGTTCATAGAAGTCATAGTCTGATTGGACAGACAATGCAATGTTAATCATTTTAACATATGCTGAATGTTGTTAAATGTTGGGTGCGAGGGACTGTGAAACTTGGCCTAACCTGATGTCTGAAGAGGCCCTTCTTAAAGAAGGGCAGAGGGATAAAGGACAAGAACCCAGAAGAAAAGAAAGGGAGAGGTGGTTGAAGGTAAGCACATTCTAGAAAGTTCTACTGCTGAGGTATGAAGTGAGTGGAAAGATGGACAAGTGATGAGCTTAGTCCAAGTGAACACGTTAGATCATGGGGCATTAAGTCAACCAGGTTAAACCTTAACATCTGTTTACAATGCACTCTGAAGGTGTCAGAATAGTTTTAATAGAATTAATAGTTTGAAATGAGTGACAGCATGGACTCTGAGACCTATAAAGTAAAATGAGTTGAAGCATACACGGTGGGAAGCAGAGGAAGGGGCGGGTGCTATGCATAGCAGAAACAAAACTGGAGGGGTTAGATGGAGGTGAGTAATATTTAGCAAGTAAGACTAATTTGGCAGTGGAGTAGGTGGAAATCTTGACAAATATCTGAATTTAGAGCAATATTTATATATTTGGACATGCTTGGTTTTGAGTCTCCATGAGGCTAGCTTGTGTATTTAGGAGGAGGAGAAGGAGGAGGAGGAGGAGGAAGAGAAAATAACATGTGGTTCACATAAGCATTTCTCAAGTTCTAAATAAGTCTTATTTACTTATCATTATCTAATCTTAATGTCACTTTATTTCTCATAATATTGGCTTCAACTGCTGTAGAAGATGTGCTCCTAAACTTTAAGTCACACTTTTAGAGGCAGGAAAGAAGACAGGAATGGAGATGGGAGAGTCTGTTTCTGAAGTTCTACCTAGATTCTTAAAATAGAGCAAAAATCCAGAAGACAGCCTAGGTTAGACAAAATCGGAAACTTAATTCTGTTTTATCATAAGAGGAGATATGGACCATATCAAACAGTATTTCCCAATCTAATTTTATATTATTGAAAATAAGTTGATTCTTTAGTAAGAATTAGGAGAAGCAGTGAGATTTTGCAACACAGACTGTTGAACTAATAATTGCGAGGCCATAATAAACTTTTTGTCTGCAAAACATGTTGATTTGTGAATGGGAGGTGCCAACATCTTCTTAGAATAAACAAATACCTAAGAGGGAATCATTTGTTTGTCATGTGATCTGAGGCACGGGTTCTGAGTTCCAGTGGGAGTCCCCCTTTGAACTTAATGTATAAAGAGAATGAGAAAATAAACAGTATTAAAAAATCATTAAAAATGGTTTTACACATTGTGTATGGTGGTACTTACCTGAAAGCTTACCCTCAGGGAAGCTAAAATGGGAGGATCATAAATTCGAGGTCATCCTGCTCTGTATATGACACCCTGTCTTCAAAAAGTGAATATAGATTCATACATCAGGAAAAATGCCCATTCTTTCTCATGATAAAGAGAGGAAAGGGTTAGGAGAGGTGGATGAACTGGAGAGATGGCTTAGGGGGTAAGAGAATAGGCTGCTTTACCACAAGACCTGAGTCCAGTTCCTAGCACCCACACCTGCTGGTTCATTACGGCCTGTAACTCAAGCTACATGGACACTATACTCATGCGCACATACCTATAAACAAACACAAAGTTAAAATTAACAAAAATAAATCTAAAAAAAAACCTATATTACTTATGAATGTATCAGAACATTACCTTAATACCATATCTTTCTCTTTTTGGTCATTTAACACCAGATCTCCATATAACTTTGAAAGAGGGTAGTGTCGACAGCATACTATGTAATATCTCCAGCCTATAGATAGACTATCAAAGGGAATAACATTTGAAATGTAAATAAAGAAAAAAATCCAATAAAAAATTCAAACAAAAGTTTCTAACGGAGGTCTCTGTTGAATTAGAATTAAAATTCGAAGCCTCCTCTATGGTTTTTACTGATTTGGTGGAGGACCTTGAAGTGCTGGGGCACCATCCATCCTGGTGATTTACTAAGGGGAGAAAACTGGTCTTACTCAGGATAAATAGAGTTGGATATTCAAGGGAGGAATTAAATCCAGGGAAACCAGAGAATGTATTGTGAGAAAAGGAGCTGTAGTGTACTGGCTGACAGTTTTCCAAGCTGTTTTTGGTTTTAAGCACATAAAACACAACTTATTTTTTTTAATATGTAGGTGTTGGGAAGCATTTCCTCCTTAGGTGGGGGTATTTGGCTTCTGTTCGCTCCCTCCAGAGTTGTGAACTCCCTCTAACTTAGAAACTAGTCTTCTCTCAGTTCATATCATTTCCAAACCTCATGAAAAATGAGGTGTCAGACACCAACGTGATTTTAATTTGGCAAACAGTTCAGGAAACTGATTGCTTTGAACATCTCTGTTCTAAGCAGAGCAATTGAACACCACACCAATTGAATGATTATTCACTGCAGAGTAGAAAAATCTAACCTATAGCTCTAAAAATATTTTGAAAGTTTGTAACCTAGCCAAAATCAGTGTCTGCTCCCTTTCATGTCACCCTGGACACATTGCCCAGTGAAATTGTGTGTATTTTCAACTTTAGCTCTGATTTGTATGTATAAACTTGTGCTTGCTTGCTTGCTTGCTTCCTTCCTTCCTTCCTTCCTTCCTTCCTTCCTTCCTTCCTTCCTTCCTTCCTTCTCTTCTTCTTCCTTTCTTTATTCTTCCTTCCCTCCCCTCCCTCTCCCCTTTTTTCTTTTCTTTCTCTCTCTCTCTTTCTTTCTCTCTCTCTCTTTCTCTTTCTTTCTTTCTTTCTTTCTTTCTTTCTTTCTTTCTTTCTTTCTTTCTTTCTTTCTTTCTTTCTTTCTCTCTCTCTTTCTTTCCTGACTTCCCTTTTTCCCATATGGCTTACAGCTTACTTAATAAATAATCTACTTCTTCTGGGTGAAAATGATATTTCTAAGACTTTCTTGGAAATACTGGGGAAAATAGGTATGCTCACAAAAGAATGTATTTTGTGGGGAAACAGGACAGACTCATGATGTAGACATAGCTTCCTAGGTGGGGAATTTTTTTTCAGACCTTGAAAACCAAATATGTTTGACTTGAATATTTTCCCAAGAGTTTGTGCATTTTTGAGAGGAAGTTCATGCCATTTCACAGGGACCTCTACCTTGGATGTTCACCTCAGTTGAGTCATTATTCCAGCTTTGCAGCCTGTAGTTTTTGTTTACCTTCCAGAAGTGCACACAGTCTCTGTGCCTATTTTCTACAGCAATGCTATTCACAGGAGGCCTTCATATACACTGCACATTTTGCCAAAAGTGACAAACTTCAATTTTAGTAGCTGGATAGGCAGTTAATTTTTTTTTTTGTAGAGATCTAGTGAAACTTGTGGGAATCTTTACCATATTTTCTGGATTATCCCTCTCTTTCCTTCTAATTTGACTCTTTTATAACCCCTGTCTTTACGGGGAGTATAAAATGAAAACCTCAATCATTCTATGTTAGCCACACCCAGCCTTTATTCTTATTTAAGTGCTGCTTTTCACATGAAGCTATTTAACTCATGATTTAAAATTTCCTAATAAGTTTTAGATATGATGTTCCTTGTTAATGATGTTTCATTAAAAAAAAAACAGGGTAGGAAGTAGGTTTGTGGAATGAAGAACGCATCCATCTTGGAGGTGACAATTCAGGATGTATATAGCTCTGATAGGTGGATGTGGAATAATGACTCATATCCTGGGGACAGCTGAGCAAGCAAAGTGACAATGCCAATGGGAAGTGGAGACTGGAGAAAACAGGAGTTGTCTTGAGATGAGAGATATTAAGTTGGATTATTAGCATGGGATTGATCTCCCCATAGGATCATAGATTTATTGACATACATAAGAGCAGAGTATAGGGATGCAGTTTGAAAAGCATTAGACCCCACAGTGACCAATTAGAAGGTGGATGATGGGACCATGTCTCAAGATATAGGGCAGTCTCCAGAAATTGGAAAGCAGGGGGAAATATATCTAGGAGAGATAAAGTAGAACTTTTAAGCAATTAAAGGAAGCATGTATTTATTTTAGCTCATGGTTCCAGGGGCTATAGTTCATCCTGTAGGGGACCTAAGACAGCAGAAACAGTAGGTGACTACTTACTTTTCATCTGTGATCTGCAGTGATGGCATCATACCATACAAACAAACCCATTTGTGTCTTTCTAAAATGACATGAGCTATTGAATAACAATAAGTTCACAAGCATTAGTGGTTTCAGTAACAGTAATTTGTCATATCATCTGCCTACTTCGATAGCCTGGCTAAGATATATATATAAGATATATATATATATATATATATATATATAGAGAGAGAGAGAGAGAGAGAGAGAGAGAGAGAGAGACAGAGAGACAGAGAGACAGAGAGAGACAGAGAGACAGAGAGACAGAGACAGAGAGACAGAGAGACAGAGACAGAGACAGAGAGACAGAGACAGAGACAGAGAGAGAGGGAGAGAGAGGTTGGCATGACAGATGTGCTCTGGGACAGTTTTTCTGATAGGATTTTAATATACTCACGTGTCCTTAAAGTCTCAATTTACCCTCAATGTACTTGTCAGGTGCCTCCATTTCCACTCATAGACTGTGACATTTTTAGATTGACCCAGTAGCTACACTTATCCCTCTCTTAAAAAATGAAATCAAAAGCTGCTCATAAAATGAAATCTCCAGGGATAAGACATGGCATGAAAACCAAGTAGAGAACAGTCTGAATTCAACAATCAGAATGCGGATGATGGATGCTTGTCCTTAGAATTCTTCTTTTTATTTCTCTAATGCTAGTAATACTCACATTTGCAGTGCACCATCATGGCACAAAAAGTCCAACAGTGACATGTTATCTGGTTTGGTTTCTTCTGAACCTCTCATCTTGACGTGCAGATAGCTGACCCCTCAATATTTTATTATATCATCAGCTCTCTCTATGTCTTCCATGCCTTAATCTTCTTTCCTTCAAAGGCTATGAGTAGATTATATTAAGGACCATCCTAATGTTTTAACTTAATTACCTCTTTCAATGTCCTGTCTCCCAACTGGTCACTTTTTGAGGGGTTGAATGTAAAGAGAATATCTTGTGAATTGTATGGATACATCACCTGTCAGTTAAAAAGCTATGGCCTATAGGAAAGGGGAGAATAAAAGATGGGACATCTGGGAGGCAGAAAGAATTCTGGGATAGAGCCAGGGGCAGAAGATGGAAAGAGCTAGATGTGTGGAACCTGAGCACAGGTAATGAGTCTGTGGTCAGCAGAATGTAGATTAAAATAAGTGGTATGGTTTAAGTTATAATCTAATAAGGGAAAAGCCTAGCTATATGCGCAAGGTATTTGTAAATGTATTTTGAGTCTGAGTCTTATTTCGGGGAACATGGGACTAGGAGATAGAACCAGACCTAGCTTCTCTGGTTTAGGATTAAGGTGAATGAGACATGGAAATTTTCTGGGAGTTTAGTTTAGTTTAAAACAGTGAGTATCTTGAAAGATGTATTTTAAAGTTTTTCAATTCTGTTTGTTACCTTCTTCTGCAAAAGGTTAACCTTTGTTTCATTGGCAATAATCTTGGGCCTATATCCAATACAACCAGTCTTCCTTGAAGTGAGTACCAACTGAAGTTTCCCAAGTTCTATTTTGTTTCTTTTGAGTTTTCAGTCACCTTCAGGTTCAGTCCTGAACCTGAGATAGCGTTCAGTGTAAGTATGTGCTCAGCAAATGAATAAAGCAAGATATGGTTTGATTTCTGCATTTATTTTCAATTCCAGGTTTTAGGAATTTTCTTTATTCCTGCCAGGTGTTCTAGCATCCCTGGACTCAGAACTTGTGAAGTGTCTGAGAATACATGCTCCATTTCTCCATGTCTCTACATGGCTTGTCTCCAGTGACAAGCCATGTAAATATGACTCTAACTCACTGCCGTTTTCTCATAGTCTGGCTTTCTCTAGTTTTATATCTTATTTTGTTTGTTCTATAATGACTTTGATAGTTTTATTGGAACGTTTTATACAGATTATATGGCTTTTTTTCTTTGGATTCATCTGATATAAAATATGTTAAGTAACTGAGTAGTAATCTATACATTTTTAAAAGTCTTTGAATTTTTTGAATTGCTCATGTAGGTCATTAGTAAGAAAATACGACAAAAAATAATCTATTGATTTATAATCGAATGAGGCCAGAGAGATTGTTCAGCAGCTGAGAGTAACTGCTGCTCTTGCAGAGAACCCAGGTTCAGTTCTCTATACCCACATGGCAGTTGCCTGTAGCTCTAATTGTAGGAAATCTGATAGCCTCTTCTGAACTCTGTGGGCACATGCACACACATCATGCACAAAAAACCATACAAACATACATTTATACACATAAAAATAACCCTAAAATCTTGTGATATATATCCTCATGCCATGTTAAAAAATATACACTGAGTGTATGCTTAGTGTGTGCTTAGTGTGTTTAGAGAGACGTCAGAACGCACGGCGTCTTTTAAAAACAAGGAGCAAGAACAGCAGGGGAGTTCAAAGAAAGGAGATAATGACAGGAAAAATAGTGACAAAAGAGGCTCAAAGAAAATAAGCAAGAAAATCCCAAATGGACAGGAAAAAAAAACAAAGCATATATATTGTGAAGAATAAGGATCAAAACATGGAACACAATTTAAAAAACTAAGTAAGTAATAAAATGTTGGGGATCATTTTGAAATAATCTTAGATGGCCAACAATGTAGAAAAGAGTAAGGGGTCATCATCACAGAGGAAAGAGAAGAGTACGCAATCATGAGTAGAATTCTGCATTTTCTAGAGGAAGATAAATGACTGCTTAGTAGTAGAAGTAATAAAATTTGCCAGGAAAAGAAAGCTGATTACATAGAACCCCAGAAACAGAAATGATGAGATTTCTACTTACTAGACCTGAGATATTTTGTAGGTTCTCTGCTTACAGCAACACATTAGATGGAGAAGAGTTTGCCCAAGGTCTGTTCTGATGCAGGCAGAAACACAATTATCATTAAGCATTTCATAATAGTGTTCTTCTTTAGATCAGGTCTTCCCAATTATGCTGTTTGATGATGCTGTACATAGCAATATTTCTAAGATATAATAATCTTTAAAAACTATAAGGATATACATATAAATATATATATATAAAAATATATATTTATATATTTGGTAATAATAACCAAATAGAATACCAAGACTATAAAATTAAACAAATATTTATTTGATATAGTATTTACTAATCTAAAACATGTTTTACATTACTAAACATTTTTAAGGGTCAGTTGAAGCTACACATTGTTTCCATGAACACCTAATTGCAACCAAAATTTTTTACTAAGGACAACTTCCTTAAATGCATTGAGAATATACTTTATTAACACAGAGATGACAAGAAATTTTAAAATAAAAAAATAACTAACTTTCCCAACAATTTAAATTTAATTGAGCAAAATCACTAGTTTTACTTTTTACCTCCCTATCAAATAATAAAGCAAATGAGTATGTGAAAAGTTCCCATATCAATTAAAAAAAATAATTATAAGCCCTATTTTATGGTTCCAATCATCCTTAGAGCAGTCGTTGTTGATGACTTGAAAGTTACATCAACCACAATGACAAGAAGGCTTCCAAGCTGCATAACAAAAGGCCAGGATTGGCGACGGACCTATTCTTACCCATCTGCCAACTGTGTATTTTTTAGCCACAGACTTATTCTTGGGGCACTGGTGTGGACTCCTTAAGAGCTGTATGGACTTTCATTTATGACAGGCAGCAGATCTCTCCTTCATGTTCCTGTTGAATCAAAGGTCAAGAGGGCCAAGCATTTCTCTGACCCTTCTTGGTGGATTGAGCTGAAGAGAACAGTATCTGACGTTACTATTGTATTTCTTGTTGTCAGGGACTGTGGACCATGCTGGGAGGCTCCATCACTCTGAAGCTCTAAAAATATTTAAAGCTAGAGGTACCTGGTAGGAGTCATTCTGGAAACCTTAAAACTCACACTTAGGAAATGCAAGGATGCACAAATGCATACTGATTTGGACACTATATTAATGTGTATAAGTCCGTGGGTGGATAGTATTCGACTTAAACGCCATGGCAGAAACTCATTTTTGAGTTTTGTTAATTACTCCCCAATTGTCTAAAATGTTTGCTTTCCATGTTGTTATTGTTTTGTTTTTTTGTTTTTGTTTTTGTTTTTCGAGACAGGGTTTTTCTATATAGCCCTGGCTGTCCTGGAATTCACTCTGTAGACCATGCTGGCCTCGAACTCAGAAATCCACCGCAGCCTCTGCCTCTCAAGTGTTGGGATTAAAGGCGTGTGCCACCACCGCCCGGCTTGCTTTCCAGTTTTGATGCTAATTTTTGTGCGTGCAATGTTCTGATTGCTTTAGTTTTCATATTTATTATTAACAGTTATAAACTTAGGTAAAGATTCCAGCTTACTATATGGATGACTTGGAATAAAATCACATAAATCTAGTCTGTTTTGTGTTTAATATGTGCCAACTATTGTACTTATTTTTGTATTTTTGTATTATTTTTGTATAATTTCCATTTGTTTTAGATGTTCGGAGCACAATAGTCTATGTAGTTTTATAAATGCCCTGGATATGTGTTCTTTAAGAAAAACATTTTTAATTTTTTATTAACTATTATATTTGTTTTTCTTGTAATACATTGTTTTATATTGACTTGGCTTTTCTTGATATGTATCTCTTGTCTTATTGAAATTTTAAGTTTTGTTTTATTGCTGGTGGTTACATACGTTTTTTCTGGGACAGCTACAGCTTTATGATTCATTCCCCATTCTCCCTTCATGTTAGTTCAATGGACCTGAGTCACTCTGAATACTTAGTACTACTCTTTCTTAGTACTACTTTCTCTTAGTACTACCTGGCATTGTAGAGATGCAAAAGTTGATACCCCAGAGAGCTAATTCACTTTGCTTATTGTCAGTTCCACTTTTTAATTATTTCCTTTGCATATTAATTAGAGTTATGAATTAGATTTTTTTCTTTTGAGACAAGATCTTTTTATTTCTGGCTGGTCTGGAAATGGCTATAGAAATCAAGCAGGTCTTGAACTCACAAAGATCCTCCTGCCTCTGCTTCCCCAGTTCTGGGATTGAAGACATGTACCACCATGCATAGCTTTTTCATGCATTTTTAAACTTTAAGTTTTTTTTTTTTATTTATATCTTCCTCGTTAAGTTTAAGGGTTTTTTTTTTTTTCATGGTGGCCTAGTAGTCATGTTTCCTTGAATGCTACTAAGAAAATTACTCTCTATTTTTTTCTAACATTATGTTTCAAAGACTAATTTTTCTGTGAATTGTTGGAATTACATTTATATTTACATCCACTGATGAATCAGAAACCAACCTTCAGCAATCAAAAATGAAATGGTGCCCCAGGAACATTATTTAATGTTATATAGAAATCCTGTTAAAGAAATCAGAGAGAGATTGCAAGAGAGCTAGTTCAAAATTGGTTCTAATTCATTATATCTTTTCTGGTGCTTTTGTCCCAGTCTTGCATGTACCCTAGATAGATATGGTCTGTCTAAACCTAAGGTTTATGTACCAACCTTGGGAGATACCTGAAGTCCTATGTAGCAAAATCCTAAAAATTGGCAGTTTCTTTTATCAACTCTGAGAAACAGATTTTACTCTGTAAAAATATTTGAAAATATATTGGGAAGGTGTTAGGGATAATTTGTCAATAGAAATGCATGAGACTGCCGGGCGGTGGTGGCGCATGCCTTTAATCCCAGCACTTGGGAGGCAGAGGCAGGCGGATTTCTGAGTTCGAGGCCAGCCTGGTCTACAGAGTGAGTTCCAGGACAGCCAGGGCTACACAGAGAAACCTTGTCTCAAAAAAAAAAAAAATCCAAAATAAATAAATAAATAAATAAATAAATAAATAAATAAATAAAAGAAAAAAGAAAAAAAAAAAAGAAATGCACGAGACTGAGGAAACGAGTTAGGTAACCACTCAAGAAGTCCTTCATCCCTCAAATTCCTTACCCGTTTCCTTGCTATAACTTACAGTAGACTGATCCCTTCCCAGAACTCCAGTCTGGTGAGTTCCAGACACATAGAACAGCCTGTGCCTCTGACTAGGAGCTCTCTGAAAAGTGCTGTTTGTTTGAGCTGGGATGATGTCATTTCCTGGAGAATTCAAGGAGTCATTTTTTTCAAATTCTTGTTCCAACATTTTTCCAAGTGAACAAGGATTTTCGGCATCATCCTTTAATTTGGGGCTAGCACGACTAAAACATCTGTCATAGCAAAGACCATCAAACCACAAAGTTCAATGCCAGCCTCCCACTCTTCAGAACCCAGGAGAAACCTACATCACTTGGTGCTTCTGTAACTGGAAGGGCTGTGAGGTGCATTTCAGGTAAGCTTCACACTGAAATGAACTTAGGTAGTCATTTCGTCCACATATTTGGTTTAAAGGCAAACTGGTGAGATCAATAGCATTTATCAGGATGCCCACTGCTTTGTTTGGCTTTCATACTGGGGAAAGTCAAAAACCTGGAAAAATAAACTTTGTGTTTCAAAGAGTCTTAGAAAGAGATCCTACCCTGCTTGCCTTGTCCTGTGTCTGTCGTGTGTGACTCTCAGCTTGCAAACTGCAATTCCTTCAGCAGAGTGGGTGTTTTGGGGGAGAGTGAACCAAGAGCAGCTAGGGGGAAGGTCTGGGAGAAGAATAGGATGTGAATTTCAGAGCAGCGAAGGGACTGTCTCCACCCACATCAGAGAAGGAAGTGGTTTTAGTGACAAACACCTCAGGTGTGGGAAGTGAGCTGCCATGTCTTTCATTCTGTAGTGTAAGAAGAAGAAAAGTGCTGTTCACCATTCAGCAGCTCAGCAGACTCCCCCACCCTCTCCTCCTTCCTGCCTCCCTCTCCTGTTCTAGAAGCTCAGTTCTTTAGAAGCAAATCTTGCTGCTCCAGCATTTAATGATGTGCCATTGCTTGGCAATAGTTGGGATCAAAAAAAAGGAAAAAAAAAAAAAACCAGCTCATCAGCAATTTAGATATTAATCATAGGTTCTGAACTTTAAATAGATGCCTGAACTCAGAAAATAATCTTGGTTTAAATGAATACAATATATATACTCAAGGAGTTTCAGTTTCAGTTTATATGTTATCTTGTTCATTTGGCTTCTGAGGGTGCGCATCCAGTAAGGTCTTTGGTGGCACTTTGCATTTTGGTACTTGGGATAAAGCAGAATTTAAAGGATGCTCATTATGCAATGCTGATGGATTTCAGAAAAATACACAGCTCTGGAGTTGCTCCCCCAGCTCCGACTCAGCCCTGTGGATGAAGCATTCTCAGCACTGAGAAACCAATGATGGCTCAGAAGTTTATCTGGTGCTAGGTAAGACCAGATTCAAGAGACCAGAAGGAAGACTGCAAGGTAGTTAGTTGGCTAGAATGCAGATCAAAGACTTCTCCAGAAAGTGGGGGCAGACACTCAGCATTTCCTCATGGTTGCTAAGTTACATAAGCAGCAAGATCACAATCAGAATGCTGCTTTGGCAAACACAGAGCTCAGTTTAAAAAGGGGATCAGCACGATCCTATAAAGCATTTTTGACAAGAGATGCGCAGGCTTGTTTATAAGAATGGTGCCCTAGAGTTACAACAGCCAAGAGTCCCCCCATCCACTCGACCAGAGCTCTCGCGCAAAACAGCCTTCCTTCCCAAGCTGATGCAGATAGTCTACGGGCAGTACATTTTCTTTCTAAAGTTTCAAGTTCTACAGATTTGATAGTACAATCCCAGAAGCTCAGTGACTGGGCTCTAGAGCTACTACTATTCCTCCTCAGCTTCTGTAGGATGGACATTTGAATGGGATCCCTTTCCATTGGGGCCATCTGTACATTGTAGAATGCTTAGCAGCATCCTTGGCCTCTCATGTGGGCAGTTATATCAGGGTAAGGCAGAAACCTGCTGGGATTCTAGGTTCTCATGTCCCTGAATAAGAAATTGAGCAGAGAGGTGCAGGTAGTAGTAGGAATAGAGGCAGTATGTTAAGAAGAGGGCAGTTTCAAGAAAGAAAGAGGTCCAGAGCTTAGAGAGAAGCTAGAAGATCAACACTCTGCATACCCTATATAGGTTATCTGGGACTGCACACTCTTTCTGCACATGCTCTATAACATTTCAGTCTTTGTGGGGATGGGTCTCTCACCTGTATTCTTTTTATCTGTGTTGATTGGCTTCCACTTTCTGCCCTCATTTCTCCTATTATGCTAGTAACACTTTTGCCCAACCCAAACAGGTCATGGCCCAAACAATGGCTCAAGAGAGTCTGCATAACCATTTTGCAAGAAGCCTGCAGTCACCCACTTAAAATCTATCAGATGTTTTAAGGTGTCATGCTACTTCTTCTGCTGACTGCCTGCAGTCCCTAAAATCTATTGTTAAAGAATCATTGTTCATTGTTTCAGGCTTCTGGATTCTCAACAATCAAGTACGGAAGAGAACAGGAAATTTGACTCAATGTTCAATGAGATGGGACAAAACACACACCATGCAGATCTTTACATCAGTCACTAAATCTATTCTCAATATCAAATGTTTATTTTCTTTATGGTTTTCATGGGTTCCAACTTCCATTACCACCCCCCCAACACACATACACTTGGTATCATCCCCACCAAATGCCATCTTGTCTCCCTGATATTTTGACTCAATTTCTTCCTGTAGTTCACTCTCAGTCAGGAGTTATGTAATGGTCTCAAAGCTGTCCATATCTACTTTCTTTATGTTACTCCCGACTGGAAGAAAAGCTGGATGCTTTTTGGGAAGAAGAGTTCCACCCATGCTTGCAAGTCGCTCCATTGGTAGCACTGAACATGTTGTATTAACTAGCTCTGTGTCTCTTCCCTTGGAGAGTGAGCCACTTGAAGACTGCACTGTTTGTCTTGTGTCTCCAGGAGGCCAGCTTGGGGATGAAACCTCTCTCCATTATTTTGTGCATTATGGTAAGTTCATCTGCAATTGAAGAATTCACAAAGACTATGTTATAAGCCAGAGGCTACACCAGAGACTGGCTGGCTTGTTTAGAAGTCACTCCATGAAACTTTTCTTCCTTTCTCTGTCTTACCCTAAATCCCAGCTTTCCTGCTTGCTCAGGATTATATGCTTTAGGGGTGATAGGCTAAAACTATATGCTTATGTAGATGCCAGAATTCCTTAGATACAGATAAGCCTGCATCAATTTTAGGATGAAGAATAGACTCAGGAAGGAAGAAGAAGGCAATTCAATTTGAAAAAAAAAAACAATAGGAAAATATGAAGCTCAGGTCCTACATTTCCCTCCTTTGTCTAAAATTCATCTTTTGCATTTGTACGTGTATGTCTGTGCATATATGTGTGTTTGTATGTGTGTGCCTGTGTGGAGAAGCACCCGAGGTTGATGTTGGGTAGGTTTCTCAGTCTCTTGAATAGAGACTTACAAGTTTGGCTACTATAGCTAACCACCTCGGTCTGCTCACTTACTGCTGTGCTTATAGGCACCACAGTTGCCTGGCATATTCATGCCACAGGGAATCTAAACTCTTCACCTTTGTATGGCAAGAAGTTTTCTCATTGAGCCATCTCCCTAGCCATTTAATCTAAAATTTTTAAAGGACCTTCTCTAGTGCTCATAAAATAACTAAGGCTCAAAAGCTAACTAAAGTAAGGACTAAAGCCTGTCCATTTCCCCAAAGAAACCCAGGGTCTCAAAATAAAATCTGCAATAGAAGCTCAAATAGTTACAGAGCTCTAGATCTGAGTAAACATGGTTGCCTTGCCTGTCAATGCGGGATGTTAGAACAGATGACTAATGAAATATGTCTTTGCTCAACATCCAGTTGAGATTTTGAGTCAGTGGGGAATGGTTTGATTTATAAAAACAAGCTGAGAAATCAACCAACCAATCAGCCAATAATGTTTCCTCTAAAGACTGATAATCCTGCAAAATTAAAAATTAAAAAAAAAAACCTTACTTTCTCATAAAACTTTACAGGCATATGAACATACTAGATATGTGTATGTATATGTATATTGGTATATGCATATAGCTGTGTGTATTCAAATCAGATGTCTTTGGCTACAGTAGCACTGTGAGGCAGCATAGTGGTCTGCTGAAGGACCCACCCACTTACATGGGATTCAGGGGACATAGAGGGAGAAGGAGAGGGACAGGGAGAGAGGGAGAGGGATGAGGGATGAGGGACAAGATGGAGGAAGAAGATGAACAGGATCCACATGGCTGGAAATAGCCACAGGTAGCTATTGATATCAGTAAAGAGCAACAGAATAATATAGGGCACATTTGTCCAATCTAGGGGGTAGCTTGTATCAATATCAATTGAGTTTTGAGTTCTTTGTGTGGGTATCTTGGGGGTTGAAAATTTAAAGTTCTATAAATGTGACTGATAAATTACCAGCCTCTGGAGTCTTAATTATAAGGGGCGAGCAGGGGGAAGATGGCCTGGGAAGATATGAGTGGTTTGTGGGCAAGTGAATCGGGGGAAACTGGGTGGACCGCCACTTGGGGATAGCCGTGGGGGCGGGGAGACCACCGTTGCAAGCAAGTAACTGGTGATAGCGTGGATTTTTTTTTTTGTTAATAATTACATGCTATAAGTGGTCTGGAGCCATGAACTGAATACATATGGAAAAGGAGAAAGCCGGTTGAGTGTTCAGAGTTCTGCCTCTTGGCCTGCTGAGATAAGAGAAAGTAGGTACTACAAGGTCCCACTGCCTGGAAGCCGTACTCAGCATTCCTCAGATCACCATGGTGCCTTTTGTGACAGACTGTATCCCCTCAAACCATGAACCAAATAGCCCTTTCTCCCTTAAGTTACTACTTGTCAGGTATTTGGCCCAAGCCATTTGAAAGATAACTATTAAGTTAGCCAAGGCTCAGAGCTGTAATTTTTGGCCTCCTTAGTTAGGGAATGTTTCCAGTTGGCAGGAAGGCTGTATAGGAAGGGTTATCAGACAAGAGAGTGTCATATTTCATTACATATTGCTGCTCTAAGGAGCATGCTCAAATTCAGATGTCTAGTCTTCCCTTATAGATTCCGATTTAGAAAAAGAGTTAGAAGCTCAGAACCTGGTGTGTTTCACTAGTACTACCTACCGATAATCCCGAAGCATTTCGGAAGTGGTAGTGGTTGTCTTGAACAGATCCTGTCTAGAATTTGATTCTTGTTTCTCCTCTCTGGCTCCAGCTCTTCAGATTAGACCTATTTACATTTTTTTCATCTGCTCCTATTTTGATGAAGCCTGTTTTAGAATAATAACTCACTTCTAGCATGTACTTACTGTTATTCAAAATAGTATCATTTGGCAAAGTGGAAATGATTTTGAGAAGACGGAACATAAAAAGCTTTTGAAAAGAAAACCAGATCGCACGATGGACTATTAAGCAGCAAGAATAGATGTGGCTGAGTCGACGGAGGCTTGCAGCAAATGGTTTCTGTGAGGAAGTGACTAATGGGGGCTTGGGGAGCCAAGGAGAAAGGAGACAGCATCGTGCCCCAGTCAGGAGTTAGATCAAGTGTTTACTCTGCTCAAAAGCCTTGTGACACAGGAGGAGCCAGGTGCCTGGACCATGGCCCTTCTCACCACAGGCCTTTATTCACTTAAGTAGAAACCAGGCCAGCTGGATTCTGGTTTCCGAGCTGGGGAAGGGCATCCAGGAAAAAAGTTGCCTGGATTTACAGGAAATCTGAAAGCCTTGGTATTGGCACGTTTGGATCTTAGGTCAGAAGACCTGAGCGAAAGGTATGTGTTCCTCATTATTAGAGAGACACGGGGTGTTTAATGATTCAGTATGGCTTCCATCAGGAAAAGGCTTGGGTCAGCACATGGGATATGACCAAAAATTTGAAAGAGCAACATACAGGTCAAGAGAAATGTTTGCTCCTTCCTTTTCCTCAGCGATAATTTTAGTAAAACAAACAAATAAACAGATACACATAAATTGGCAGTTGAATAAAAAGGCCAAGAAACATAAAGACCAGGAGCGGAGGCAGAAGAATACTGCCTGTAGTCTCTTCTCGCTGTATCTGAATGTAAACATTATGTGGTAAGTACTAATTCTTATTAGCAAAATTAAAAAGAAATTAAAAGGGGGCAAGCAGTCCCAGCCAGCCCTTTGTAATACTCACCTGCAAAGGAAAATCTCTAGATACTTTCGCCAAATCTCTATTTACCTCTGGTATCTTGTCTTGGTCTCTACTGTCTCTAGATCTCCCTCTGCCGGTCACCGCCAGCACTACACTGATTTATTTCCCCCAGGTCTTTGCAAAAAGACATCTAGGCTCTTGGAAGAAAGACTTCCTTAGGTCCTATTTCCAGATTGTTTTAAAATACCCTTAGCAATGGCCTCTTTGCTCAAATAGCATTTCACCCAGAAGCCTAGTTCATAAAACATGGGCGAGGGGGAAGGGGGAAGAAAAAATACCTGGCCTACATCTGGAAGCAGTTCTATGAGGCAAAGCTGGGTAAGCACTGGATTGGACTAACCATACAACAGACTAGTGTTGGACATCTTCATGGACATGTTTTTGTTTCAAAAGAGCTGTTTTGACAGTAGTCTGCCTTCACCAGCACTCTTTAGGTTGAAAATAGCAAAAACCAAACTCAAACTAGTTAAAGAAGATAAAAATCTTTTGATTGCACAGTGAAAAAGTGTGTTCCGAAGTAGAATACATGTAAAGACTTAAGCAATGTACACCACTTTGCCTTTGGCCAGTTTTCTGTCCTTCCGCACTACTGTTCCAGATCTAAGGAAAAGAATACAAGGTGGTTTTGGTCTAGCCCCTACATGTGATCCTGGGTGATCATCTCACTGATTTCTGCAAGGAATGGGGGCATCAGTAGTTCTCCCTGTAAAAGAAAATTATCCAACTATCTTTTGGGTTTTAATTCATGGAAGGAGTAGATAATATAAAGTCAAAGCAAAGGTGACTAGGGAACCTAGATTGTTAGATCTTCAGCTTCGTTTCAGTGTTCTTGGTTCTCTCTTCTTTGTCATCTCTGCTTTGTCTTTAGGGTGACTTCACATGTGCCAGGATGGCTATGGGGGGGACCTTGAGGCTGGGTGTTTGTGGATTGTATCACCCAGCAGAAATCCGGAGCTGGGGCTTTCCTTTAACTGGTTGATTCAGGAACACACATATGTCTGAGATGATGATCCTGCTTTGAAGGACTGGAAAATGACTAGCTGACACAGAGGGCTCAGTGGATGTGTTAGCTATGAATTGGGAGGAAAGCGAAAAATGGGAGTTAGTGGTTCTTACTGTAGTGAGAAAACCAGCTTCTCACAAAGAAGCTGTCTGTGCTTTGTGAGAAAAGAAGAAATACTAGAAAAATATGTATTTATGAGGATTTTTCTAGACCCATTTTGTTAGCAGAGCCTGGAGATGGTTCATAATAATATCTCATGCATTATTATATATCCCATAATATCCCAATATAAGTATGTGTAGCTAGAAAACAAAGTAACCAGAAAACCCCAAAGCAAGTAAACAAAATCCCCAAATATTCCAACCTAGACATGATTCCAGCAGGGACATTAGCTTCACGATGACTTCATATGTGACCCAATGAGGTCAACACTCCATAATAGCAGCAATTCTCAGTGCCCTTTCAGACACGTTCTGAATCAAGCTCTATTCTATCAGAGCCCAATAAGAACCACACCTTGAGCTCCTCAAATAAGAAAAAGTTTTAGGCACAGGTTGCATTCATTGTTCTTGAGGAGAAACCCTAAGTGTAGGAAGCCTTTGTTCTAAGCCAGCTGGAAGCAGACTGCCTGGTTGATAAAGCTAGGAACCAGGAGAGCAGATTTTTACTAAATTTGCATCCTAATCTCAGAGCTGAGTGCATTACCAAAGGGAAGAGGTAAGATAATCAATGCACAATATTATCAAGACTCCGATGGATTCTAAAGGGATATCTAAACTGGCTAAGTAGCAAGAGAGACCTGCCAGGCAGACAGCAGCTCTTGGGCTTATTTCCTTCTCCCTTTTTAGGGAATCAGAGCTTTTGGAATTCCTCAGAGAGAGCTGCCTTCTTCCAAACCCCAGGGTGCAGTTCGGTGTATGTGAGGCTTCCTCAGGCTTCTCCCTCCATCTTTGGTGGCAGGGTTTGCCCTTCAGGTTCATCCATTTCCAGGGGATTATCTCTGTATAATTACTCTGTGATCTAAATAGTTGATTAGAGACACTACAGTCCTCTCATGGTCAACATGGTATGCTTGTGGCTGCCAAACACGGCAGCTTTTTTAAATTATTAAAATGCTTGCAATGGTAGCATTTAAAATGAATTTCAAGGCAGTGATAATCACATTGTGAGAAAGGCATATGTGTCTTTGTGAGAAAGTGTTCCCCCTAATGATTTCTCCTTTGTCCAAAAGATTTGTTTGAAGCACATCTAACTGTAGAACTGCACCAAAGTTTGCAGAAGTTTCTTGACCTTACCTCTGTGGACTGATGAGATTTGTGTAGCAGTGTGTGTGTGTGTGTGTGTGTGTGTGTGTGTGTGTGTGTGTGTGTGTGTGTAGAGGAAACACTACCCCAATTTTTGTCATTCCATGCCCACTTTCCTTTGTCAACTCCAAATCCAAAAGCAGCTTAGCATATGCTATAGATCATTTGAAAGTTTGTACCCCAAAGCTCATCTGGTAGCATCCTAACTCTGTAAGGACATGACATTTGAAAGCAAGAGTCTTTGGGAGGTGGGATTAGTATCTTTATGAGAGACCCCAGAGAGATCCCTCATCTCTCTGTCATGTGACATTAGAGTGAAAGATGAGGACGAAGGGTCTTCATCAGCCACAGATTCTGTTGAGGACTTGATCTTTAACTCCTCAGCATCTAGAACTATGAGTGGTAAATTTCTGTTATGTAAAAATTGATGCAATCTGTGTATTTTGGTATTTTGTGATGGCGGTCCAAAGTGAGTAATTCAGTACATAGTACTGGTATGTGAAACCTTTCTAAACAAATCTAAGCCATTTAAGAGTGTTCATGTTGCCAAATACTATTTCTGATGTGAGTGTATGTACAAGTTCATGCATATATGCACATGTACATATATATGTACATACATATACATATATACATACATACATGCATGCATGCATGCATGCATACATACATACATGGGTATATATACATATATGTGGAAACCAGAGGTTACTATCAGGTACTTTTGTTAGTTGCTCTCCATGTCCATGTTTTAATAAAGTATCTCTCATAGAACCTGGAGCTCACTGATTCAGCTAGTTTGGCTGGTCAGTGAGTCCTAAGGGTCCTCCTGTCTCTGTTCCCAAGAACTAGAATTACAGGCATGCACTGCCACAACTGGCTTTTTACTATGGGTGTTGGAATTCATAGCACAGACCACCCTTGCCAAACTAGTATTTTACTGATTAATCTGTCACTTAGGCCCCTATGTCTGATTTTATGAAGAGTCACAGAGAAATTGGAGGGGGAAAATTAAACAGAGACACCATTGTTTTTTTATTTTTCATTTAAAAAAAAAATGTTTTCTTTGTCTTTTGAAGAAATCCTGACCAAGGGATGCTGATCCACAGACAGGGAGAGAACTCACCGTCTTTCCCATAGCTTATCTATTCCACCTGGAGATCCAAAACTAGTGCTTGGCCACAAATGACTAGCTGATGCTGCCGTATTGATTTGTGGTCTACAGCAGCTCTGCTTCCTCTGCTTTGTGACATCATTTTCCTGTTCATTTCCCACAGTTGCATATGTGGGTTTATGGGATGCAAACTAATCCAACAAATGGAAGAAATTATGCATCGTGTCAGAGAGCTCTCAGGAATAGAATTTGGAGCAAAGGAGCCAATACTTGACACATCTATAAAAATCAAGTGGGGATGAGATAATAGGTGGAGAATGCTTCCCAGCCCAAGATGAAAGAGTCCTGCTCCACTCCTCGAATGTGTGAGTGGTATGGGGGTGTTCCTTATCACCATGGGATTTCACTCTCCTCAAGATGCACTTCTGGGTCAGTGGACATGTTGGACTAATGGACACATGTTTATTCCACAATACCCAAAGGGTTGATCAAGATTGAATATCCATCAGCAAGACTGAGGAAGGCTTCTTGGTGGTAATGTAGTGTGGTTTCAATGAGCTGTAAAAGAAACTATCATAATGAGACTTTGGGATGGAGAAAAAGAAAAGTTTAGATTGTTCTCTTCAGTTAAAAAGCTTTTATGGACAAATCTCTGTCCCAAGCAACTGAAATTCTTGAAGTCAGCAACTGCAACAGCTTCCCTCTTCCGTGATTCCTATATGCCAGCAGAGTGTCATAGGTGTCTGTTGACTAATGGTTCATGTACTAAAAGAGCCCCCCTTCTTTGCTGTCTTTTGTATAAAGTCCCTGTGGGAAGTTCTGACTGAAAGCTTCTTCTGTACTCTTGGCATTTTAGCACCTCTGAACCAAAACTCTGGCCTTTTTACAGTGCATTTAATTGCTGTTCAATGTCCAGTCATGACTTAAGATCTCCATGCATGACACACTATAGTGCCAGCAACTAAGAACGCTTACACACTATGCTACCTGCTTGCCCAAAGTCCACTTCTCCAAATAATTTTTACTCAGAGCTAAAGGACTGTACAGAAGGGTGAGCTCTGGATGTCGTATTATCATGTGGCATCCACAGAGACTCAGAAATATCAGAGTCATATGGAATGGGGCCACATTTGACCATGAAAATAGCCACTTTTAGCAGTAACAGAGATAAGAAAACTAGATTTAAGTATCAAGTTACCAAAAATATCTATAAGTCATTATGCATAATCCGTGCAGTATAGTACATTGTGTGGCACAGCTTCTGCTACACGGGTGGCTTTGTGAGCACCCAGCTTGGGTGGAGCCTAGCAGGGATTTGCAGACTGGAGGCTGTGAGCTTCTCCCAGAAGATAACAGATTTCTCTGCAGATGATAGAAAAAAAAAATATTGCCTTATTCACCGCTCCAACAGGAAATGAAGGTCGCTGACACTGGGAGGAAGAGGTTTGTGGTGAGCTTCAGACCTTCGGTTTCCTCACCTGTAAAATGGGGTGGTAAGTCCTGCAGGAACAAAGCAAATATCAAGTGAGATAGCCGTGGTGGTAAAAGCATTGAGTTTATGGATAATAGTGCCCTGCAGATTTTTCCATATTCATTTTTAGATGTGTAGGCAAACATAAAGCCATCAAGTAAGGATGAATGACGTGGGGGAAAGAATGAACACTGATTGAGTATACACTGCATACATAAGGAGGCCATGGGTTATCTGCTGCTTGTGATAAGCCAGTGAGGTGAGAAAACCTGTTCAAGTCTCAAAATACTCGGGAGGCAGGAAGCAAGGAATTCACAGCCTAGTTTCAAGTTGAGCTTATACCCTGGCCTATATCCTATTATTGGTACCATGATGACTTCGTCCCCACAGCAAGTGCACATTGGGTGAGAAGTGTCTGCCTATATCATCTTATTGGTACCATGATAACTTTGTCCCCATGACAAGTGCACATTGGGTGAGAAGTGTCTAGAACTGTTGAATTTTTCTCCATGTATCATTCAGTTGGTGGAATATAATTTTCGACCTATTTTCAAGAAGCTCGTGTGAGCAAACGGTATGTGAACGCATTACACCTAGTATCTTGCAGCCAGTGAAGCTAGTCCTCAAATCAATTCCTCCCCTCAGGAAGTCAAGGAACAGTAAATGTTTATATGTCACTATTACGATTTTACTAAATTCCCATTTTAGCATTCTTTGAAGTACAGAAGCAGCTAAACAAGAATATTTATTATTTTTTTTACATAATTTGTGTAAGTTTGCATGTCTTTCTTTTTCCAAAAGAGACTTTCCTCATGTTTTAGAAATAAAATAATTATCCATGGACACATATAAGAGTATATATGTCACTGAAGTTAAAGAGTTTATTTTTATAATTCAATTACTGTTGCCAATATAGTGATAGACAGGCATGTGGCAGGCAGACAGACACACAGAGGCATATACATATACATACACATACACACACACACACACACACACACACAGAAAGAAAATATTCTATTCTGAAAATACCTACACAAATACACTCAAATATAATGTTTTACTAGATACCTGAGAATCCCTTAGTCTTATTAGTATTGATGTAAAATTAACTAGCACAATGTATGTATGTACATAGAATATGCATGCATATCAAGAATATATGGACCCCCACATATATATTCCTGCATGCTATGACTTTTAAAGACCTAGAAAAAAATCTTTATAAGTCTGTGGCTTCATAATGTACAAATCCATTCCATTTGAACACATGTGTTCAGCTATTCTTAATACCACATTTGTCTCCAGGCAATATGCTGCTGGGTTAATGATCCCGCCCTTTAGGCTTGGTTAGGGGATTATCTGGAGACTCACTTCCAAGATCTGTGGTTTCTCATTTCAGAGGCAAGCCAGGCATGGACCACTGCTGGATGTGATATTTGAGCTGGTGTGGCCTCTCAGCTTTAAATGACCAACACTTAGAGATAAAGATTGGTCCCAAATAGTCAAGATGAAGCAGCTTCTGAGCTTCTCCAATTGGGGTTTAAAGGGGAAGAGGAAGAAGGAAGTTGCCATGGGATAGTAGGGACCATGCGCATCTGGCGAAGAGCAGTTTTCTCTGATGGCTGCCCTGGTGGAGAAGAAACAGCACAAGTGGAACACATGCAAGCATTCCTGAGGCTTTTGGCAGAGAAGCAGACAGGATAGCTTAGAGGAGTGATGTCTGCCCACCTGTAGTGCTCTAAGGCTTGTTATAAATCTAAAAGGTCTCTGTGTCTTTTATTTGGACAACAGCAGGTTAAGGATAACAGCCTCTGTAACAAGCATTAATTAATATATATTACAGAATATTAGTAATCATTTTACAGTTTTTCTCACTAGGATAATATTGAAAATCGGTGTCTTTTGGATCATTAAATCTGTGCTCATACTACACTGACTGCTTTATATATTGCATCTTACAATATTCGGTTCTTTACGAGTTAGGACAAATTATGCTTCTACTTGTCACAAGGATTTTCTTTTCAGTTGCTTCCCATGGAAATGAACAACTCTTGGTGGGTGGCTCTGGAACCACATGTGAGAGAAATGGAAAAATTACTGATGCAAATCCAACTCCCTGTCCCCTTTGGATGTGAACGAGAGAGAGTTCAGATGTCACTACCACCACCACCACCACCACTAGACACAACTGTGCCTTCACTGTCACTTTCACCAAGAACTGAACATATTTGTGAGCATGTTATGACAGCCATCTCAATACTCCACTGCCAGGACTTACAGGGCGTGGTGAACTATCACCCAGGACTGGGAGCCAAATAAACCATTTCTTCCTTAATGTTGCTTTTGTCAGAATAAGTTGCCATAGCAACAGGAAAAGAAACTAAGACGGAAACTGTACCAAGAAGTAGGGCCATTGCTAGGCTAAACTGAACCACAAGTTCAAAGGACAAAGAAGTTTTTTTTTGAACTGTTTTGTGGGAGGAATGCTTGTGGGAGCAGTTTGTAACTTGAGGCTAGAAGTTCTGAACATTCTAAAAGTGTTTTAATGATGGAAGCAGAGATTAATGGGCCATTTTACGTGAAGCTTTCTTGGTAGTGATGCCGAGAGATACAGGAACAGTAGAGCTCATGCACAGCAGATTTCAGAGGGCAAGAAGGACTGTGATGGGTGGGATAAGGACCATTCTTTGTGCTATTTGAGCAAGAATCTGGATTCATTATTCCAGTGCATCAAGAGTTTAAATGAAGTTGAATGTAAGGTTCAAGTGCTAACTTATTTAATAAGAGAACAGTGTTGGGGAAAGTTGAACTTTCAGCCAAGGGGAGTGCAGACAACAAGGCATCGTATGTGTTAAAGAGATTGGTGCCATTAAAGAGAAGCCTCCTGTTCTACACTAAGACAACAGGGAAGAAAGCCTCGCACACAGAGGCTGTTTCAGATCGAATCTAAGGCACACAGGCAGGCTACACCTTGAGTTGGCAGCAGAACGAGACAATGACATCTACACAGTATAGGTTTTGAAGGCAGAGATACAATGTTGAGGTCTTCATGGATGGTAGATATGAGCAAGTACTGTGTAACAGGATTTGACTCTCTTCAGTGAGGTCCTAAAAAAGTCTGTATGGGAAGCTGTGAAAGTGAAACCCAAACTTCAGTGGAGACCCCAGGATACTGGAGATGCCAGGACCTTACAGGACATCCACTTAGAACATCTACTAAAGAGGTCTACAGGTATAGAGTGGAGCTGGCCTAAGCCTAAGAGAGCATCATGTGCTATGGGCATCAGAGCTGGAGGAGTGGGCTACACAAGGCTTGATTATGTCATAAGCCTCAGATCCTAAATATGAAGCTAAAGGATTTGGTGTTCGCCCTGCTGGATTTTGGTTCTGTTTTGTTTTATAGTCTTTTGCTATGCTTTGATTATGTGATTTCGCAACAGGGCTTCTTGCTCTCTGCCACTATATGCTAGAGACATGCAACTTGGGTTTCATTCTGCAAGAGCTCACATTTAAGAGGACAGACTTTTAAAGTATTCTGTTAATAAAATGACTATGTGAATAGCTAAAGTTGGACTGAATATATATATATATATACTATATATATTGTACATATATTGTATATTAATACATCTTACACTATATATTGTATATATATGTGTGTGTGTGTATACATGTATACACATATATATATACAATATATAGTGTAAGATGGTCATGAGCTTATGGGAACAGAGGTTGGAAGGTATGGGTTAAAAGTGATATGTTTGGATGTCAAGTTGACCGTGGGTAGAGTTGGAACTAACTGCAATTCCACACCGACAAGTCAAGCTTTTGGTCATGCCTACTAGGGAGAATCTTGATTATCTTATTTGATCTGGGAAGAACCAGCTTAATTATGAGCAGTGCCATTCACTGGGTTGGAGAGTCTGAGCTGTATAAAATAGAGAAGGTAACCTGATTGCTAGCATACATGCTGTTGATTCATTCCTTCGATTATTGACAGCAGGTGAATATGACCTGGTCCCTGAAGCCCTTGCCATGTCTTCCTTGCCATTATGGACTCTAAGCTATAAGCTGGAATTGTGAGCCACATTGAATCTATCTTTAGATGCTCTTTATCGTATTTTATCATAGCAACCAAAAAATAAACTAAGACACAAGATTTGTATGTGGTCAGAATCAGCAAGCTCAGAGCTCGATTCCATGTTGCCAGGAGATAATGGATTCTAAGAGGTGACTGGCCCCTTGCCCCAACTCCAACACATTGTGAAGTCAGGGACAGAGTAGTCAAATCCATTACAAGCTTAATTGGAGCTTCAGGATTCTTTTTCAAAGCACACAAACTGTTTGGTGGCTTTTGAAAAATAAATAAAGAGGCCAGGAAGTTAGCCAACTCCTGGCCTTCTTCACCTACCTGCCATGGAAAGTATGGCTATGACCCACTCACAGTTGTGCATCTTGAGGTCCTAATTTACAGTGTTTGATTTAAAAGTATTTGGCTTTCCAGTGATATGCAGTTAACATTTTTTGTTTTTCCACCATATCCTCCATTGCAGTATACTATCTGGAGATGCCGAGCAAACACCAACTGCAGTTCCCACTTAGCTGCCAGACCTGAGAGGAATACAAATGATAGGCTATGGGGAATACATGCCTATGTCATATTTTAAATGTCCCTCAAATTCATGAGTGAACATAAATATTTCACACAATCCTAAGCATCACTCATCTTTCCAAATTCCAGCAGCTTTCTTCAGAGGTCCAAGGAGACCCTAGAGAAGCAGGGAATTGGAGACAAAAATATTCTAGGCATTTCTAAGTCCTTGTTTTCAAACTAATTTAATTTGGCTGGATGTTTTCTGTTCAATAATCTCCAAAGAGGACCTCCAGGTGAGCCCGGAGAGTAAATCAAATTGGCCTCAGAGAGAGTCTTGGGAGAGGTGGCCACAGAGCATTGTCAAGAATCATTCCCATCACAGTGGTATGCAATGGTTGTTCATAGCGGTTATGAAGACTAGACACAAACTATCCCTTCCGCAAAGCATTACACAGGAATATTTCTTGGAGAAGTTCAAATTATGAGCAATAGCAGCTTGTTCTTCACAGGTCTGTGGGTTCAGAAGTCTAAGGTCAAAGTGTCAGCATTGGTGGTACCAGTGAGGGCCATCTTTGGGGGTAATTGACCACCATTTTCTTTGTATTTTCACACAGTAATAATAAATGTACTGCTGAGGCCTCATTATAAAGATGATGACCTCTTTAGTGAAATTCCTACCCCACAACCTAGTTATTTCCCACAGACTCCCACCTGAGTGACATCATCTTAATGGGTAGAATGTGATCATATGACTTCAGGGATGACATGCACACTCAGATCACAGCATCTAGCATGAACATCTTTCATGAAAATTGTGGTGCTGCTTCCTTCCAAAATATTCTCCTTATATGCCTCTTCTCAAGGAACATTTTCCTCATTGGATAAAGGTCCTTCACGTGTCACATGATAGTTGTGTCTTCAGAGTGCAAACTGCTTAAGACCATACGGCATATGTGTTGCGATCTACAGTATCATCATGCAAGGATCTAACGGAGACAGTAAATGACATGAGATTCCAACAGTGTATTGATCGTATGTATCGTGTCATGGCAATTGATAAGATGACATGGCAACTGAGAAGTAATGGGCCGCTCACTACTCAAAAGTTTTGCTCTCCAAATATCTACTTCATTACGTCACTCACAGAGAACCTGAGGTTTCTTAGAGAAATATTCTCATAATGGTAAGGAGCTTCCTACATTATCCATGAAACTTAAAGTAACTGAGATTATCACAGAGTGAAGAATCATCTATCAAGTTTAAAATCTGGATCCAGGAGTAGCAATATCAGAATGTGTCTGTCTATATGTGATAGGTTTCTAGAGGCCTTTTTGTTTGTTTGTTTATTTTTTGTTTCATTTTGTTTTTTGTTCTTTTTTTTTTTTTTTTTTTTTTTTTTTTTTTTGAGACAGGGTTTCTCTGTGTAGCCTGGCTGTCCTGGAGCTCACTCTGTAGACCAGGCTGGCCTTGAACTCAGAAATCTGCCTGCCTCTGACTCCCAAGTGCTGGGATTAAAGGCATGTGCCACCACTGCCTGGCTCTAAGATGCCTTTTGAAGAAGGACTACTTGATACTCTACCATTTATCATAGGGCATTATTTTATCTCATCTGAGATTTATTCTGTCTCTAAGAGTGTTGAACTTTAAAAGTACACCCTCTACAAAGCCAATTCTAACATGGACTTTCTTGGTGTACAAGATGTCCTATATGCACAAGGCAAGTTAATCAAAATGAACCATACCAAAAGGAATGACTTATGCATGAGAGTCTTGCCTTAAGTGGTCGCTGAGATCAGTCCTCTGAGCTGCCCTGACCCCACAGGTTTTTCCTGGCTTTGAGAAGCTACTGGTGCTTTCAGGGCTCTGTTATTTCATTCTGACTTTCCTGGAAACAGACATGCATGGGCCTTTAGCCTGGGTAGCTGTGACCCTGTGTGTCCCGCCTACATCATTTATTTATAAGTTGGCAGGGAATAAGTCTGGTACTTTCTGTGCTGGGGAAAGCTGACTAACATTCCCTGCTCCAACACAGCACTGGAATGCAGATGCTCTCAGCCTTCAAAAGCCGACTCCAGCCATGCCTGTGCACAGTCTGGAAGACCCTGGGGCTTGAGGGCTTGAGTTAATGACACACCATCACATGGCTGTGGTTACAGGCTGTCTTGCCAAGGTTGTACAGCTGGTAGCCTGTGTGTTGGAAGATGCTGGTGCCCCCTGCTGTACCTGGAGTTGCCAGAAGAACAGCTTCCGTGGGGCTTAAAGAGAGCCCAATTTATCTTTTCTCTAAGGCGCTCTTGTTCTTTGGCTTCTGGCAGGTCTCACTCAGCTCAGGTTGTGGTTATGTCTTGTTAGATACTAAGCCATCTGTCTTCCCTAGAGGCAGGGCTGATTTATAAGGTAGGCTGTAGACAGTGGTTGGCACTGTCCTAGCTTGGATTTTACTTCAGACTGGAACCTCCTGAATATTCTGAACTGTGTTCACTTTCTTGCATGGGACAAGCATTCCATGTGTTTTTTTGCTTGTTTTGTTTTGTTTTTGTTTTTGATTTTGTTTTTTGGTCTCCAGGGTTTGTTTACTATAGAGTTACAGAATACCACTGAGGCCATTTTTTTTCAGCTCACTTAATCTTCTGAAATGAAGTTTATTTTCTCTTCCCATCAGCTCCTTTCCCTGCAGCTGTCAGAAGCTCTTCACAGTCATGCTCGCATTAAATATTTAAGCATGCATTTCCAGGGAAGGAATGTATTCTGTGCTCAGAGCAGTGCTGGCAGATGAATTTCCTTCACTAGAGAGGAGATGGCTTTATGGAGGGCTTATGATGTGGTGTCACATGGTGCACCAGGAAATAGAGATACAGGAGCCTCTATGTTATTTGAAGCTTCAGAAAGACCTTTATTCCTAGAAGATGCTTGGTATGCGGCAGCATTGCAGGGCCATGAAATTCTAGGTCAACATGACAGAATTAAAGCTGATGAATAATGCATGTGGATTTAAAGGAAAACCCTCACCTTCTGAAGAAGATGGTAACATTTAAGTTCTTGCAACCCAGACACACATCTTTTATTCAGTGAATAGGCTCCCACATGCAAACTTTGTAAAGAATAACATTATCGGTTGTGGGGACTGATTTGACCCACACTGTTGACTGAGCACTAGACATGCACTTAGCCTAGTAATGGGGAAGAGGAAGATTGAGATAAGGATGTGAAGGGTCTTAGGGATTCAGCTAGTGCATCAAGGGACCGCTCCAAGTGTATTAGGGGATCATAGGCTTTCTGCTGAGCTCTGTCCTGTTTCTTCTCACAGCTCCCAGGGCAGGTGTTGCTATGCCTTCACAGGGAAAATGCAATGCAGAAGATGTGCTTTTAGAGAAACATAACAAACTGGACAATGGTTATGACAATGGTCAAAAATACGTGGGATATGTATGTTGTAGGTATGCATGATAGAATACATTATATAATACATGTATGTATATTTGTCAGAGGATATTAGTTCACATGATGGTGGAGGCTGAGAAATACCATGATCTCTCATCCACAAGCTAGAGACTCAGTACAACTGGTGGCATGGTTAGGAGGTCTGAGAACTCAGGACAGAGTTGCAGTCTGAGCCTAAAGGCCCAAGAAAGAGAAGACCTACATCCCAATTCACCAGGCACAGTGCAGATTCATGCTGCCTTTTTCTTTGTGCTCAGTCAGGCGAGCAGCTGATAGGATGAAGAACAGTGAAATGAGACCCAACC
Organism: Mastomys coucha; assembly: GCF_008632895.1. Taxonomy (NCBI): domain Eukaryota; kingdom Metazoa; phylum Chordata; class Mammalia; order Rodentia; family Muridae; genus Mastomys; species Mastomys coucha. The sequence goes on from NW_022196902.1 coordinate 6,684,251, forward strand.
CCACCCCACCCCACCCAGTCCCTGTATTTCTCAGTTTGCCAGTTTAAACACTCATCTTTCCTAGAAATCTGTCATAGACATACCTAGAATGACTGTTTGGTCCACAAAAAATGGGCATCTTATGGCTCCTTCAAGTTGATATAACATTTTGCCAGGAAAGGAGAGGAAGACAGGAAGGTTTTTTTCTTTTAAGATTTATTTATTTATTATATACAAGTACACTATAGCTGTCTACAGACGCACCAGAAGAAGACATCAGATCCCATTACAGATGATTGTGAGCCACCATGTGGTTGCTGCGATTTGAACTCAGGACCTCTGGAAGAGCAGTCAGTGCTCTTATCCACTGAGCCATCTCTCCGGCCCCAAGACAGAAAGTTTGATGTCCAATAAGTTAAGTTCCCCCAGCCATTCCAGGATACATATAGCAAGAGAAATGAAAAAAGTCTTGAGCAGTCACAAGCTTCACTCACATCATGTACGTAAGCTCCCTAAGGGCTACTCAAACGAGGTGGTCATGCCGGTCATCTGGGCATCCTTCTTGTGCCCAGACCAGTCCCTTTCTTCATTATTCCCAGGTTTACCCTTCCTTCTGGACTGAACATCATGGGACCATTGGCCCACTGCCAGTGATTCCTCTTCCAGTTACAACCTTCAGCCTTACGTTGTGGACCACTGTACAGTGTACAAACACCTGCCTTAAACTGTAGTCCAGATTTTCTGTAGAGCTGGCTTACTACTTCCAAACCTTTATGGAGCTCTGTGCTCACACTTAGCCCCATCCCAATAAGTAAGTCTACTCTCACTGTTGCAATCCCTCCTCTTGGTTCTTTGCCTACATGCCTGCCACCCCTCGTCTGTCATCATACTGTTACAGTCTCCCCCTCACCCTGTTTCCCATGTCTATTTTCTCTCATTTTATACTGCTTGGAGCTTCACTTCCAATACACACAATATTATCTGTGTGTGCTATATATAATGTCTCTTTGTAAGATATGGAATGACTTAAACATGGTTCAAGTCTTTCTGTACTTGAAACCATTTCTCAAAATTTTCTACCCCATATGATTAAAATCTCTACAAAAATCATGAAGCAATTTTTACTTAGAGTTCAAAGCTTTCTGCTACCTTGTGTTGGTTTTTGTTTGTTTGTTTGTTTTTGTTTTTTGTTCCATAAGGTTCTCAGAGGCTTTTTTCATAGAATTTCAAAAAGCTTTAGTCTAGAGCAGTGGTTCTCAACCTTTCTAACATGTTGACACAGTTAATACAGTTCCTCACGTTGTGGCAACCCCAACTATAAAATTATTTTCATTGCGACCTTATAACTGTAATTCTTCTCTTTTTATGAATTGTATGTTAATATCTGTGTTTTCCAATGGTCTTGGGCAACCCTGTGAAAGAGTCATTCAAACCCAAAGGAGGGTTGAATTCAACCCCCACAGGATGACAACCACTGCCTAGATTAAAGCAGCTCCTCTGAGGTTTCAGTTTCTATTCCCAGAGCAGACTCCATCTCTGAGATTCTGGGTCCTGTGTAGATCACTCCTCTGGAGAGTTTATGTCATGCCTCGGAGGAACAGCTTCCAGTCATGATGAATGATATAGCATCTTTTGAAAAGTCCAGAGTTACTTTTATAGCAACATATGTTAAAGCAAATTTTCTTTCACACAAAGATATATAAAAACAAATAACTCTTTTTTCTTACTCCATGACTAATCTATTTGAAGAGATGAGAATTTACACATGCATTAGTTCTGTGTGAGGGTGTTAAGCGAGGTGTGAAGTCACATGGCACTATCAGTAAGAAACCAAGAGGCTCAAGGAAGTTTTTAAAGATGGAAACAGGGACGCACAAGATGGAGCTGGCAGCATAGTAGTAGGCTGAAGGCATTAGAGCCTGACCAGAATTAGGACTGGTATATAATTCTATCTAGGAATTCTTAGTTCTTCTCTAGACTTTGAAGAGAGAGGATTTAGTCAGTAGAATAAGAGAAATGAGGGCATGGTTGGAAGGTGAACATAAAGAGACATTAATGAGGGCATGGGGCTCTTCTTCCTGATGGTTTGCTAACTCTTTAGTAAGAGATTGGGAAATAATTTTCCTTTTATAACTCCTCTTGGTTGATGGTAAATATAGAGTATATATATATGATTGGAATAGTATTTCCCATGGGTACTGAGGGGCCCTTTTATGTAGCTACAAATCAATGTTTAATTAGACACTCTACCAGACAGGCAGACAGGGCAACAGTAAGTTGCAAATACCATTTAGGCATATAAAGCCACAAAGTGAGGAATATAAAACCCTTTTTCCCTAAATTTTCTGACTAATGTACTCCATAATAGATGGGAAAATACAATGAGATAACCTCAAAAGAAAGAAAGAAAGAAAGAAGGAAAGAAAGAGAGAAAGAAGGAATGGAAAGAAAGAAAAAAAGAAAAGAAGAAAAAAGAAAGGAGAGAGCCAGAAGAAATGAGATGGAATTGAAGAATTGCTTAAGAAGATCCATGTGTCAAAAATGTCAGAAGATATAAGAATCTACAAAAACTTAATAAATATTGCCCTTAAATCATTTTGTTTTAGCAATATATTACATGCATTAAAGTCATGCTAGCAGCTGGTATGTATATACTTTTGAATATTGTGAAATATAATCACTGACAGTCCTCAGAATGTTATTCTAACTCATTGCCTCTTAACAATGGTATAGTCTTCTTAGAGCATATTTTTTTTGTCTGCAAAACAATGGTACACATTTTAAAAAAACTTTCACCAATTGAGATAAAGGACCAGTAGCTGATCACCTAATGCATGACAGGTAAGGATATGAAAATGTGACGCATTTTGCATGATGAGGGATGTGAAGATTTCTATAAGAATTAAGGATATTGCACATAGACTTTCTTCTGTGAAGACTGGATCTCATCTCTAGCCCATGGAGTTAGCACTGATTTTAGTTTGCCTGTGCAAAAGCAGGATCATGACACAGAGCAACAGCTCTAGGTCTATGAGCCACTGTCCTGAGTATGAAAGCATTCCTTCTTCCACGGATCAGAATTTCAATGGAGTACGCTGTGAATAATATTCACTTGAGTAGCAAATATCACAAGGTAGTTAATTGGACAGTACTACATGTATTCTATATGTATTAATTTTTTTTTGTTTGTAAGGGAATAAACCATATTGAAAGCACAGTCCAAGTTCCTCACTGTACTTGTGTAATTGTCCTATTTGATACCAATTTTTCTACTACTATCTAAGTGACCCAGCAACAATTTTCTATGGAGTAATCTACAAATCCCAATTCAGTAGTGATTGACCTGGTATAAAATGGGAAACATTTAGTTTTCTCTGTTGAAATAATGACAGAATGTATTTCATGTTGACTTTGTAAAACAATAAAAACATGAAACCCCATTATTCCTGAGTATGTTCATGGGCCATGTCTATCATGTCAAGGCAAAGCATAGTCAATAGAAACAGGCATCAAGATTCTTGTTGTGAGTCTTTAATGGATTCAACTGTTATTAATGAAACTCACCAAAGACCTAGGCTAGGTCATAGCCAACAATCTTAGGGTATTTCAGAAAATTGCCACTGTACTATTTATATATACAGAGAAATCTGGGATTCTGTATTTCTCAGTGAGAGGAAAAAAAAGGGGGGCAGGATCAGGTGTAGGAGGAGAAATTAGTAATAAAGATTTTTTTCATTTCATTTTTTAAAGATTGGCCTTTGTGTTGTTTAGTTGTGTATATGATTGTGGATACACCTGTGCTTATGCACTCATGAAGGCAAGTTTCTGCAGAAGACCAAAGAAAATGTTAGATGTCCTGGAGTTAGAATTACAGGCAGCTATGAACTGCTTGGTGTAAGTGCTGGGAACCAAACTTGGGTCCTCTGAAAGACCAGCAAGTGTTCTTACTCATTGACCTATATCCCTCAGTCCCAAGGACTGCTGGATTTTATAAAGTATCATCAAACAACTCCCCCTTAGAGAGCCCTTACCCACACTTGAGTACATATCTAAGTCTCTGGAAGTCTTCCTGGAGAAGTACCAGCCCACGTTTATAGGTGCCTTGCCTCTCTCTGAGTGCATCTTTATCTCTCAACTCTCTTCTTCAAGTCTAGGTTAAAATATATCAAACCCAGTTATTTGTGAGGAAAGACCGATGCCAGAAGTACAAAGACTAAAGGATATTTTTGACTTGGTGTAGAGAAAACACTGGATATCAATATATCAGAATAGAAAAACTTTATGTAGGCTTATTGAAAGTAAATAATGAATTTATAAATTTATATTTGTTACATTTAGGTAACTTCAAGGACTATAATTTGAGGTAATTTCAGTCTACTCAATAAATAATTTAAGAATTTGGAATTTAGCTTATTCTAGAAGAGTAAGAGTCTATTATCCATTCATTCCTTTTAAGATGTAGGCATTAGAACTTGTGTTGTAGTAATTAGGATGCAGAGTTGGGAATCTCAATCATTTTAAACTAGTGATTAGATGAAGAGAAGCAAATTCATATCCAGACACAAGACAGCAACACTGTCTCATAGAAGCCACTTGCTGATCTCCTTAAATTGTACAAAAATTGCATAGTTATTATGTATTCGACCTGAACTCAGATTTTCTGGGTCTTGAACATCAAATTTTATGTCTTTGACCCACTTTGGTTCCATCTGCAACATCTCTGTGAATTTTCCTCTGCCCTGCCTTCTGGTCCTCCTCTAATGCAGAAACTCTGGGTGTTTAATATTTCCCTGAAGTATGGATTTAAGTCAGAGCAGGCACATTGATCAAATTTGTAACTTTAAATCCAGTGATGCCTATCTTTATCAAATTAATAATTGAAAATAATAATAATACCATGTCTTTAGAAGAAATGCTCATGTAGGCAGACAAATGAACTTAATGTCTAGTGTCTATGGTTACAACTAGGAATGGTATTAAAGATAAGTATTGTGTTACCTTGGGTTTCTTTGAGTAATGAATTATCATATGATTGGCTCATTGTTTTCCTATGTGTGAGTGGGTTCTTACTGTGTTATGGAACTACAAGTGCCTAAATTCTGTTAGGTTCCAAGTTATGGTACAGTACTTCATTCTGAATCCTGGGAGGTATAGGAAAAGGAGTGGGACTTGGGGACAGTGTACCAGGGCTGTCCCCAGTTGGACTGAGTTCACTCTCATATAGGAATTTGTGAGACTGAAGAAACAGTTCTGAAGCCCCCTGGCATAATCTCACCTTCCACACAAAGAGAGGGAAAGTACAGAGGGTGGAGGAGGTAGAAATGAGGTCTGTCTGGCAAAGCTGTTGTCTTTAGGAAACAGACAGAACAGCTTCTAGGTGAAAGAAGGACTCTAGCAACCTTGTGGCAATACAGCAGCAACAGGTCAGGGCCAGGAAAACCCAACCTTCTCTTGATCTCCATGGACTCCTGTAGGAGTCTTCATGTGACTGAAACTAAGCAGAAGTCAGGTGGCAATTGGAGTTTGTGATGTAAACTGGAAGATCAGGCTTTGGGGGTCACGGAGAGAGAGAAAGGAGAGCTGGGAAGGTGGGCAAACAGGCACTACTCAGTTTCTAAATGTTGTAAGTGGCAAAGGCAGAGTCATCTCATTGAGATGTCTATCTGCTGATAGATATGTGGTAATTATCTTCTAAACCAAAGCTCTTCAGAGCAAAAGCTTATGGCTGATATTGCACTTCTCATCCGAAGAGTAAACATCACAGTCTTTAATGTCAAGTTTGGGCTACTAACAATCTAAGCAGACTTAGCCACTGCTTACCCTGGGTCCATTGCTTCAGAGCTTAGGAGGGAATAACAGAGTTGGCAATATCTGGAGTAAAATGAATGCAACTGAGAGAGAGGGAGGGATACTTTTAATTCAAATCTATTTCTTTATGATATTGGAAACAAAAGACTAGCTTTTGCTTTCGTTTCTCACAAAGGAGACAACAGTATTTTCTTTTTTTTTTTTTTTTTTTTTTTTTTTTTTTTTTT
>NW_022196902.1:6690317-6691606 GCF_008632895.1 Mastomys coucha
GAGATCCACCTGCCTCTGCCTCCCAAGTGCTGGGATTAAAGGCGTGCGCCACCACCGCCCGGCTAACAGTATTTTCTTAAAGTCAATTACATTGACCTGTGGAGATGACTCAATGGTGGGTCCTTAGTTCTGGGAAGTCCATAGCCTAGATACCTAGCATCCAGGTAAACAAAAGACCAAACAAAACCAAAAGCCAAAACCCAAATTCAAACTGTGCGCAATAGCATAATGGCACTATTCTGGAACCACAGAACTAAGGGTGAGGAAGACAGGTGCATCCATGGGGCTGGTTGGCCAGATAAAACAGTGAACTCCAGGCTAAGTAAGAAACCACGGTTCCAAAAAAATAAAGGCAGGCAGTAAATACAGTGAGAGATTTGATGTCTGCCATGGCCATGTCATCACTTTGTTCACACACTACATGCTACAGGCAGACAGATGAGCATGCACACACACACACACACACACACACACACACACACACAGACAGACAGAGAGAGAGAGAGAGAGAGAGAGAGAGAGGAAAAGAGAGAGCCAATTAAATATCCCTAAGACTGAAAATAATTGCACACAATGGTTTTCTCATTTCAAATCAAGGGTTTCATATTCGTTTGTGAGAAATCAATGTAACCACATTTATCCTTGGCCTAGTGTTGGAAAAAATGTAGTTACAGTAAAATGATTTTGGTATTTTGAAACTGTAGGCAACCTGAGTGATTCTGACAGAATGGAAATTTCAGGCTTAGGAGTATGAAATTGCAATTCCATAATGATGTGGGATTTTCTTCTGGAAGGTGCATTTAATCTATAGATGTGTAGACAATTTCCTTGCAAAAAAAAGTAAAAAGTCAACTGTATTCCAGTAAAGAGTGTGACCCTGTTATGCCCATGGTGTGGGCTTGGCTGCACTTCACAGCCCAGCATATTTTAGTCCTATTAAGTGAATGCTGAGGAAGAAGGATCATGTGGATGATGGCGAGTCTTACACAAGCCAGCCCAGGGTTCAGTGTTCTATTTACCTTTCAGAAAAGAGTGCCAAGCATTCATCTATAATCTGTGTCTTCATCTGTTCTTCATTGATGGCTCAACTGAAAAAAGTTTTCAGTTGGGGAAAGTTGAACGGCAGTGAACTTCATGCTCAGCAAGTACATAGAATGGATATTTAAAAATTAGAACTTAAATACATGCTTTGAATTTAGAAGTAGGATTGCAGACTAAATACAAAGTATCCTTAAATCACCCTGTACTTATATGAACATTTGCACATACTCATGTATACACACACACAC
>NW_022196902.1:6691829-6729851 GCF_008632895.1 Mastomys coucha
CCACCACCACCACCACCACCACCATACCACACCACACCTTGGACTACTATCTCAGCTTCTGCCTTCACAAGTGACCCTCTGACCAGGCCAGTGTGTCAGTTATTTCATATTTCTCAACAGATACTGCCTGTTAAGGATATGGAGGAGATAAACTCTAAACTCATTTTAAGTATGCTTTGAGAATATGTATAAAGTTTTAAAAAACATATCAAAGATTTCACTAAAATACCTTTAACAAATGACACTTTGATTTGCCATTTTAAAATAAAAACGGAGAGCTGTAACAGCATACCCTGAAACCTAATACATCCATCCTTAAATGCTATGTGTACATGAGGAGAATGTCCTGGATTTGGAATGAAGGCAAGAGAAGTAATAACAAGAGCTCCCTTCGTAGGTACCTCTTGGCTCCATTGGTTGGTTGGTTGGATCCACCGGTGGCGGTGGCGGTGGTGGCAGTGGCAGCAGTAGCAGCAGCAGCAACAATACTGGCTCCTTCTTAGGCTCAAGCCCAAGAAAGTCTACACACCAAACTCAAGTTTCATACTGTGCTTCCCCTATAGAACATGTGCATCTGTGCCTGACAGAAGCTCTGGTGATCTAGCAATAGATAGGGAGATGCTATCTGCTGACAGCATAGGGCTGCCATGTCTCATTGAACCCTTTCTGTAGCAAGAGTCACAATGTTATGCTCCTTTCTGCAGCCTAACCAATATTCTTTTATCAGATCCATAAAATGGGGTATATAAAAGATCCACCCATGGCAATGTTGAAGGAAGCAGTTTTGTAGTTGTCACTTTGCTTGGTTAATAGGATTGGAGAGAGAAAAAGTGGTGTGTCATATAGTCCCATCTACTATTTAATGGTTTGAATGAGAATGCCTCCCCTGCATAGGCTCAGATGTTTGAATATGTGATCCCCAGGTGTAGTGCCATTGAGTAGGTTTAGGAGGTGTGGTCTTGTTGGAAGAAGTATGTCACTGGAAACCTAATTCCATTACCAGTCCCCACCCCCATCTCCTTCTTTCTCTCTGTTTTGTGTTTGTGGTTGAAGATATGAGCTTTCATGCTCCTGTTCCCTCCACCATACTTTGTTCCACCATCATGGATGCTAACCCTCTGGAACAGTAAACCCAAATAAACTCTTCTACAAGTTGCCTTCATCATGGTGTTTTATCACAGTAATAGGAAAATACTAAATATAGAAATTTGTACCAGGAGTAGGGTATTTTTTGACAGATGCAATCGTGCTGGATTTTTGTTGTTTGTTTGTTTAATTGTTGAATTGCAGAATGAAGGCAAGAAGACACACCATGGAGATACATCCAAAGAATCTAAGAAAGAAAGGGCAGACTCTCAGACTGGCGTGATACTTCTGGAAATGGCTTTGTTCCTTAGTACCTGCAGAGGTTTGAATGAGAAATATGCCCCAGAAGCCTAGTTTGAACACTGTGGTCCCAGTTGGTGGCATTGGTTTGTAGGTTTGTTGGGCCTTTTTTAAGAGGCAGAGCCTTGCTGAAGGAAGTATGTCACTGGGGCAGGCTTTGAATATTTAGAGCCTCACCATAGTTCCTGTTCTTTCTTTCTGCTTCCTGTGTGTGAAGAGAAATATGATAAGTCAGTTTCCTGCTTCCATCATGGAATCTTTTCCTTGACTGTAAACTGAAACAAGTTCTTTGTGGAGATGCTTTTTTTGGTCATGGTATTTTATCACAGTTACAGAACAGTAACTAATACAGTGTTTGTCAGTGTCAGCTTAAATGTCATATCTGTGGTTCCATCCTCACTCTCCTACAAGGGTGGGACAAATCTGCCTGATATTTACTATTTGATCTCATTTGCACTTCTTATGAGTATGTTATTATATTTGGATTCAGACATGTGCTGTAGTTTGTGAAGCAGTCAACCAAAACTTATTAAGAATGTTTAGAATAAACGACCAAGAGGACATTAAAATTTTATTCCCACTGCATTGATTTATTAACACTGATTTATGAGGTGTATCTCTGATGTGTACTGGCAAAGAAGTGGAAAGAAAATGCCTGGAGAAGCATCATAGAGAAAATACTGTACTGCTCAGATTGTTTGTCTGGGAAAGTATGTGGCAAGTTCTTGTGTCCTGTTCTTTTAAAATGTGACCTGAATATGGAGGTAAAGGACATGTCCCATGTTAATGAAGGTCAGCTTATTCTTTGGCCCCTTCTTTTCCATCTCCTCTCTGAATTAGCACCTCAGAGAGAATGAAGTACCCCTTTCTTTCTAGAATTCCTTCACATTTGTTTGAAACTGTTTACCTCACTTTGAAACCTATTTCTTATCTGTATGTCTTTAAATTGCTGACATTTTTGGAAAGGATGATTTATGGGTTGTCAAATAATTCATGTTTGAAGGGACAAATATCAGCTTTATGTGTTTGCTGAATATTTCAAATATGAATTAAAGTTTTAGAAAGAACATGAAATCATCTTTTGAGTCTTTCAAAGCTTTTGTAGGAATTATGTGGCAGTGTGCAGTTCTTAATCTTCCAGGCATTCTGATTGCTCAAGTGGTCTCTAAAATAATCAGTGTTTCAAAGTTTCTCTCTCTCTCTCTCTCTCTCTCTCTCTCTCTCTCTCTCTCTCTCTCTCTCTCTCTCTCTCTCTCTCCCTCCCTCCCTCTCTCTCTCTCTCTCCCTCTCTCTCTCTCTTTCTCTCTCTCTTTCTCTCTCTCTCTCATTCCTTCATAAGTTACTGCCTTCCTTTTAGAGTCCCTTTATCCTCTTCAAATGGATTATATAAAAAATATAGATAAGGAAAGGGCTTATCTTTGGTTAAAAGTGATTACAAAACCAGGATTATGGAGATCTTGGTTACAAAGTTGGGAGTGGATATATGGAAATCAAAGGAAGGTGAAGATACTTTTATTTATTCCATAAAGTCTCCAAAGAGAATCCTCTGTATATAGACAACTCAGGCAAATAGACAGAATAGGGCAGTTGATGGTACAGGTCTGCAGGAGAGATAGGCAATTTCTGCCTAGTGGCCACCTAGCCACAATGTACAACCTCACCTGGAGGTAAGATGCTCAACTGCTTCTTTGAATCCATGAACGGAGAGCTGTTAGGAGCAGATATGTCTCAAAAACAAAAGAATAAATAACATTAAATGTCAAATTCTGCAGATTTCTGACTTTTTTTTTGTTTTTCCAAGCAGGGTTTCTCTGTATAGCCCTAGCTGTCCCGGAACTCACTCTGTAGACCAGGCTGGCCTTGAACTCAGAAATCCACCTGTCTCTGCCTCCCAAGTGCTGGGATTAAAAATGTGTGCCCCTTTTGATAACCAGCTATCTATGTAAAGTAATATGGACTGTTGTCTGTTAACTATTCTCAGCTATTTCCAATTAAATATCTTGAAAACACCTAACAATAAACTCAGAGCCAATTGATAATGATATAAGCTGCCCACCTAGATTAGACAAGTTATCTCAATCATTCTATCCTCTTATGAAATTCATAGCTACCGTGGTTATTTAAAGCCACTCACAATCTGGATCGTCTTTCTTTTCCTTCATCTTCCTTCATTCTCCTTCTCCTCTTTTCCTGTTCCTGTCTCTGAAACTCTTCCCTCTACCTCCCTTTTCCCTGTCCAATCATAGGCATCTTGTTGTATTAATATTTAAATTAATTGGGGGAAAATTCTGCTACATTTCACCCTTTCTAACCAAGTAGAAAAAACTTTTTCTCTCAAATATAAATTGAGCACAGCTATTACCATTTTGTAAATTATAAATTATAAGATACACCTAACATCTAGGCCATCATCTATTTTTTTATATTTATAATTATCAGTCAGTTTTATATGTTAGTAAATTCTTACTCTACAAAATGCCCACACAATGAACTCAGAGCCAATTGATATTGATATAGATTACCCACCTACATAGACAAATTGTCCTGTAATTATCCATCCCTTATATGATATTCATAGCTACTAGTGGCTATTGAAAGCCACATGGTCTTTCTCTTCCTCCATCTTCCTTCCACTACCTCTGTCCTCTCTCTCCCATCTCTAAAAAAATCTCTGCCTGCCTTCCTTTTCCACTGCCCAGTCACAGGCTTCTTGTTGTATTAATATTTAAATTAATTGGGGGAAAATTCTGCTACAAGTAACTGCTGTCTTCTTAAGGCATTCAACAAGCCAGGCTCATCAGAAGGACCTGGAAATGCTTGTATTCAGTGCAAACAGAAGGAATATGTTTAATACCTTTCTTGATAGCATCTTAGGATTCCCACAAATCCTTGATGATAAATGGAAAAATACAAGCACCTCAGCATGGATGTAAGTGTCACACTTCCCCATTAATTAATTAATTGATTAATTAATTAATTCACTTCACATCCTGATTGCTGCCCCCATCCTCCCAGTCTCCTCCTCAGATAGCCCTAATCCCACCCCTCCACCCTGAGGGGGTGGAGCTCATCATATCCCCTGACCCTGTGTGACTTTTTTTTTTAGTCTTTTATTTTCTTCCTAGTCTGAGTTTTCATGATAAGTTATTATAAAATGGAAAGTACTGTGTAAAAGAAATTCAATGAGAACTGGTGACTGGTGATTTGTCGCTGAAATGTTGAATTTTGTATTTAATTAAGTGGTTGATTTACTAGACAAGTAAAAAGATGTTTTAATTTAATAAATACTTAGCAGCCATTACTAAAATTTGTGTTACCTTAACTAAAATGTGCTAGGACTAGAAAATGAGTAGAAAGAGGTAAAAGGATTGTGTTCTTGTTTTTTACAAGAATTTATTTTCTAAAAATATGCTGAATTACAAGGAGGGAAGTCAAGGGTTACACTGAGAAAAAAAAATCTCTGAAGAGATAAAATGGTGAAATAATTCGCCATCTGCAGCGTGACTTCCTGAGAAAGGGAAGCTCACAAGAGCTTCATATGTACAAGAGAGCATAGTAAAGCTGTCCCCCAAGAATCAGGACATGGCTGACTCAACATGTAAGATCCATGGAGCACACAAAACGAAAGTAGTTGACTGTTCAGACTAATGCCATGAAAGATGTTTTGAGCTTAATCATAAACAATGAGGGAGTATTACAGATGGATTGTGAGCTACATTCCAGACTATAAAAGAAAAGGGAGGGACAATACTTAGGTGTGAGAGAGAAAGGAGGATACACTGTATGGCTCAGCCTGGCCAGTGTGGAGATGAACCAGATGGAAGAGATTTGGGGAAGCAGGCTGGAGACTGGAGTAACAGTAAAACCATGGAGACACAGTGTTGTACACTGTGTTTTGAAGGCTATACTCTCTACAATATGGATGAATAGCCATCGAGGAACTGTCAGCAAGAGAACTGCGTGATTGAACTTAACACTGCTAGGTGGAAGATGAGCTGGAGACAGCAGAGTACAAGGTTGTAACTAGATGTCAGAATTAAGGATCCATCTGGAGAGCCGTTTGCAATTGAAGGGTCATGTATATGTGCTGTTCGTCATTTATCTAGCTTGTTTTGGTTCTTTTCTTTTTAATTTTTTTAAATTTTTTTTTAAATTGGATATTTTCTTTACTTACATTTCAAATGTTATCCCCTTTCCTGGTTCCCCTCCTTAGCCCCCTATCCCATTTCCCTTCCCACTGCTTCTATGAGGATGTTCTCCCCCCGCCCCCACACACACATTCCTGCCCCCTGCCCCAGCATTACCCTACACTGGAGCATCAAGACTTCACAGGACCAAGGGCCTCTCCTCTCATTGACTCCCAACAAGGGCATCCTCTGCTACATATGGGGCTGGAGCCATGAGTCCCTCCATGTGTACTACTTGGTTGGTGGGGCTGCAAACCCCTTCAACTCCTTCACTCCTTTTTCTAACTCCTCCATTGGGGACCCTGTGCTCAGTCCAATGGTTGGCTGCGAGCATCTGCTTCTGTATTTGTCAGGCTCTGGCAGAACTTCTCAGGAGATAGCTATATCAGGCTCCTGTCAACATGTACTTTTTAGCATCTTCAATAGTGTCTGGGTTTGGTGACTGTATATGGGATGGATCCTGAGGTGGGGCAATCTCTGGGTGGCCTTTCCTTCAGTCTCTGCTCTACACTTTGTCCCTGTTTTTCCTCCCATGAGTATTTTGTTCCCCCTTCAAAAAAGGGCTGAAGCATGCACACTTTGGTCTTCTTATTCTTGAGCTTCATGTGGTCTGTGAATTGTACCTTGGGTATTCAAAGCTTCAGGGCTAATATCCACTTATCAGTGAGTGCACACCACATGTGTTCTTTTGTGACTGGGTTACTTCACTCAGGATGATATTTTCTAGTTTCATCTATTTGCCTAAGAATTTTATGAAGTCATTGTTTTTCATAGCTGAGTAGTACTCCATTGTGTAGATGTACCACATTTTCTGTATCTATTCCTCTGTTGAAGGATGTCTGAGTTCTTTCCAGCTTCTGGCTATTATAAATAAGGCTGCAATGAACATAGTGGAGCATGTATCCTTGTTATATTTTGGAGCATCTTTTGACTATATACCCAGGACAACCAAATTCATTTCATTCTTATAGCAACCCTTGAGGTCCAGTTGTTCCAGTATGGTTTATATGTGTTCTTTCAAAATCCACACCCTGGAATCCTTCCTCTCAATATCTTTAAATATTGGATTATCTAAAGACAGAGTTATTTTCATAACTGGTAAGGACAAGGTCATATTGAAATAGATTGGACAACAAATAACTCTGAACAATGTATGGCCACAGAGAGAATACAATGGAAATAAAGGCCAAAATTAGGGTAATGTGGCAGAGAATCTAAGATAATCAGCAAACTACAAGGAAGGAAAAAAGGAAAGAGGCACTGAAAACATCACTCTTGCAGTTCTTAAAGGAAGCAAACCCGCGGACTCTTTGATTGTTGAATTTTAATATTTAGAACAATGAGATAATTTCTATTGTTTAAAGCACACAGAGGAGGTTAGTTTTTTATGGAAACCATAGTGAAATGGGTTTTGCTGCTTCCTCTGTCTTCTGCAAGAAGAAAATTAAGGATAGCCCAAGCAACATGTTCTTCAGATGCAAGGCGATTGGGAATATGAACTTACATCATCTTATCCATGCCAGTCCTCTTTCCATTCATAATCATGGAGCAATACACTGCAGTTCGTCAACATCTGTGCCCTGTGGTCAGTGTCCCAGACTGTTTCCTGTGGAGCCAGATTGGCGATTCTTGTTCTAGATTCTAATACCTTATGGAGCCAGTGTGGTGTTATGCTATATGTTTTACTCTTTAGAAGAGAAAACTAGTCTAGGTTTCTCAAGGTAAAGGTGGGCTTTTTGTAGCAAGAGATTTTCTTATAGCCAGTGACATAATCCAGATCTCTTATTTTGATTGATTTATGTGCTAACTATGAAGAGGATAAGACATGGCTGCAGAGGCCTGATTGGTACTAACATGTCTCATGCAATCTTTTAAGAGACCCAAAATACTTCTTTGAGTTCCTCCAGGAGTTTTGTAACCCTTTTGGGCAGGTGATGGGCTGCATTTTGAGAGGTACAAGCCATACAAATGAATTTTGCTTGGCTTAATATGTTTTATGAAAGTAAGTTTACATATTGCACAACTTTCAAACACCACGGCTCTGAGACAGGAACTAAACTCCCCACTGTGCTGCGTGATGGTTTCTTCTGCTCTGTATTTTGAGCTGACCTTCAGGCATGCTTACTCAGCCCTGTAGTTGTGGCATGCCTGATATCCTGCCTCGGCCTTTCCTTCCACACTGCTGAGAGTGTGGTCTCATCTCCAGCCTGTGGTAGGTCTAATGCTTAATGACCAAATGCAAAAGTGTTTTATCCATCTTTCTTTTTCTTCTTAAAGTAAGAGAGAAGACAGCCAGGGCTTCAGACTTTATTATATTTAAACCACATTCAAATGGATTATTAGTACAGTAGGCTAAGAATCTATCTGGGGAAAAATAGCTTTGTGATTTGTTACACATTTTACTTAGTCAAAAAAATTTTGAAGTTTGTCTTCAGAGAGCCCCCTTTCTCTACCTAAGTGGTGTTACATGCCACTCAGTGTTGCAGAAAGATAATATTTAATTCAACCCTCTTGCCTCCATATCTTTAGGGCTTTTGGGCTCAGCCTTTGGTATGACATCAACAAACACCAACTTTGAAGATGGCAAAGGTTTCCTTTTCCACCCCAAGTTTCTTTCTGTCTTCAAAACATCCCCTTTCCTTTTGCCCATTTATAAACCCAATCGAGGACTTCAAATCTCCTTTAGCAAGAGGTCCATTCCTTCAAAAATAATATGACTTGCTTTAATGAAGTCCCCAGAGCTTCCAGCTGTCCCGCTATATTTGAGATAGGATGGAAAGAGATGAAGCAAAGAGGTTATTGATGGAGTCTGGTGGGGGATAGCAGGAAATATCTCCAACTTCAATTTATTAGACTCCGATTGATAAAGAAACTGTAAGCTCCTAAGAGCTTATTTCATTCACATATTTTTTTGGCTGATGGAAAGTTTCATGTTTGCCAAATAAACATGCTTCCTTCATTTCTCTCACTTTTGCTGACATATAATTTTATTTTGGAAAGAGTTAATTAGAATCAGAAAGCAGCTGATTCAGCCAGAAGTGTTG
The DNA here is from genome assembly GCF_008632895.1 of Mastomys coucha. Classification (NCBI taxonomy): domain Eukaryota; kingdom Metazoa; phylum Chordata; class Mammalia; order Rodentia; family Muridae; genus Mastomys; species Mastomys coucha. The sequence continues at coordinate 6,700,447 of NW_022196902.1, forward strand.
ATGGAGACAAGGTGCTGGGTAGCTGGGTCTTGCTTTTGTTATTTATTTATTTATTTATTTATTTATTTGGGCAGGACTTGCTGTAGATAGGAATGAGGAAGTGCAGCTCTTTGGCACCAAGGATCTCCCTTCATACTGCAGTCCTTTCAGTGTATGAAAATGGGAAAAAAAGAGAGCTGCTTGATTAGCTCCTGCAAGTGTGTACTGCTGACCTTGGGAGTTTCAGAAAAACGAATCTGACTTCATGGTTTTGGAATAGCTATTGCAGTGAAAAAAAAAACTTATTTCCTGATTAATTTGGGGCATGCATGTGTGCCTGTGTGTCTCTCTGTGTATGTGCATGTGTGTAGGTACAAATGAGCGCAAGGCTAGAAAAGGGTATTGGATGCCCTGGAGGTAGAATTTCAGGTACTTGGGAATCACACAGTGTAAATGCTGGGAATCGAACTTCTATCCTTTGGAAGAGCAACATGTGCTCTCAACTACCAAGCCACCACTCTAGTCCCCAAAATCTGCTTTGAAATCTTTCAACCTCCCATATTGATCCAGAAAGAATCAAAGATATGGAAAAAATAATCACCTTCTGCAACCATGAGTTTGACAAAGATGTCCACCTGCCCACTCAGTGCTGGTTTACTCTTGCCTATATGTACTTCCTTCAGACTTGTGTAAGTAATTTTCTCGATACTCTTGTTGATGCTAACATTTAATGAGTGTTAAAAATATACTAAGCCTCCATGACACATAGAATGGGCAAGGATTTTTTTATGAAGACACAAATAAATACAAAAGTAAAATTAAAATGGAATTATGGAACAAGGGAATTCAACCAATCCTTCTTGAAACAATACAACATCAAAGCCCTCATGCAATAAACATCAAAACTTGATCCAGTTTCAGTCTTCATGATTGATAATCAAACCACATGTGCTCAAAAGTAACATTTTTGAAAAGTAATTATTTTTCCATTGTTTTTCTTCAATTTCTTTGTTAAATTTACCTATTGTTTGAGGGTTGCACAGTGTGTACAATGCACTTTCAGCCATTCTAATCATCAAATAGAAAAATCACTGGAGTACTAAATGGCACTTTTATTTTTATTCTTTTTTTTCAATGTTTCCTTGTATATGTCCTGTGAGCCATTGTTTCCCATTTTCTTCTGAACGTCTAAACTCTTCCTGTGCAGCCTGTGGCTTCTGTGTGTTGACTGTGGGGACAGTTCCCTCGGATATCACCTCAAGTTGGCTCCTCTGACTATCTTGGGTTTATCCTGAGTGTCTACAGAATGTGAGGGAGTTTGAGGCAATAAGTTACCACCCTTATGTATCTTACATCTGAGCCAAAAAATTGCTTTCAACATGTATAGGCGTTCTATACATGGTCAGACTTCCTTATGAAGCTGTTGAACATCCTGCGGTGTAGCCCCAATACCTTTGTCCTCTTAGGCTACTGGGATTAGAAAGGATTGATATTAGCTCAAGACTCTCAAACCAAGTTCTAAGGACAGAGGAGATTTATTTGACTTAGAGAGACAAAAGGCATGAAACAAAAGACAAGGACAGGAGATAGAGGATGGAGGAGATGGGGAAGGGAACAAGGGAGAGAGTGAAGGGATATTTGTTGCAGAACAGGACAAACAGCTGTGACCCATAGAAAATGGCAGTTTATAAAGGTAAGAGGGGAAACCCATGCTAGGATAGGTTGGTTAATTTTGATTGGGCCTGTTAATTAGGTGAGCCAAAGGGGAACATTTGATTGCTGGACTTTGATAGTTGGACCTTGGTAGTCAGCCTCAGGAAGAGGATAGGGCCAAATAAGGTAATGTGGTAAGGTAAGGTAATATAGGTAATAAGGTAATATAAGGTAAATAAGGCTTGTGGGCTAGCTTTAGGAATGTAGTCTAGTGGTCTTTAGTAAAGCAGAAGGAATGAGGGAGAAGAGTAAGGCTTGCCAGAGCCATGTTTGCCATGCTTGGGCTGGCTAGAGCCTCTTCAGGAACAAGTGCCTCTTACCGTTAGTATATTTATTAGAATTCACTCATAGAAATTGTAAACTAAAAGAGTCAGATTTCAGTAAGCAGCAGGCTTTACACACACACACACACACACACACACACACACACACACACACATATACACACACACTCCAGAAATAGATACTGGATGTGTGGTGATATGTATATACTCAGTCCAGGGAGTGACACTATTAGAAGATGTGACCCTGTTAGACTAGGTGTGTCAATGTGAGTGTGGGAAATAAGATCCTCATCCAAGCTGCCTGGAAGGGAGTATTCTTCTAGCAGCCTTCAGATGAAGATGTAGAACTCTCAGCTCCTCCTGAACCATGCCTGCCTGGATGCTGCCATGTTCCCTCCTTGATGAGAGTGGACTGAACCTCTGAACCTGTAAGCTAGCCCCAATTAAATGTCCTTACAAGAGTTGCCTTGATTACGGTGTCTGTTCACAGCAGTAAAACCCTAACTAAGATGAGATGTAGTAGGAGTAAAAGATTGGCATCTGGCAAATAGACAAATGCACCAAAGACAGACCAAGTGAATTGAAGTTACATCTCAGTTTTCTGGAAACATATCAATGGACTACCCAAATTATCAGCCCAGAATGATCCAATGGACCGTTGATCAAGCCAAAGGGAGAAGTGAGCTCCAGGGAACCCAGATATCTACCCAAGGAGTGGGACACAATTGTTCAGGTGAGTCTTCTGGTAAAAATGGCACATTGGATGCCAGATTAAATCATAACCTTCATCTCAAATGAAATAAGATAGAGTATTCTTGAGGCATACATGAGAAATCCTTGCCTGGAAAGACAAATTAAGTAGCCTCAAATCGCATATTAGGGTGTGGAAACAGTTTCATGAATTGGTTAAAGGACAAAATATGGTTATGAATCAAGGCATATTTCAAATACATTAGTGGGGACATTGGATGATGGCTTAGTGGGAAATTATCAAGTCTCTTCTCTATGCCTCAGGTGTTATCTGTTGACATTCTTTGGGGGGTTCATTGAAGCCACTGGTTTGATAATAGTACAATCCAAAGTGATTTGCCTGATATAAAGATGTCAGGCAAAACACAGAGGTGAGAAATGGATGGCTAATGAACAGACTAAAGATAACCCAAGATAATCTGGATCTGGATCTCCAACTCCCCAGAGTCATGAAGTTCTAATCCATTGAGCCTGTAGAACCTTCAGAATATATATATATATATATATATATATATATATATATATATATATATATATATATGTGTGTGTGTGTATATATATATATATGTATGTATATATGTATATACTATATATATATATACATATATATATAGTAGCACTTTCATTCACAACCCAAGTGATATGATACTTTTCTTTACTAGTGGGGGATTTCTGACTTCCTCTCTGTCTGTAAGGAGAGACAATGTTCTGGGAATGGTGCAAATAGGCTTCATACATGTTTCCTTTAGTTATACTTGAGTACGGTTTTAAAAATACTTAAAATTGTAATAATGAAAAACATGTATGTGAGAGCAGAAAGATCCTCAAGTTTCAGGAGTGAAGTGGGTGTGTAAAGGGAAATCAACAAGAGTAATCCAGTGCTGAAGGGGCCGAGGCTAGAGAAACAGCTCTAAAAACAGAAAATTGAGGACAGCTTCCCTCCCAGTAAACCCCTAGTCCCCAAGACTGTATTACTTTTATAGGGTGTTATCATTAACAAAACACCCAGTTTGAGATCACCCAGACTTATTAAATAACAGTTCCAGAGAAGAGAGTTCTGAAATCTTTATCTTAGGGGTGTTGTTGGTTCCTTCCCAGGCTCTGGAGTGGGGGAGGGGCTCCAGCTGCTTCTCTGCAGTGGTTTGGTCTGGCACTGCTTGTATTATAATGCTAAATTCTGCCTCTAAAGATCTGGTTGCCCTGTGAGAGATCCTCTTGTACAATTATGTAAACCTTGCTCCCAATTTAACTGGTCAATAAAAGACTAGAGCCCGTGATTGGGCAGTGGAGGGAGAATGGTGGGACTTGAGGATTGAGTGAAGGGTTTCAGGCTCAGAAAAGAGAGAAGAAAGGACAGAAGGGTGCAGGAGGCTGCCATGAGAGGGGATGGACATGAGTATATGGCCAGGAAAAACAGCAGTAACAAGGGGCATTAGGGCTGAGGAATAAGTTGGAATAGCTCCAAACCTGCCCAATCTAGGCTTGTAAATAAAGTTCCTGGATTGTGTGTCTTTTATATGGATTAGCTAGAATGCCTAATTCCATCTACACTGCTCTGTGAGTTTCTGCTTGTGGCTGATGTTCCTCCCTGTTCTTTCCCTGTATCACACCACACACACACACACACACACACACACACTCTCACTCTCCTTTTATATTGCCCTCTCCACCACATCTCCACTCCTTAGGCAGGGAGATGACTCTATGGGGAAATGCTTGCAACCTTATATGAGTACCTGAGTTTGCATTCTCAGAACCCAGGTCAGGCTGTGTGCAATATCAGTGGACTTATAACGGTTTGAGGAAACAGAGGTGAATCTCCAAGAACTCAAAGTTGGTTGATACAGAGACAAGCAACAAAAGGACCATTGCAAACATGGTATAAGGGATATGCAGCTCAACTTGATTCTCAATCTCCATATGTGTATTGCATCACGTATGTGCCCTACCCTTCCATGTGCAGGTACATGTATGTGCACAAGCACACAAGTTAAAATCCGTCATATAAAATCACTGCATCAGGGCTCAACCATACCTAATAAGATTTATATTAACTTGCTCGCATCTGCAAAGAACCTACTTTCATATAAAGTCATATATATATATATATATATATATGTATATATATATATATATATATATATATATATATTCATTCCAAGGGTCACAAGTTCCTAGAGGTACACTTCAACTCATGACAATTTCATTGATATGAAAGGTCACACTGAGTAGTGTCACCTGTGCTACCCAGAAAGCAAATGTAAGATCTCTCACTGGAAAAATCTTCCATTTAAGTATGTGTGATTCCAAACAAAATACAGACACAAACACATACACTTACCCCAAAGATGAGCTCATAGAAAATTGTACGGAGCTCACAGGGAAGTGAGATATCACCAGACAAGGAATAAGAATTTGAAGGAATAAAAAGCAAACCCTCAAGGAGCTAAGCTTATGAAAATAGTTCTCTAAGATAGCAGTAGAATTAGAGGAAGTCACGGGAATTAAGGTCAGAAATGGATAAGAAATAATGTGGCCTTTGGAGAAAGAAAAAGGATAGTTTAGCAATGAAAGGCTTTATAGCTGACAAAGGACAAATGGGCTCAATGACAGGCTAGGCAAGGCTAAAAGAGAAATCTATGGTGACTGATGTAGGCACCATGTGTCACCACAGGCACCAACGGAGTCGAAATGTAAAGTAGAATGAGGGTGTGGATGGCTGGAAAGGGGAGACAGCGAACATATCCATACTGATTCCAGGGAGAATCAGTGTAAGTGAGGCAGTCAGGAGTTATGATTGACGAGGCTTGGTCTTTGCTATGTATTGTAATGCTAAACACTGGCCCCCAAGATCTGCTTGCCCTAGAGATGAGGAGAGTCCCATGTACAGCAAGTGATGCTGTGTAACCTTGCTCCATAGGTTAAAACTATTGGTCGAATGAAGATGTTGATATCCCATAGCTGGACAGAAGGGAGTTAGGCAGTGCTTCGGTTCCAAGGATTGGGGTATGATGTGGAAAACATGAGGAGGAGACAGAGAATGTGGACAGAGAAGATGTCTTGGGGTAGGGGTTGTGTGAATTAGCCATGAGGACTGGCCAGCTAGAGTAAGAGCAGCCCAGGTGGAACAGGGCAAGCTATGTCTCAGGGTTATTTACAGGGAAGTAGACATAATAGCATACAGGTAGATATCTGCCCAGTTCTAGTGCTGTCTAAGGCTTATTATAAACATAAAAGTTTTGTATTTTTTTGTCTGGGAACTGAATGATCTAAGGTAGGGCAGAAACCCCTAATTGAGATTAAATATTTACTACAACACATGATCCTTGAGCTGGGTCCTGTACATCTCAGGTGCATTACTAGAGAGTTTACAGAACTTGCCACATTGGAAGAAAAAAAATTCTAAATGAAGAATGAAAGAAAACAGTCACTTAGGGGAATGAAACCAGCAGCCAGTCTTCTCATCATTAAAATCAAAGGCCAGTGGCACTAACAGTGCTTCAGGTTGATTAAAATGGAAAAACTAGACAAGTTATAGCAGCAGTTGATATCTGTCTTGCAAGAGTGATAGTAAAAGAAAGATATGTCAAATGGAAGGAACCTGGGAGATAAAGGCAGAGGGGGCCAAACAATAGGAATTACATGAAGGAAAATCATTAGTGACTCCTCCTGAGGGACAAAGAGATAAAGAACTGATGTTCAGAACATCATGAACACATGCAGTCTAGTTATATATCTAGAACTAAGGGGTGTCTGGCTCGGAATTCCAGGTTGGCTCAGGATTAGGACCTGAGTCTGGGTCCCAGTACTGGCTTAGAAAGTAGGACAATGACTCACTGTCAGCCCAGCACTGGGGAGGCAGAGACAGGGGAATCCTAGGGCTTGCTGGCCAGCCAGTCTAACTAAATGAGCAAGCTCCAGGATCAATGAGAGCTCCTGTCTCAAAATATAGGTGTCGAGTGGCTGAGTAATAAATATGTTTAACATGGACCCCTGTCCTCTGCAGGTGCACACATGTGTATGCATGCATACATATAAATACAATTCATTCACACTCTAGGGAAAATCAAAACACTTTAGTGTTTTGATATCCTAGTCAACATATAAAGTTTCCAATTAAATTAAGCATCTAGATGTGAATACACACACACACACACACACACACACACACACACACCACAGACAGAGAGAGAGAGAGAGAGAGAGAGAGAGAGAGAGAGAGAGATATGAAGAGAGAGACAGAGAGAGACAGAGATAGAGAGAGACAGAGTGCCACGGGCCTCCCTCAACCCCGGGGGGAGGGGAAATCAAGGTCTTGGTCAGGCCAACAAGGCATCAATGATGACAGGCACAACACAAGGAAGTGCAGGATCTAAATGTATTTCTCAAAATGGCATCAAACTTTTACAGACATTTCAAAAGAAAAAGGAAAAATCTGGCAGCTCAGTGGTCAAGGTACATGAGGCCATCTAATATACACTGGGTCTAAAGCAGCCACCTCTTCTAGACAGGTGCTACACCGCCCCTCCAGGCCCGAGCGCTTTGGGCCTGGGGGGCTGTGGACCGCATGAGGCTCAAAGCTCAAATCTTGAGTCTCAAATGCTCTGCTGCTGACTGCACACACACACACACACACACACACACACACACACACACACACACACACACGCTCAGCTCAAGGTCCCGCCTATCCTTAGTAAAATGCCCACTATGCTAATCTTCTGGGCTAGTAGAGACATGTCTGATTCTTGCTAATTCCTAGGAGTGGCTCAGCTGCCTTATGTGACTGAAAATGAGGATTCTACTTGAGCTTGCTCTGGGATAAGTCTCCCATTCTGTAAGCTTCAATTCCCTACCCACAATGCTGTAGGCAATTAGTCTGGATGGGTAACATTCTTTATGAAATTCCAAGCCAGGGTTTGGCTAAGATGTTGGAACATTGGTAAAGGTCAGAGAGCAATGTCCAATTTTGTCTAGCTATTAGTAAATCATATCTTGGTGGGCACCTAGCATGTGAGTTTACAAGGACATATCTGGGCTACCTCTGAGTTAAGAGATGCCACGAATGAACTCCAAGAGACTGGCTTCCTTTGAAGCTTTTACCTCTGATCTGTGGCCAAGCTTTTGAGCTCATCACAAGACTTCATTGGAGTGGGCATGGCAACAGAGGGAGAGGGAGACAAAGACAGAGACAAACAGAGAGACAGAGAGACAGAGAGACAGAGACAGACAGGGACAAACAGACAGACAGACAGAGAATAGGAACACTTAACAGAGGGTTAATTAACAGGTGGAGAATATCTGATACTTGGAGAAAATAATACTTCTATGAGTGAAATGCGCAAATTTTTCTTTTCTTTTTGAGACAGTATCTCACTGCATAGGCCAGAAAGGCTTGAAACAAGAGCTGACATTACATCTATACACCATCAGGCCTATCTTTTATGCTAAAGTTTTTGTATAAGGCCCCTAATAACATAAAGATATTTTTTAGTGTTTTTTTTTTAAGTTTTCATGCTGAACTTATTTTAAGCTTGATGGAGCCAAAGGGAATGGGGACTCTACAAGAAGACCAACAGAGTCAAACTAACCTACACTCTTGGGGGCTCCCAGAGACTGAACCACAAACCGAAAAGCAAGCATGGGCTGGATCTAGGCCCCTTACATATGTAACAGATGTGCAGCTTGGTCTACATACAAATCCCCAACAACTGTAGTGGGGGCTAACCTTAAATCTGTTGTCTGCCTGAGGATTCCATTCTCCTAGCTGGGCTGCCTTGTCTGGCCTCAGTGGGACAGGATGAACCTAGTTATATAGTGACTTGACATGCCAGAGTTGATTAATACTCAGTGGGAGGTCCTCTCCCATCTCAAAGGAGAAGGGGAGGAGGAGGAAGGTTATATGAGGAGGGGACAGAGAAGGGGGTTATAATCAGGACGTGAAATCAATAAATAATGAAAAAAATTCTAAAAATGGTGTGTGCTACCTATATTTAGAAAAGTTAAATTAAGTCCTCATTTCACATATCATACAAAATTCAACTCAAAATAGGCCAAATACTCATCTATAAGGTGTATAACCATAATAATATTAGATGAAAATAGAACATAGAATAAAAAGTTTCTAATAATAGTTAACCAATTTTTTTACATGCAAGTTCTAAATTACAGAAGACAAAAGCAATGATAAACAAAAGAGATTTAATAAAATGAGAAACTTCTGAATGGCAAAGGAGAGTGCTAAAGAAATGAAGAAACAAGTCCATATAGAATGTGAGAAAACATTCACAAACAGCACATTGCATGCAGAGTTGCTATCCAAGTAATATAAAGGGCCCAGCCCAATAACGAGAAAAGAAATAACCTGATTTACAGTGGACAAAAGGTCTGAGCAGAAATGTCTCAGAAGTTATAGAGACCACCAAAGGTTTACACAAAATACGCATGCACCATCATTAACCATTCAGAGGAATGCAAATTAAAATCATCATAATGAACTATCATCTCAGACCTGTTAGAAGTATGATTATTGAAAGCACAAAATAAGCATTTGTGAAGATGTTGAAAAACGAAACTTGTATAGTACCCATTGGGATGTTATTCAGTACAGCAATCACAGGAATAACAGGACTCAAGAAATTAAAAATACTCTACCTCATCCAGAAATCTTGTTAATAGACACAACCCAAAGGAAATAACACCAACATGCCAGAGAGAAAATTATGTTCTGATGTTCATGGTAGTGTAGGCATGATTGCCAAGATATGGAATCATCTAAGAGCCCATCAATGGTTGAATAATAAGGATAATATGATACACAAACAATGGAATATATAGTACACAGAGACAGTCTGTACATGTATATATGAAATATAAACTACATGCAAATATCTGATATATATCATACATAAAGTAACTAAAACATTATATATGTTTTATGTATGTATGTGTATGCATATGTGCATGTCTATATGTATATATATTCTGCTGCTCTGATAACTACAAAGGTAACTGAGGGGATAAAGATTTTATTTTGGTTCGTGGTTTATGGTTCCAGCAAGATAGAGACCCTTAAGGAATAGAAGGCAAGACCATAGACAACAAAAGAGCAAGAAGCTCCTGGACATGATTTCACCAGTACATAGTAAGCAAAGAAAGGGAGAATAGGAAGTGGATTGTGGCTAAAAACCGTCTAAGCCTACTTCTAGTCATGTGCTTCCTCCAGCAAGGATCTGCTGCTCCAGAGGAGCCAGATTTAATTTCTAGTACCCTCTTGTGGCTCACAACCATTTATAACTCTAGTCTCAGAGGATCTGATGTTCACTTCTGGCCTCAATCAGTTCTCCATCACTCACCCTGGTGCACATACATATGGTATACAAACATACATCTAGGAAAATCACCCATATACATAAAATTAAAGTAAGTAAATAAATATTTAAAATGAATTGTTTACCTGTGGAGTACCTATCCCCTTCTGGGCCTTCAATTCTTTCCTGAACTCTTCCATAAGACTCCCTGAGCAGCGTTCAATATTAGGCTGTTGATCTTTGCATCTATTTCAGTCAGCTGTTGGGTGGGACCTCTCAGAGGACAGTTATTCTAGGCTCCTGTCTGCAAGCAATGAGGGCCCAGAAGTGGATAGGAACTCCACAGGAAGACCAACAGAGTTAACTAACCTGAACCACTAGGGGCTTTTAGGGTCTGAACCACCAACCAAAGAACACACATAGGCTCCCCACATATATGTAGCAGATGTGCAGCTAGGCCTTCAATTAAGTCCCCCAACAACTGTAGCAAGGGTTTTCCCTAAAACTGTTGCTTGTCTGTGGAATCAGTTTCCCTAAGTGGGCTGCTGTGTCTGGTCTTAGTGGAAGAGGATGCACCTAGCCTTGTAGAGACTTAATGTACCAAGGTGGAATACCCAGGGAGAGCCTCCAACCTCTCAGAGGAGAAGGAGAGGGGAAGAAGAGAGAGACTGTTAATGAAAAGATAGATAGATAGATAGATAGATAGATAGATAGATAGATAGATAGATAGATAGATAGATAGAAAAATAGAAATTGTTTACTATGTCAGGAAAAATAGTTCAGTGGTAGAGTGCCTTGCATGTGTGAGGCCCTTGGGCTCAGTTCTTAGCACTAGAACAAAATAAAGTTTTCCAATCATGTGTTCACTTACTAAAGAGAAACTATGGAGGCTTATGTAGTAAAGTATACTCATTCCCATACACATTGGAATTGTGAATGCATTTTTAGAATAATTTCTAATTTTTAAATTTTCTGTTTTTATTATAAGCTCCTCTACACTATTGCAATGAAATGTATTGCTTTTAATTCTTTTAATGTTGCTAATTTGGTGCAAAAGATTTGCTGTCTACTATGTAAAATCCCACAATCAACATGTTGCATATCCCACAGTCCTCCCATCATGTACTCTAACAGAAAACTTAGCCTCCATCTCTAAACATGAACATCAATGTTAGTCTTCTCTGAAGTAAAGTTCTGTTCCTACAGCTTGAGTCCTCATCAAGGAGGCACATAAAAATCTGGCAAACTTTTGCTATTTCCCAGTGCAGACCAGAAAATTAATATGCTGTGATCAATAGATGCCCTGCCTGTCCTGAGAGTTCTCAACCATTGAGTGGCTGTTTCTTCAGGCACTAAGCCACTGGTCATTTATCAGCTCACAATATTTCATTTTCTTCAAAGCAAGAATAGTGTTAAAAAAGACTTCCAATTTTGGTCTTATAATTAAAAGAAGGTCAAGCTAAACTGATGGGTTATTTTGTCTAATGCAGAATCTATAGACTCTTTAAAGGGCCTCAGACACATATTCCACGATTGAAATTTGTTTGGCTATATACAGGTAAAAGTAATATTTTCAACTCCCTGTGCTTAATGGCCTCCAACTTAGTTATCCTGCACTTCCACTGCAATCATTTCCAAAATTAGCCTCAAATAGAACACAAGCTTCCTCTCCAAATACAGCCTCCACCACCACCAAAATAGCAGCGTTTTTTTTTCCTTTCCTAATTTCCTTGGTCATAATCAGAAAGGGGAGAATATAGTAAAGTTCTCCCCTGTGAAGGGCATGCTAGGCATAATTCAAGTCCCACTGGGAAAATAACAAATTGTTCCAGATGTGTAGCTGGCAGGATTTTTACCTATTAATCTTTCATAAGGCCACAGTTCCTTCAACTCTAGAATGGAATCTGGTAAAATTGTGTGGACGTCTCCAGAAGCCAGCTGATGAGGATGAGGCTCTGGGTTTATTTCCTCTGTATGTTTTCATTGGCATAGAGCTGGCGATAAAGCCAATTTTGTGAAACAAAGTTATGTAATAAGGAAGGCATGAGTAGAAAACCAAATTTGAAAGTGGAATAAGAGATGGGAGAATTCTGCACATAAGTGGGTTAACAATTAAAAATATTTACTGTAAACATTATACATACAGAAAAATATGAGGACAATAATATCAGATAACAAATGTGCTGGATGACCAGCGCATTCCAAAAATGTCAGCTGCAGCCAAAGAGCAGTAGATACAGTGTAAAGCTTTAGAGAGGTTTTCCATGACAGAAAATTAAGAACAGAATGCAGAACTACGGGATTTTGAGTAGAATCAGTGTTCAGAAAAAGCACCTTTTCCTACCCTCACAAGTAGTATTTTAAACTGAAGCTAACCTGTCATATATGCAAGAAGAAATGTAGCTTTTGTATTGAAGAAGATTTTGGAAGGAGGGTCTGAGAGTAATTTTCTAACTGTACCACATGCAAGACACCTATGTTTCCCCTATCTGTCAGCTCCAGCCTGAGTCTTTGTTTTTTCTTGTTGGAGATGGACATGATGGCACTCATCTCTGTGGAATGTAATCTCTGAAAGTGTACATTACAATGGAGACCTATGGTGAACTGTCACCAAATCATACTATAGACATATTCTAGTCTTAAATGCAGCTGGCCTTGGGTCTCCCTGTTCACTTTGATTTTGGAGAATAATCTCTCTCCACATGGGTAAACCATGTCACACACAGGTGTGGAGACATCATTATGTGTTCTAACTACATTGAAATTACAGATATATTTGTTTTAGTTTATGTCTCTATAGCTACAAACAGGGGAGAACAAGGTAATGGAGCAAAGATTTATTTTTTTGCCTAGGGCTCAGGAGAGAATTTTCACCCATCCTCTGCTTCCCTAAGTCTTGGCAATGGTGAGGTAAATCATGCTAGTCGTAGGGGCACATGGGAGAGGAAGGCATTTACTTCATGGTAAGCAAGAATCAGAGTGAAGGAGGGACTGGCAAGTAGGTATAACCTAGAGTCCTGTCTCTAGTCCCGTTTCCTCCAATTAGGCTCAACTTCCTGAAGTTTTCATAACATTACCCCAAATATCTCCAACTACATACCAATTATCCAACACTCAAGCATGGGACAATAATTTCATTTTCAAATTCACAATTTCACAGCACTGGACCCCAAAGGTTCATGGCCACTTCATAGTATGAAATGCATTTATTGTACCTCTGGGGGTCTTCAAAGTCTTTAATAGTTCTAGCATTGCTTAAAAGTCTAACTTCAGTCTCCCTCAAGGCTCTTTGCTGTGAAGCTCTGGAAAACACATCAAAGGCACACAGCAAATATCCCAGCTGCAAGAGGAAGGAACAGGACAATAGCAAAGAAGGATTGTGTCACCCCAAGACTGAAATACAGGAAGACAAACACAAAGTCCTGTGCTTACATGTCCTGTAGCTGGGTGCAGTGGTGTCATGCCATGAGCTGAAATGGGTTTGGCCAGCCCCACCCCTATGGGCTTGCTATTTGCTCCCTATATGTCCTCTGTTTTGTAGCATCTCCACTCATTGTCTGCAGCTTTTTTTGGCAGGCATTCCATATTCCTGGCTTCTCCATTGCAGCTTTTGCTTCATCTTCACAGCTTCACACATTGCCTTCTCCAGAGCTGCTTCCAAGGACTCCAATCTCCATTACACATAGCCTGGACTCCCAGGCCTTCTGTTGAAATGTGGGTAGAAGTCAACATGGCCTTGTAACTCTTTATGTCTACACAAGCTTCACATGAACCATGCCAAGGTCTGCTGTCAACTTGACCAGTAGTTTCTCGCCTTGTACTGTGACTAAAGCTGCCTTTGGATACCTTAGCAGCAGACCACAGTAAAAAGGATCACAGAGACACAATTGACTTGGCATTCCTGGTGCACAGCATGACATGAAAGTACTCTCTTCTCAGGAAATGCCTTCCAATAAAACTCCTCTTTCTTGTCCTCAACCTGCAATTGACAGTGTGCGGTTACTGCTTGAGATGCCTTCAAAGCATGTTTTCCCTTATTGTGTGAATACAAAGCTTGGATTCTTTTAAACAGTGGTGATCTCTTTAGAAGCCAGGGCTTCCTTTGCCCTAACTTTCCCCAGCCTTTCTAGACAAACTGAAATCTTAAAGCCTTTCTATTCTCCCCTGTCTCATCTTCTAATATTCCCACAGCATCCCAAAATAGCACCACCATGCAAGACCAAACATTCAACATATAAGACAAAGGAGACCATTTCCTATTCAAACCATAAGAGTGACCATTAATACAGGATGCTGGACTTAGGTCTTCACCTTGGCTGGTGAAGAGTTGAATGTTGGGGTTTCTTCTCATTTTCTTCACCAGGTTAAGCAGTCTACTGCCTTCAAACTTAGATGCCCATAAAGATTCAAATCAGGGACAAAAGTACACAAAGCATTTATGAATACATGCAACTCACAATATAACACAAATGACACCAAGTCCAAATGCCAATAAAGTTATTTTTCTATCCAAAACCTTATGAACTAGGGCTTCATTGTTCAGGCTGAGTAAAAGATCCTGAGACCGTCTGTTCTTTGTTGCTCATACCAGTGTCATCCATTACTTTTTATTTAAAGTATTTTAGGTTTTGTAGAGCCTACTTCTTTTGACTTTTACAATTTCTTCCAGCAAACTTTTTCAAAGATTTAAGGAACAGGTCCTCATGTTTGGTTATAACAGTAGTCCTTTTCTGACAGCACTTTTCTGTCTTACTTAATTTTGCAGAGCTGTGGTAAAATCCATGACATAATCAAATTAAAAGAGAAATAATTTATTATTATTATTATTGTTGTTGTTGTTGTTGTTGTTGTTATATACTTTTCAAGATATGGTCTCACTGTGTAGCCCTGGTTATCCTAGAACTGACTCTGTAGACAAGGCTGGCCTCAAACTCAAAGATACTCCTGCCTCTGCCTCCCAGATGCTAGGACTAAAGAAGTGTGCCACAGCTGCCTGGATAATTTACTGAGGTTTGGATGGGTTTGATCAATGGTTGCCTGGCTCTGTGTACTTGGGAAGATCATGTAAATAGCAGTGTGTGGAGGAAAATGTTCTTTACCTCACAAAGGACAGTAGCAAAGAGTAAGGACACGACTGCTGGGCTGGATGACATTCAAAGTCACCTCCTCAGTGAGTAGCTTCTTCCAGTTATATCCACTTTTCAAAGTCAGAAGATGTAGAATAGTTGGGACACATGGATGAAACTGTGGGGAAGAAAATAAAGCAGATAATGTGACAGACAGATGTGTCTATGTCTATGATGTGTATGTACAGTAATGTATCATGATGATAAATAAATACATATATGATTCATAAATGCCTCATATATACTAATAATGCATAACCTAGATCTATTCCAAATTCTTTAAAAACAAATGACATATGATATTTTAAAATATCAGCATCATAAAAGACAAGGAAATACTAAGGAATTATTCTGGATACAAAGAGACAGCATAAATGCAATGAAACACAATGTGTAATTTGGAGACTGGGCTTTTGACTAAGAGATGTGAGACTGCTCTAAAGAACATCATTGAGAAACTGGCAACTATAAGGTAAGGCAGGCTCAGTATTGTTGTATATTAAAGTCCTTAAGTTTGGTCATTGTACAGAATTAATTTATGAAAATATCCATGTTCTTAGGGAAGTGAAAATGGAGTATTTATAGGAATCCATTAGAGGAAGCCATGGAGCAGAGCCTGTCTAATTGCCAGGTTTGATCCGCTTCACTGAAAAATAAGTGAAATTGATAAAATATCAGCAACTTGTTGGCCACCAGCACCAATGTTAAAGAAAGGGTTCTTCTGGAAATAGGAGTTAGAAATAGATAGGAAAAGATAGAAGGAGATACGAGAGAGTGGCCACAGAAATACCTACCCACGTGGAAGGGTAAAAATTAGACAGCAGACCTTACTGTTCAGCCATCTTGAATTTAATGCCTCCCCTTTGTTCCCCCAACAGGTAAAACACCTGGGGCATAAACCACTCCTCCCAAAATATGTCCATGTGATAGTCCAATCAGTGACTTCCTTGTTATTCTGTGGGGGTGGAGCTTTCGAATGTAACTAGAACCCGGTTGGAGGCGTGGCTAATAGCAGGAAATGGGCAGAGAGGTGTGGCTATCAGAGGCAGGTCTCAAACCAGGAGGGTTACAGCAACTGATAACATAGGTAAAGTTAAATAGAATTTATTGAGATATAGCAAGTTTTCTCTGAGTTTGTTACTAGGTCCCTCAAAAAAAAAAAAAAAAAAAAAAGGTCAATGTTTGCTCTGATTGTTAGGGAGAGTGTCTAAGAGAAGGGTAGCTGAAGAAGGACCAGAGAATTTTACAGTAGTCTTTTGACTGATGGTGGCCCCATCTAGGGTGATATCAGTAGTAGTAGGAAGGAAAGCAATGGTGAAGATTTGTAATATGTCAAAACTTGTTGAGTGTTAGATGAGGGGTAAATAAGGCAATAAGGAAAGAGGAAACACATATACACCCTGAATTAGTAATGCTACCACTTACTACTACAAGGTCTCAGATGAGTGTGGCTATGAACACGTAGGATTGATATCTGAGAAGAAAGGGTTGCCCTGTAAGACAACATGTTGACAGTAACAGAGAATAAGAGATTATTCTGGTAACAGAAAAAGGAGGAGGAGGAGGAGGAGGAGGAGGAGGAGCAGGAGGAGGAGGAGCAGGAGGAGCAGGAGGAGCAGGAGGAGCAGGAGGAGGAGGAGAAGAAGAAAAGTAGGAGGAGGAGGAGGAAGGAGAAGGAGAAGGAGAAGAAGAAGAGGAGGAGGAGGAAGGAGAAAGAGAAGAAGTAGAAGGAGAAGGAAAGGAGAAGGAGGAGGAGAAGAAGAAGAGGAGGAGGAGGAGGAAGGAGAAAGAGAAGAAGTAGAAGGAGAAGAAAAGGAGAAGGAGGAGGAAGAGGAGGAGGAGGAGGAGGAGGAGAAGGAGGAGGAGGAGGAGGAGAAGGAGGAGAAGAGAGGACATGGGATTGAGTATGCATACAGAGGGATTGTCTTTTCAAGGCCATTTTCAATGCAGTGATGCAGACAGCATTGTATGGTCAATCCTAATATTTATGTTGATACCTTAGCCACTAATACTGTGTAATGTGACTGCTTTTAGAGAAGGGGTTCTTCAAAGAGGTGATAAATGATGCCATGTGAGAGTAGATGGCAGTGATTCAGTGTTCACATAAAATAAACAAAGTTTTATTTTTACAAAAGAGATATCCAACTACAAATGCAAAGAGAGAGTGACACTATCATATAAAGACACAATGTTATCTGCAAGCCAAGAAGAGGTTTGTCAGAAGACATCAAACCTGCTAACTACTTCTCCTTGGATTTCTAGCTCCAGGTATGTGGGAACAAACATCCAGTCTGTGGTGCTTTGTTGTGTTAGCCCTTTGAAGGCTGTATCTGCTGTAACAGAATGAGAACATGGAGACAGACTCAGGCCAGGGGACAGAATGAAATATGGGAAGTTAAAAGAGTTCCCATATGATTGTGTCTGCTCTTCATGAAGCATGAGGTCAGATCATCAGTTGAAAATTAGGATGAGAGAGACTATTAAAAGCTGAAGGAGACAGAATGTTTAATAATATAAATAGTACTTGCCGATCCTCAAAAAATCAGTGAAAAAATATTTTTCATAGAATACTTTTATTATTGTGAGTATATACAATTTTAATTTTGCACAAAGTAAGAATGAATCTTTGACCTGGAGAAAAAAATTCTTCCCTTCTTTTTGAGACTACATTTCACTATAGTGTGTTTGATACTCACTGTGTTGATCAGGCTGGCCTCAAAACTCACAAAGTTTTGATCTGTTCCAAAGTGCTTGGACTAAAAGCATGCACCACCATAGCTGACTTGAGTATCTTAGTGGAGGGGTATAGAAAACCTATCTCATAACTGTCAATGAAGGATGCTCAAATTAGTGTGTATAGAATTTTTACCACTCTCTCCTTTACAACAGAATATTTATTGTGCAAATATGCTGTAATATATATGTACAAGTATAATATATATAAAATATGTATAATATAATATAAAATAGATAATGTGTAATTAATAAATAATATATAAAACATATTATGATTATATAACATAATATGATATATTATACTATAAATATATGTAAAATATGTATAATATAAATATATGTATATATAAAATTTAAAAAGATGGTACTTAAAGATGTGTAGCCACTACTTCAGTACATGTTAAAAAGGTCCAGGGTACCAAAGTTATGGTTGTAGATATCTAGTATCTTTTAGAAAAATACTATAATTATCTGTTTCAGTCTTTTTCCCAGCAAAACATTTTATTTCTTTTTAATGATATGCAAGTATACTAAAACCTTTTCTAGTTGCACACATGAACTTAGACTTTGTGGACCATTTCCCCAGTATGTTGTTTTCCTTCACAGTCTTAGATATCTGAACATTCTATGACTGTTCTTGTCAATATTTTATTAACTTCTCTGTTTCCTTCTCAGAACTTCTTTTCCCATGCTCAGAATTCTCTTGTCTTCTCCCTCTCCATGTTTAGCACTGAGCACAGTGCTCCAATTCTGAGAAACCCTTCTCATGTAGAATAAAAGGATATATGAATATAAATTGGTGACAAACAGTGTCCAAACACACACATTTGGGGTGAAGAGGTCAAGACAGCTTTTTGCTCACCAAAATTTTTACATCATATAAAATTGCCTTGCTATAGCAATTTCATAATGTCAAATAGACAAAATCCTTTCCAGCTGGATTCAATAGGTTTGACTTTGCTGTTGTGCATAACTTGACCCGATAATCCTTATAAACACATCAAGTCAGCTAAAGGGGCATGAACAGTAGTCATCCTTAAAGTCACACCACATTGCCATTCTGTATCATTTCCATTTCCTCTAGATCTAGTACTAGAAGTTCTTCTTATTTCCATAATCATAACATCCAAGTAAGTTATTTCTTCAATCCTGGATGTAGTGTTCTATTTCTTGTATTTTATCGATGAACATTAGAACATTACATTCCCTTACTGAGAAGACCTATTAATAAATGTCTCATCACCTGGCCTCCTGGTGGCAGACAGGTATAAAGAGAGTTTCTCAGACTAGGATATCCTCCTGCAGTGAACTACACATGCCTCACCTGCAACACAGATCAGCACAAAGGTCTTTCTGCCTTAATTACTAATAGCTCCCTGACAACTGCTGTTTGTGACAGTCTGGAATATATCTTAGAAGCAGAGGCATTGACCTGTACTGGCTTTGGGTACATGTACAGTGAGTTGCAATTCATCTTCTGAGTGAAACCTTAATGAAAATATTTGTTATCTTATGCTTTGAAATGGTTGGACATGCAAACAATTAAAATCTAATACATCATGGGAAAGGTCATGAACTGTGAACAGCTTACATGGTTCGTGTCTTTCAATCAAAACAGGAAAGCACCCTACGCCTCAATAAGCAATTTCTCCCTTTACTGGACCTAGAAAAGGAGACCCTGAGCAGTAACTGAGGCTTTTAAGCAAATCTTGCTCAGGCCCACCATGGCCTGCACTATCCTCTGAACTTTCCCTTTGTTTTTGAATAAAATCCCATGCTGCTTTGCTGTTTGCCTGTACTTTTTCAATTCTTTGAATGAAAGATCAAGAACCTAGAATCCTTCTTGTACAGACAGCAATCCCTGTGGCATAAATATCAAGCTATTCAATGACGTAATTAGTATTTTCAGACTTTCATGAGGAATGTAAAAATCCATGAAGTCACATCTTAAATACATAAATCTAGGGAGTGGCAGTGCCACACTCAACCTGATGCTCTGAGTCCTTTAGTGTCCCACAATTGGAATTTTGGATGGTTTTATGAATTGCTAGTATTACTATAATGGATGATCCCAAAAGATGCCAACCCATAAAGAGATGTTGAATCGGTTTATATTTTTGTACTGACAATTAGTGTCACACCTAGGATTATAACACAAAACTTCAAATGTTTAGACTAGTATTTATTCATATACACTATATTTTCTCCAAGTCCCAGTGGGTTAAGTAAAGATGTGAAAGGTGCAATGAAATATGTAAAACTCATGTTCACTCATTTTAGAAAACTGTTATTTGTTGGTATAAAGTGTCTGTTTTTAAAGGTTAGGAAATTTTAGTTTTTCCACTAGACTGGGCAAAATGTTTAATAGCCTATTATAAAATCTTCTGTTTATGCCTCATTTTTTAGGAGAAAATGTCCATTTGGAAGTATTCAAACCCCCAGATTATTGTAACAGGGATTTAACAACATTAGGAAAGAGAGAAAGAAAGAAGGCTCTTAACCACTGAGCCGGTGGAAGCTGCATTACCTTTGAGTTACCCAGTTCATGCTAT
The DNA here is from genome assembly GCF_008632895.1 of Mastomys coucha. Taxonomy (NCBI): domain Eukaryota; kingdom Metazoa; phylum Chordata; class Mammalia; order Rodentia; family Muridae; genus Mastomys; species Mastomys coucha. Next base: position 6,720,897 of record NW_022196902.1, read on the forward strand.
GGGGATATAGAATCCCAAATAGATTAGAAGAAGGCTTTTTCCAGGCTGTGATGCAGCCTGGAACCCAGAAAGAGAACAAGAACATCTGAGACTGGGAGATAAATATTAGATACTGAGGACAGCTAGTTCTCTGAAGTGCACGGGATATGAACTTGCAGCTTTAAGACTCCGGACGAGGAACGTGTTGATCAAACTCATGGACAGAAACTACCAGAAGCAATGAAGAAGGGCCATGGTGAGAGAATCTGAAGAACTAGTTTCCTATGCTCCCACAGGGCCAGGAACAGTGCCTCATGCCACCAGTCAGACTGAAAAATCATGTCATTCATGAAGCCCTTTGCCAAATAATCATGAGGCCTTGGTTAGTTTAAAGGAAATAATTAGCCTCAGCTCAGAAGCTGCTGCTGCCCCATTTTACCTATAAAACTCCTTTTTCAAGGATCATACCATTTCCAAGTAGCTTAGCCACATTCTGGAATAAAGCTCAAGAATATTCATAATAATATTAATTAAACCACACTGCAGGGTGAAATTCACAGTATATGTCATTTACCCAAAGTTATCAATGAAGCACTGCTTATAATGAAAAGAAAATGCCCCAAAACTGGTAGAATTAGCTGGTGAGGGTGTAGTCACCACCATAGCTGTGTTCTACCTGCTCAGAATGTGAAAGAGAGACATTGGTAGATGTAAAAATGAGCGCCTGGTTGCTTGTTCAGCCCAGACTGGCTTATGCCAGTCTAGGATGGCTCCTGCCACACTCAGTCACACTCAGTTCTGGCAGTAAATCCTGGCCTGGAATGGCCAGCTCACTAACAGCTCTTATAAAAGCCACTGGCCATTTCCAAGTGGAACTTCTCTAGGCTAAGAATATCCTTTTCAGAGGCTTTTCCTGGCAGTCAAGAGGTGAAATCTCCAGAGAGTTCCATTTGAGTGGCTCCACAAAGGCTTTCTTACCTATGCTGTGTCACAGCCCATCCATGCCCTGTCCATCAGACATGGGTGGTGTCTTGTATCTTATTTCTAATTTCTTTAAGACAGGTTCTCATGCTTGCCAGGCTGGCATCAAGCTTACTATAGAGTTGAGAATGATCATCATCTCCTGATCCTCCTGCCTCTACATTTTGAGTACTGGAATTATAGATGTGTACTACCAAGATTGGCTGGATACTGTCTTAGCACAAGCCACTTCCTTGGATGTTATATTGTTGTTCTAGGCATACTTATTGTTCTTTATATTTGATATCATAGCACAATATTGCCAGTTATAAAATCAATTCAATCAGAGCAATCAGAAAGTAAAAATTTAAAAGAAATACAATAAAATTGCAACAAATCAGTGATGAATCAGGTAAGAACAGGTCAAAGCTTGTAAATTAAAAAAATCCCTGAATTAAATTACATACATATAAAAATAAACCATGTTATGAATTAGAGTTTTCGATATCCAGACAATACCAATTTCCTGTAAATCAATCTGCCAATTTCAGTCAGTGCCAATCAGAGTGGTAACAGGTTACTGCCCACATTTTAGCAATCAGATTTTAAGACTCATTCAAATACAAACAAGAATGAATACCTAAACGCAATCCAAGAAAGAATAAGACATTGGTGGCTGTGCTGTCTCTCTCTTGAGACTTACTGTAGGATGTCAGGAAGCAAAACAGCACAAACATAGCCAGATAAAATGAAGCAAGATGGCACATGCTGGTGATTATAGCACAGGGGGAATGGAATCAGAATGATTTTCATAGATCTGAAGTCAGAATGGGTTATATAGAAAGATCATTTCTGAAAACAAAAACAAACCCAAAACAATGAGAAACAAAATAAAAAGGCTAAATACATAAGCAAACCACATAAAGTTGATCATGTCTAGACAACATCTCTGATACAAATACACAGGTATTTCAGTGGGAATAAATACACTTCACACAAATGAGAACAACTGGACATTCCTATACTTTTTTCTACATGGATTTGAAGCAGATGTATATCTATTAGCAGAAAAGGTCAAACAGGGTCATAGATCTAAGTTAGAAGACTGAAATTATAAAACTTTCTAAGAAAGCTATAGAATAGAGAAAACCTCTAGGACATAATAGGCGAAGATGTATTATGTTATAATACTAAAGCACTAAACATGAACAAAAATACTATAATTGAGTTTTGTGAACACTGAAAGTAGTATGTATTTAAAAGATGCTATTTAGAGGAAGGTAGCATTATCAGTAAAATTCTTGACACACAAATCTGAGTTTACCCTCCAGCAACCATGGAAAAATGCAAGAGTGACAGTCCTTGTTTGTAATCCCAGTATTGGCAAGGCAGAGGCAGACACATTCATGGGGCTTTCTAGGTAGCCTACTGCATGAGTATCAGGTCCTAGAGAAAGACTTTGTCTTGAGAAAGAAAGGGAAGGAGGGAAGGAAGAAAGGAAGGAAGGAAGGAAGAGAGGAAGGAAGAGAGGAAGGAAGGAAAGGAGGAAGGAGGAAGGAAGAGAGGAAGGGAGGAAGGAAGCAAGTGGATGGCACTTAAGGAGGAAAGACATCCCAGGTTGACTTCTGTTAACCTCCTGCTTACCTACACACACACACACACACATGCACAAGCACACCTGTGTGCATGTACACATATCTGAACACACAAAATGACACTGCTAAGAGACTGAAATAGTAAACTAGAAAAAAAATTCAGAAAGTATGTAAGGTAAGAGACTTTAATCATAGATTTTTATCTCTTAAAGCTCAATTAAAAAAAAAACTTCTAAAGAATGGTCAAAATAATCAACAAACATCTCATCAACAAAGGTTCAGAGATTATAAGTAAACACCCAAAGAAGGCTCTCATTAGAAACCAGGGGTGCCCTCACTATTAGATCACTACAGGGCTTTGCTGGCAACACTGCCAGAAGAGGAAGAGGGTCAGAGCCTAGCATGGTTTCTGATGTTCCAATGATACTCTCTACTGCTGACGTGGGATCCTGCTCTTCAGAGAGGAGAGAGCCATTACTCCTGAATGGTGAGGATACAAACAGGGAGATGGGTGGAGGCAGGGTAGACAGTGACTATAATTGGATAGTAAAAATGTCCATATCCAGACTTTTCAATGATGTAAGAGATTGGGGATTCTCATTCCTCAAGCAGAATGTGATTGAGTGTGACTATTTTGGAGTATTTTTTTAAAAACTTCCACCACATGTTTGAACCATCCCCTTGTAGCCATTTTTTTAAATTTTTTTTCCTTGTAGCCATTTTTATATAAGACAAGAATATATTCACTCATACAAAGGTATGTACATAAATGCTGACAGCAGCCCTATTTATAAGATGTAAAAAGTATAAATAACCCAAATGTTTAAATAATATTCAATAAATATTCTGTGGTTCCTCTCTTAAAATAGAAAATTATGCAGCATTAAACAGGAATGAACTATTGACACCACTCAGGGACCTTGAGGAGTCACGTTTATTATCATGCTGAGGGTTAGAAACTAGACACAAAGTGTGTAGGGAAGGACACCATTCATAGAAAAGCAAAGGGAGTACAGTCTAATTCAGAATAACTGAGAGCAAATCAGTGTTTCCTTGGGATGGGAACTTCAGTACAACTTTGGGGAGATAAAGACTTAGAGAACGAAAGAACTTTTAATGAGGAGGGCCATGTTCCCTATGTTGTTTGTGGCAATGAGTTCAGAGTTGTGTGACCATCGCTAAACTTTAAGATTACATATATTCCACAATAACTTGAACTTACATATTTCAAATATGTATTTTAATGACATGCTAGTTATACCTCAAACAGATTATGAGGTTTGTGCACTAGTTCCCAAGAGGGTGTTTTCTGCCTTCAAAGATGGGTACTTACTTACAGGTGGACATCCCTATGCATTATTATTATTCACAGGAATTCATATTTAGACTAAATTCTCATGTTCTTCCACAGACTGCTAAAAGCTTTGTTGCTTCTTCACCATTGGCTGTTGTTGAAAATGTGTTGTTTTCTACAACTGATTTCAGCAAGTGGTGTGAAATCATGGTATGTGACGGCCACTGTGACAGAGTCCCCACTTCATCATTGATAGTCCAAAGGTCTTTTAAACTCAGCTACAGCCTATTTACAGTTTGCTTACCCTTAGTCATTCATGAGGTAGACCCAAGACAGGAGATTAAAATCACTTTACCCTTCATGTTACATCAAAAATGGAAAAGGCACATAAGATCCATGTAGCAAATCGCCAACACCAGACAGAAAATGGCTCTTATTTCTACCTCTTCATTAAAGTGCTCCCCCCATCTATCTGGATATCTGCTTCTAAGTGGCAACATCTGCCATTCAGCAAACTACAAAAGCCCAGGACCGTATTTACTTAGTTGTTTTTACATCCAGATATAAAAAAATAATGTTAGTAAATAAATTATATAATTTCTTATTATATTTGATAGGTGTTGGGATATTAACTTTGAATGCAATATCTTTTCATATTTTCATAGCAATTTGTGTCAATAGTCTTGACCCTATACTACCAGTCACTGTTTTACAGGGGAGGAGTAGATTAGAGAACAAACCTAACCTATCAGTCAACAGGAAACCATTACAGCCACTTTATCCAAATAAGATTCATTCCAGTACAATACGCAGGGAAATTGAACTGTGACTCCCTAACCCCTGACCCATTAGAGCATTGACAAGTAAAGGGTATAAGGGATTGGCAAGGATGTAGGTGACTATTACTCTTCCAAAACTGGCAGAGGCTTGAGGAGAGTTCAGTGTGAAATGCTCCCCGCACCACAGCTCATATGTTTGGTTCCCAGCTGGTGACACTACTTGGAAAGTGTCTGAATCCTTGTGGAAGGTAGAGCCTCACTGGAAGCTGTGTGTCTCTGGGGAAGGCTTTGGGGCTTTATAGCCTGGTCCTGATCTCTGTTTACTTTCCATTTCCTGATTACGGAAGTGATGTGTTCAGTCATGTTCCAGCTCTTGCTAGCCATGCTGCCCCTGCCATGATGGTCTGAACCCCTCTGGAACTGTGAGCCAAAATAAACTCCTTTTCTCTTACATTGCTTTTGTCAGGTTGTTTTATCACAACAATGAAAAAGTAACTGAGATGGAAGTAAAATACACAGTCATTCAGAGAATTGTATGGCCACTTCTAGTAAATTTAAGCATGCCCTATCATGTGAGGCCATCTCAATCCTGCTTTCATACCCAAGAGAAAGAAGCAAACATTGACAAAAAGTCTACCATTCATAAAACACCAAACTAGAAACAATACAATGGTAATAAAAAATTCTCCAATTCATAAAATACCAAACTAGAAAAAAATGCAATGTCATCAACAGGAGGATGAAAAATGAACTGTGATGGATTCACATCATGGAATACTATGAACTGTAATTATAACAATTACAACAGTATCCAGTGCATGGCTAGCCTCAGAGAAGTTATGGTGAACAGTAGGAGCTACAGAGAAAAGGTATATATACATCTTTGCAACTATATGAAATCTGAGTACCTATCTCCACAGAAAATAGAAAGGTATTTCTTCTCATTTGAACGAGGCTAGATGTAAAGAAGCTAAGTGCCTTTCTGAGACCATGCTTACACTTAATATATAATTTGATACACAATAAAAATATTAAAAAAACATTGAAATTACAAAGACTGTTTCATGCACATTTATTTTATTTTATTTTTTTATTGCATGATAGCATGACCTTGTTAGCTTCTTTCTTGGAAAAAGAGCAATACTGCTTGATTTCTCTGCAGTTCCCTGAATCATTTCTCACTGCCTTTGACTGCCTACCCTCTCACTGCCAAAAAGCCAGATGCTCTTGTCTTTGATCAGTATTTGTTCAATGCTTGTATTGTGCATGCTCTTAATTAGTCGGTTGGGACCTATAATATTTATTTCTTCATGAGCCAAGCAATACAAGTTCTATTGGGGGCAGAGAGCAGATGTTGATATATTTTGGTTTACAGACCTTATTCTATGAAACATCTGCCTATTCTTACATTTGCCCTTCAAAGCAGGAGAAGTCAATACTTATCTTTTCAGTTGTATTACATTCCACCAAGCCACCCTAACCAGAAAACACTTGAAAAAGTTTTACATAATAACTTTGACAATGTCTGTCTATACACATGTTCAGGCTTGTGTTGTGTGCCTTTCATAAAAATATTACTTAGTTGATCACACCCCAGGATGTACCTGGCAGTACTGCTGAACACTTAGTAAAAACTGGTCATAGCCCAGGCATCCCTACCCTTAGCGATGTTCCATGATGCCTGGAGTTTCTGTTGCTTCTTCATTGAATGCATCCTTAGGTCTGTTCTCATGTTCATATGACAGTCTCCAAACTCAGACACTTTGGAATACATGTCCAGAAAGCATATATCTCTTTACTTTCAGGTGAGAATTGAACACAAGTATCATGATTCATTGAGTAGCAGAGCTCACAGTATGGGAAAGCTAAGTAGAGGCTGACAAGCCATACATTTTGGTTAGTGTCTGTCCATTGTAAATGCATTTTCAAAAGAGTCTGTTTTGAAATGTCTTTATCCCTGGCTAGCTCCCATTAAATGAGGCAGAGACAATAAGATTTATTTGATAAACTCTATGGCTCAAAAACTGAGCAGTTAATAATATATTCTAATCCTTTGAGCTAATCTGGCTACCTCCCAGCCAAATGTCCCAAGACACTTCCATTTTAGTATTGGTCTGGCTCTCTAGATTTCAGGTATTTTTCCATGATGTCTCTCCCATCTTCCTAGGGGAGAATTCCCTTTTTTCCCTCTCTCTCTCCCCTTGCCTTGTCTGGCAGAATCCTATCCCTATTCTCTCTTCTGACAAGCCATTGGCTGATCAGTCCTTATTGACAAATCAAAGAATAAATGGGGAGCAATGTTTACACAAACTGAAATAGAAGATACTGAGAATAAGCATTATAATGGCATGTCCAGATTGCAATAGGATGTGGAGACAGAGAAATCAGCATTTGAATAAAACAAGGATAATCTTTACAAAATGCATAAAACATTTTGCCTACAGTCCATCATTGTGCAACCAGAACCAATATGGATGTGTAAGACACGGAAGGCAGCTAAGTTAGTCTTTTTACTACGTAACTCATGTATATAGTGTCCAAGTCATTGTGTCTGGAAGATATCTGGACTGTCCGTGGGGTTCATTCTTTGTGTTCTTTGAGTATTTTTCAAAGAGGTAGGGTTTGACCTATTTAGAACTAAGATAATTCTTATAATCTTCGAAGTCTCTACAATGCTGACTAAATTGGGAAAATACTATAGGATTTTTGGATTAGAAAAGAATTGCACATGTAAGGACAGGTATGAAAGTACCTGATTTTCTACTTCCAGCCACCACCCAGATTCTTGAGTTTCTATCCTTGGAGAAATTCTACAAACCTTTTCCTTAGATGTGAAACAGTTTGTTCAGATGTAGTCTAAATATAGAAAACAAAACAATTTTTTTATCAACTATTACTTCTATAAAAGATGAATGTATAGTTTTATGAGGAAGTAATAACTTCATAAAAGAAAAAATTTGAAAAACAGAGAAAAGGAAAAAAACCTCATAAACATAAAAATAGAACACCACTTTGGACCTTTGGAGCTATTTCCTGTGATAGAGCCTTTGTTTCTCTCAAAGCCATCTGGAAATTCTTCTAGAATCTTCCTTATGATACAAAATTTGAGCATCTGCTTTAGGTGCTGAATGAACCTTAGGGGAAAGAGAAGAGTTAAGCTAGAGATGTTAGTAAAATTAAAATGAGTCCCAAGAATTGTTCCATAAACCATCACCTAATGTCTGTGAGCCTCCTGTGTCAAATAATAAGAGTAACAAGAATGGATACTGTGTGTACAACTATAGAGTTGTAAGGACCTTACAAATAGTAAATACAGCACACACACACACACACACACACACACACACAGACACGCTATTATTTTCATTTGTGGTGTCAGATACCCATTAGATACAGCCATTTTCTGCTATGATTACATTTATTAGGTATAGTGTCTTTTACCCAATTTTGATATTTAATTAATTATAAATTTCAATTTATAATTAAGTAAGTCTGTGTAGGAGGTGTCTGTAGATGATCAATCTCATGCTGTAAACATCCAGGGGGAGAAGGCTGCAGTGGCTGGTTTTGTCATATACAGGTCAATTGTTGTAAATATTTATACTCAGACCAGAGAGGGCTTTACCATTTCAACTCCAACCTGTGCAGGGAAGTCTGAGGTGTTGAGTACTTGATATGGCCATGATCATGTTAATAATACATACTAACTCAGGACTTCATTCATTCCTACACATTCACTCCAGGGTCCCTTAGCTCCCCTCATTAAGGAGAAAATTATTTTCTTCTAGTCAAGATAATGAAAACTCTGGACTGATTAGAGACCTAACATTCTTGTTGTTCAGGACAATGACCAGGTGTGGTGAGTAACTGTCATCAATGCCTAGCAGCTACCATCTTGAAGTATACAGCTGTGCCTTTATGCAAAAGATCATGCCAGCTGGGCTTTTTGACAGCTTACAACATCACATAGCAGGGCCAAGAGCAGCATGACTAACCAGCTGACCCACACTACTTGTTGTGGCCCGGGAGGAAGGGACTAGAGTGTTAGAGGGTGCAGGGCACTAGATGTGGGACTCCATATATGCAGCTACAAGAATGCCCTCATTCCCACTGGGTAAAGGCTTTCCAGGTGTGACCAGCTAGGGTTAGGAGGAGCACCTATACCCCTGTTATTAACCTCTTACTTATACTTGGTAAAGAAGTCCAATATAATGAGTAGTTCTCCAGAGTCAATTTTGGTGGAAATGTATGTTAGTTTGTTGTTGAGACGTTAGGGAAAAGGTTATATGATATTTATCACATGCCCTAAGAAGGAATTTTAGGAACACAAAGGACCACTACCAGGAAG
>NW_022196902.1:6730070-6783040 GCF_008632895.1 Mastomys coucha
ACTCAGAAATCCACCTGCCTCTGCCTCCCAAGTGCTGGGATTAAAGGCGTGTGCCACCACTGCCCAGGATACTAGATTTTTAATGGGATAAGGTATTTTTCCTTTTCATAATTCTTGGGCCTAGCACACTCCCTACAGTCTGTCATAAGGGGTTTGTTTTACCAGTCTGTCTACCTTTCTGAGTCCTGACGCAGATGCAACCTTTCTTTTCTGTCTCTTTCTGATGCTGTCTTGAGCTTGGATACACATTTTTGTCTGGCATTGTGGGCTTCTTTACTCACTCTATAAAGCTTCGCTCCATGCTATGTGGCTGCTTCCTTGCTATATAGCTGACTTTATGCTGACTTAACTAAAATGTGTGGCTTTACCCTCATCTCCATTCACTTCTCAATGTAGCTGTGAAGATTTACAGCCTGCTTGCCCTGGGTTTTTATTTTAAACTTGCAATAAAAGTTCTCCTGAAACCTCTGCTTTAATCCACTCCTAAGTTATTTTATTAATGAGAGTAATAACCCCAGGGAAGGGGCACCATCCCCCAGTATCACTTGCTGCCATGAGTTTCTTGCCATGATAATCTTCATCTCCTCAACTTGTGGGTTAAAAATAAATCTTTCTTCCTTTACTTGTTTTTTGTCAAGTATTTGGTACAGGGATTAGATTAGTAACTAATATAGAAAATTTGTTCTAAGAAGTAAGACCATTAGCTGAAATAGACCTGATTGTGCCTTTAGAGGTTGGTTGACGAGAAGAATATGGAAAGATTTGAAGCAAAGCCCTAGAATACTAAAAGGCAGACTTAAGGGGACATTCTGGTAGGTATTCAGAAGCCAGAATCCTGATAGAGCTGCATATCAAAAGATTATACTCATAAAGTTTTAAAGAGAAACAAGAATTCTGCCAGAATCTGTATTATAGGCTATTTATGCTGCATTTTGACAAAGAATCTGCTTCTGTCTTGAAGACTTACATGAGGCTAAATTCAAAATTGTAGACTAATTTGTTTGGAAGAATAAATTTTAAGATAACATAGAATTCAGGATGTGACATGGTTACTGTTTGGTGCTTTTAGCCATGTTTCCAGTGTGTGGGATTGGTGGTGCAGGAAAGACAGGCAAGTAGAACAGAAAGATTTGGAAAATGTGCATTATGATAAAGAATGGAGAATGAGAGTTTAACATCACTTGCAAGGTGCAGACAAAAGACCTGTACTTATTTAAAAAAATAGCACCATTAAAGAGAAACCATAGACAGACTGGGAGAATAGGAAAAGCACTTCGAGGGCAAGACCCTACCTATTAAGAATTCCAGAGTATAACTATGCCAACTTTTGTAAAAGTTACAGAAAAGATAGAGTTTTCAGAGCATGCTGATAAAAGACCAACGATTGTAGAAGTCTTACCAAATTCACCAACGAAAGCACATAGAGGCTGTTATGGGTATGGCCTAAGAGGGCCAGGATACATCTTGATCTGGCAATATAACATCATGCTATCCACATGTTGCTAGTTTTGCAAGCATGCAAAATGCAAGTCATGGGTTCACAGGATTTGAGTCATGGTTCCAGAAGACCTCTGAGGCAAGGCAACATGTGGAAGGGTCAGATTACTTGCAGGAGAGTGTCAAGTAACCATTGCTCTAAGTTTTGAAAGTAAAGCTTATATAGTAATGAAAACTACAGGATATTTGTGATTCAAAACTCCAGGGCATTTGCCAACCAAAGCTTTATCCACAGAGTGGAGCTGTTCTAAGAGAGAGGCCATATGCACTACAGACAACATAGCTGAGTGGGTGGGTAGGGTTTCCAAAGATCACTGAAGTACAGATGATGTTATAAAGAAATCAGGATAGCACATGTGGAGCTACAAGATTTGACATTTGCCCTACTGGGTTTCATTTTTCCTCTGACGGTGTGCTTCTTTTATGTCCCAATCTTTCTTCTTGGAATGTGGTTGTTTAATCTGTGCCATTATATGTAACTCAAAAAAATAAAATCACAGGATGTCATGGGGAAGATAACATCTTAAGTCTCAAAAATGCTTTATTAGACTTTTGAATGTTGTTGGAACTGTTAAGACTGTTGAAGATGAACTAAGTGCAGTTTTGCATTATCAGATGGCGGTGGACTTTTGAGAACCAATGGTAGAATGTCATGGTTTAAAAACTGATATGTTAATTTGTTTCTGTGTCAAGTTGACATTGGATAGGCTTGTGATAGTTGATTGCTTTCTACTTGACTGGATTTACAATCAACTAAGAGACACACCTTAGCAACAACATTCCAGTGGCTGAGGATCAAGACTTTTTGAGAAAGTGAGAAAGCCTGGCTTGTGCTAGTATTTTTTTTCTGCTTTCTGCTGCTAAAAATGTAACCAGGTGCCTAATGCTATAGTTATCATTTGTTTCTTGCCATGACAGACTGTATTCCTTCAAACCATGAGCCAAAATAAGTCTTTCCTCCCTTAAGTTGCTTCTTGATAGGTGTTTAGTCAGAGTGCTAAGAAAAAAATTTCCAGTATTCTTCCTAATGTTTGAATATAGCACTTTCTATGTACCAGACATGTTGTAAATGCTTCCTAAATGTCTTCTTATCTATATACTTAACAACCTCTATGGCAGTTTTAATTGTAAATGTCACTTTTACTTCCTCAGAGGAAGGAATGAGATGAGAGCCATACATAAGCTTTACAAATACTTGTCTTGGGCTGAGCCCAGAGCTTTTCCTTCTTGGGTCTATCTCTAGGCCTAGGACTGGAAGCTTCTAGCCTCTGACTAATCTTCTGCCAGCCTGGACTTTGGAGGCTTCAGACTCCAGCCTTTGTCTGCTAACCTAGACCTAGAATGTTTTAGTCTCCAAGACTGCTGAATTAGTTTCCTCTTTCTAGATCTTTCTGAACTTCGGCTGGCTGGTTCAACTCAGCTGTTCTGTCTCATATTCCTCTTCAAGAAGACTGATTTACATTGGCTTCTCTCTAATTCTGACTGAGTTGCTCTGCTTGGAAAGACAGCTGTTGAATTCCATGAACTGAACTGCACTGAACTCTCTTTCTCTCTCCCCCTCGCTGCTTTTTAAGTAGCTTCTTTTCTGTCTTTTCTCATGAGAGTTAGGTGTATCCTATCTCTGATTCACTCTGTCAAATCTTTCTCTGATTCTTTTGTCTTTCCTTCAATTTGATGTTGTTGTTTGGGATTAAAGGTTTGTATGAAGGACATGTCTGTATTCTAGCCAGAGTGTATTCCAGTCAGAGGGATTAAAGCTGTGTGTTATGTTTGTATTCCAGCCAGATCATATCTTTGGATGTAATCCCTTACCAGAGCAGCCACATTGCTGGATTTAAATTTCTCTACATATCCCCCATTTCTGTTTAAGCTAAAAAGCACACACAGATTAACTTTTATAGCAAAAACAATTATCAATCCTACAGTCTTAACAGTCCTTATGAAGGTCAGTTGATGTGATGATCCTTCATAACTGTTGTCCTGATCATCTGTCCTTCAGCAAATATCCATTTCAGTATCAAGGCTTTCCAATCTGCCAGTTTGATGAACAATCTTCCAGTCTTGTTTGTTGAGCTGTCCCTATGTGGGGGCTGGGAGAAGGTCAGCTTTCTGCATTGTCTGAATTGCTGTCTTTATGCATCTCTTCCTTGAGTCATTCTGTTCATGTGGAAGCTTCTCTTACTCAGATCTGATCTTTATCAATTTTGATGGAACCCATATCTTTCATCACCCATGGGAATATAGGCAAAACCTCTTTCCCAGTGTAACACATTCTTTGATTTCCATTAGGATGTTAAAATATCTTTAAAGCATACAAGTTGATCTAATTCAGTAGTTTTTTTTTCTACAAGCAGTATTATTAAAGAGATGCATACCTTATAATTACCAGAACTGGGACTCAACTACTGGTCCTCAAATCCATACTTTTAACTTTCATTCTGTACTGGAATTTGCTCAATTTTTGCATAGTAGAAAAAAAAATTTTGTTTCAGTCTATTGTTTGCCAGTAGTTGACAACCCTTTCAAGAAGTAGCTATAAATATTCACTTTGTTATATTGACACAACCTAGAATAACCTGAGAAGAGAGTCTCAGTGAGGAACTGTCTGGGTTTAGCCGGCCTATGGGTATGCCTATATGGGATTAGTTTTAATGGGGCTAATTCAGGTATAACTGGTCATTCTGAACCTGGGCAGCACCATTTCATGGGCTGGATTCTGAACTGCATAAGGGTAACATTGAGGTGAGCACAAATAATCAAGGGAATGAACATATGCGTGAATGTACATGCATTCATTTTTCTTTGATATTGACTAGCTGCTTCACAATCTTGCTTCTGTGACTCTCCCTCAATGATGGGCGATAACCTGGAATAGTGAGCTGAGTAGCTTGTTTTCAAGGTGTTTTATAACATTACCATGCATGAAAATGAGGCATTAGTATAGGCTGTTCTCTAGAAAACTACCTATCTATCAATTCTAAACTTGACAACTTTCTTAATGCCTTAACAAAGGTTGGAACTACCTTGTTCTTTTTGTACTCTAGCAAGGGCTTTAGAACAAACCACATGGAGTCTGAGATATGTCAACTCCTTATGGTTGCTTGTACTCTGACATAATTTAAAACTAGAAAAATAGGAAAAGAATCTGAATGTTTTCCAGTGAAGAAGATGAAACAAAGTGCCGTAAACCAAAATAAAATGCCAGTGGCTCTCAGCTGTCACACATTCCTTTTAACAATGTAAAATATCTAAAATCGAAAGGAGAAGCACTCAGGGTTCAGGCTTCCACTTCAGAGTGCTCAGAGGCAGAAGGCAGGGACTTCTGAAGAGAATGTGGAGTGGGATTTCTCAGTGTCTGGTGATTGTGTGAGTCACTGGGCTAAAGGATTCACAGGTAACTGAAGGTGTCTTTTATGGAAATATACATAGTCGCTTCTGGAAGAAACCATCTTTTTCATGTGAAGACTAGGTGAAAAAGATTGCCTCCACCAGTTCAGGTGAACATGACCCAACCTGTTGAGTGTCTGAGTAGGACAAAATGGGAATGCAGTGGCAAATATGTTATCTGCACTCATGCAGAGGTCCCTGTCCTCATTCTTGAACTTGGCTTCCCTATCTCAGTCTAAAGGGAATTTGAACATTTTCTTGAGGCTATACCACTAGCATCCTGGCCTCAAGGTTCTTTCTCTCCCTCTGTCTATCTCTCCCTGTCTATCTCTCTCTGTCTCTCTGTCTATCTATGTCTCTCTTTCTGTCTCTCTATCTCTGTCTCTCTTTCTGTCTGTTCCTCCCTCCTTTCATCCCCCTCCCTGCGTTCTCTCTCCTCTCTAACAGCACTCCCTCCTGCTTGACACTATTATATGCACTGTTGTTACTCCTAATAAGAACACCCTAGAGTGTAGCTGGTACTAATCCTATCTCACAGATGTTGAGAGGAGACTCTTTGGGGGTGAGAACTTTGTTCAGAGCCACAGAGTGACTATGAGTTGACCTGCAATTGGATCGAAGGGCAAAGGACACCAAATGTTCTGCTGTTTTCCCAACACCCCAAGATCTGTCTCAGAAACTCTGAAGATACCAAGGCTTGGTAGAGAGTTGGCTTTTAAAAATGGAATATTTCCAGATATGACTCCTTAACTCATGAGCAAATTGTTATTTCCCCTACATATTTGGCTTAGCTGACACTAAAGAGGTGTTGGGTCCTGACTTAGCCTGTGAGCTATGACAGCAAAAATAATTTTTATGAGGCATGAACTCTTGAAAGAGTGACTTCAAAGAGCCAATGAATGAACGAGTGGAATGAAAGCCGAGATGCAATGTTCTTCCACGCCTACCCATGCAGTCTATAAAACATCTTCCAAACAGGTGTCCTGGGCTACTTGGACAGAATGCTCATCACTGAATATATCCAGACATTTCTCAACCATACATTATATATAAAGATCTCTTAATACCAGGTACTTGGATCTATCACTCTCTGCTAAGTAGTTAAATCAAATGAAGTTCCCACTCACACCCTGTCTCCCACATGCACACATGGCTTGGTTAATGAGAACACAAAGCACTTTAAGTGTTTAACAGCACCAGGTGTGGGATGTAAATCTATCTACAGGAGTTAGAGACCAAGGCCTGGAGGAAGAAACTTCTTTGTGTTTCTTTGAGTAAATTCCAGGAAGAGAAGATGATGGAGAAAAGGCTCCATTCCAGCTCCTCAGCACTCTTTAGCAGAGAAACTCTTCTCAGGCAAGGAACCTGTAAAGCTCATGGTGCTCTTGTTATTGGCCTAACCCCCATTTTTTACTTGGCCAAACTGTTATGGGTATCTGCACAATTCACTTCCTACCTATCTCATGTCATGCCTGTATTCATTCTTCACCTTTCCACCACTGAGTTGTGCTACACGTGGCAGTGACATCATTCGGGTTTTGTGTAGGTACATTATATGGCTTTCTGTCTAATTAGTTGCGACCTTAGATCTCAGTGGCCTTTTAAGTGGAAAGTCTAGAGAGCAGTGACAGTGACATTGCCTTTTAGACAGCTAGGTAATGACTGGTCTGCGGGCCATCGGGGGATACCATACAAGCCCAGGAACTTTCCAACCGGCCTCAGTCAACAGCTTCCATACCAAATCCCAGCCCTTCTAGTTCTCCCTCTCTGAGTCTCTCCCTATCTCCTCCTCTTTCTTTCTCTTCTTGTTTTCTGTCTTTCTGGCCTCTCTCCTCATCCTCCTTTTCCTTGTTTTTCTTTCCTGTGACTGGGAAAAAGGAGAAACCCAAGGACTAACTATTGAAATTAGTAATCACTAATTATAGAATCACAAAAAGAAATGTCAAAATAAGAGAATTAATGATATCAGGAAGAAGAAAGCTCATGGATAAATATTGTTAATGCATTTATGATTTATTTCTCTTTGTGTGTGTGCATCGAAGACCAATTTATCCTTTTTAGTATTTTAGCATGCATCGATCCATTCTAAGATTTTAGGGTTCTTAATCATGCAAAGTAAATGTTTTTTACCCACTCTTTGCCATGAAATAATGTTGAACTTTGAACACTAAATTGTTGTACTTTGCAGTGCTTATGCCAAATCTATATTCTCAATATGTTAACCTGATCATTTAAATAATTTAAATTTTATATACAGGTTACAAGAATAACATCAGGTGTTCTGTAGGACTGTAACTCTGATTCCCAAGTATCAACATCTGAACACATCTATTTTAGCTTTTTATTCAAGGTTATATTTTTTCTGTGCAAATGATAGATAGACAGAGCTTATAAAAGAAAAATCTGTTTTGTTTTATACCCACAAAACACAGGGTTTCCTCACCAAGGAATTCTAGTCCTCTGCAGTTACCAACTTGGTGACCCATTCTTCAACTTCATCATGATGTTGATCCCTGAACTCTCTCCCAATCTTATGTGTGAGTGCAAGTTTCAATTCTCTTGCTGCCTCTCTGTCCAATTAGATATAAATTAGAGTTCTATGACCTCTTCCTTGTATCATTAATTTGCTATGAGTTCTCAGAATTCAGGGAACATGCTACTTACATTTTTCATTGTTTTGTAAAGGAGACAGATGAAGAGCCTGTGGCAGAATTATGTAGGGTGAAGCATGATAAGGCATATGGCTTTTCTTTGCCATTTCTCAGTATGCCACTCTTCTAGAACCTACATGTGTTCAAGACCCTAGAAGTACCTGCACCCTTTCATTTGAGAATTTTATTTAGGTTCCATTATATAGGCGTGATGAATTAACTAGTCACTGACCCCTGAATGGATGTCCAGCCCCTTTCTCTTCTCAGAAATTGGGGTGTGGGCAGAGCTGAAGATGCCAACCCTCTGATGCTGTGATGGGGTCACATGGCAACCATTCTATGACCTGAAGCTACCTAGAGGCATTAAGCATCCAGTCAGCTCGTTATCATAGAAGAAGTGACTCCAATTCCCACTGCAGAGATTCCAGAGACTTTGAAGCTCTTGTGCCAGGAAATGCCAAACATTATAACAAAAGATGCTCCTAGACTGCTGTTATCCAGGACAGTGTGCAATGATTTTAACCAGGAACTAGAAGGCCAAATACACATATATATGTATATTATACACAATATTATACATATATATATATATATATATCACAATATCTTAGAGGCACTTTTTTTTTGTCATTTGAGAGTAGGCTGTTAAAAGCATAGTGCTGCTTTGTTCATGTATTTTTTCTAAAATATCTCATATATAGCTAAAATAGAACAACCAAACCAAAGCTACTTTGGTGGCAAACACATGTAATTCCAGCTACTTGGGAGACTGAAGAAATGGGGCTGCAAGTCTGAGGCCAGCCTGGGCTATAGTGTGTTTGAAACCATTCTGAATAACTTAAGGAGTCCTTGTTTCTAAATAAATATTAAATGGAGATAATTTAATTGGTGGTGGTGGTGACTGCTTGCCTAGCATTTACTGAGTCTTCTGGTCTCAATTTCCAACACCATCAAAAACATTTTTAATTTATTATATATTTTATTATTTAAAACAAAATTTAAATTTAAGTATATTTCGATTATATTCTCCCCCACCCCCAAGTTTTCTCAGATCACCACCCCCTCTATCCACCAAACTTTCAATTCTTTCTCAAACAAACACCTAAAATTCAATAAACACCCCCTAACCAAGAAAATAAAACAACACCAAAATGAGAAAAACTAAACCAAACCAAAAGAAACAGCAACAACAACAAAACCCAGAAAACTGTAGCCAAATAAAAGCACATTGAAAAACAAAAACAAAAAACCCAAAAAACCAAAAAACTATGGCAGGACCAGGCTGCATTTGGTTTAACTTGTTGGCTGAGGAGGTCCCATAGAGACTCCCATATAACCGAGGCTGATGCTCAGACAGAAGGTTGCTCTCTGCAAACTGACAGCAGAACCCCATTGCTGAGCACAGCAGCAGCACTGAACATTTACGCAGCTCAGTGGACATGAAGCAGCCGAGCTGGTTCCTGCATGGAACCTCCTTGACTTTTTAGTCTCTTTGTTGTGAGAAGGTATTCTTTGGGTTACTGAAAGAGAAATATGGACACCAACTCATCCGGAAAACCTTTGACCTATAATCTGTCCTGCCTGCAAGATGTGCTGGAGCAAGGGTGGCACAGAACTTGTGGGAGTGGCCATCTAATGTCTGATTGAATTTGAGGCCCACTCCACCAGAGGGAGCCCAAGGAAGACACTGCTTAGATGGCCAGGAACTGGAGACTGGATAGCCCAGAGACCTAGGGTAGAACCCAACTTGACTTGGCACAAACAAAACAAAATAAAAATAAACATAAAAATAAACAATAAAATGACAAGAAACAAATTCATGAAATGTTTCCTTTTAAGGTTCTGCTATGCTTTCAGATCAGTGCCGTTTCTGGGCATCATAAGAGAGGCTTCCACTGGCAGCAGAGGGGAGTGGATGCAGAGACACTATGTGGAGAGAGAATCTAAATTGCGGGTCTCCATCATGTTCCTCCCCTCAGAGCTCAGGGAAGCCGGTGAAAGAAGTAGAGGAAAAATTGTAAGAGTCAGAGGGGCTGAAGGGCACCAGGAGAATGTAGCCCACAGAATCAGCTAAGCAGGGCTCACAGGGACTGAAGGGGCAAGCTTGGGGACTGTGTGGTTCTGCAGCACATCCTCTGTGTATGTGATGTAGCTGTTGTTAGCTTGGTGTTTTTAGGACACTCCTAATGGTGGGAGCAAGTGTGTCTCTTGACTCTTGCTTACTCTTGGGACTTTTCCCCTCCTGTTGAGTTGCCTTGTCCAGCGTCAGTGTGAGGCCTTTTGCCTTGTCTTGTGTATTTTGTTTTATCATATTTGGTTGCTGTCTCTTAGAGGCCTGGTCTTTTCTGAAGGGAGACAGAAGGGAGTGGATCCTTGGCAGGTTACAGGAGGGGAAACTGTTGTTGGGATCTATTGTATGAGATCAGGATCTATTTCAATTTAAAAAAAGAAAAAAAGAAATGAGTTTTAACTGTATTTGATTTCTCTTCCTTTCAGTCCAACATTTTCTCTCAGAAATGTGATTTTAAGCAAGTAGGAAAGGGCAAAATTAAATTTAAGGACAAGGTTGAACATTTCTTTTTCCTCATTGACCATGCGTGTCCAACAGAAGCGTGGAGCATACATTTTGGCTGTTTGGTGAAAGACTGCAAGGCTGGCTGACTCCAAGCAAGAGCGTCCCAGTGCAGCATCTAGCACTCTCAACCTCCCAGGATTGACAGACCTCTGTGTTCGAGGGCTCTTAGCCTATTGCTAATAGGACAGTGGCATCTGCTGGTGATGTAAATATTTACAGTTGCCTGCCTGAAATTGATATCCTTGAGGTGATGGATCCTCCTTGCTATAATACTGCTTTAACAGTATTTAGAGAATCAAGGTGAGGGATAGTGCCATTTCATTGTCTTATAAAAGAAATCCTCTTAATTTTCCATGAGAAGTGACAAGGTCTGTGCCCTCGCCAGAGAGAGCCCAGTCGGCCAGAGTTCCTGGTCTTTAGATGGTTTGCCTTCAGGCTGAAGGAGCTGAAGGAGGGAACAGGGCGACACCCAGTGGAGTCATTCAGCCTTGGCAAGACTAGAAGGGTAAAGGCTGCATTTCACAGTGAGCTCCCCAAACCTTTGAAGAAACAAACCCAGCTGACTCTAGCTATCTAGACTGCTGTACTTTTAAAGCAATATCTTCTCTATCAGATGCTCCCCAATAATTTGCCCCCCCCTCCACACACACACACACTAAGTACAACTTAAGGGTTCGAAGACAGGTTGCTGACGAGCAAGGCTTCTCCGGATTTCATCTGCTGTCGTTTCTAGCGAGGCTTCTCCGGATTTCATTTGCTGTCGTTTCAGGGGTAAAGTACCATTGAAAGAGGGACATGGCTTAGCAAAAGGGACTTTGCCAGTGTGGTTAAATCAAAACATTGGAGGTGAAGGCTTATCCTAGACCAGTGGTTCTCAACCTTTCTAAGGCTGTGACGCTTCCTCATGTTGTGATGATCTCAACCATAAGACTATTTTTGTTGCTACTTCATAATTATCATTGTATGACTCTTGTGAATGATAATGCAAATATCTGTTTTTCAATGGTCTTAATCAACCCTTAAGAAATGGTCATTTGACCTCCAAAGGGGTCACCACCTATAGGTTGAGAATTACTTAACTATAACACTGACACAAACAGTTGGCATGAAGTGCAGGGCTTTTGTTTCTTTGCAGCACTCAAGTCTTGCTCTCCCTTACCACTGAGCTGCATTCCAAGTTCCAGAAATTGTTTTGTGCTGGATGTATTACTAATGTTTTTTTCCTATAGATCCAAAAACTATTCTAAGACAAGAAAATAAAATCATATAGAATGACAAGGTACAGAGCTTACATGGGTAAATAAGGTTTTTCAATAATTTTAGACACTATGGACATGACAGTGTGTTGAAAGCAAAGGTCACAAGGGGGGTGGTGGTGAGAGAATGCCAGGAAGTAAGGCAGTCGTACAGGCAGGGAGGGGAACACAATGACTTGAGCAGGTGTTTGGAAGAAAGGTCATGCCAGTGTCAGAGACTCTAGACTACAGAGATGACAGAGTGAAAAATTTTAAGAGAAGTACTGTGTGTAAAACTGAACCAAAACAATAAGGCAACCTTGTATCTGGAACATTCCCTGTGGAAGCCTGGGTGCCATATTGCCTACTCTCTTGTTGTGAGCTTTCTATAGCAAAAGGGAATATTGATAAGTCTTATGTTTAGGGATAATTATCTCCATAAACACTACTATTCAGTAAAGAGTTATGGGACTAAGTCCTGGAAAGCTGAGGGTAGTTCAAGTACAGCCATAGACCAAAGAATTATTATGTATGTGAAAACCACGGTGGTGGTGGTAGAAGGGGCTTCCTTTGGCTGCTGCAGTGTACTTAGCATGGTAACTGACACACCTTCACAGCCATCAGCCTCCAGTAGAAGCATGTACCATCAGGTCAGATAGAGCATCTACCTGGACATTGTCTGCTCCCATCTTCGAAAAGCAGAGCAAGGGAGGTATGAATAAAAATGGTCCCCATTCTGAGCTTCTTGGCTAATATCCACTTATCAGAGAGTGCATGCCATGTGTGTTCTTTTGTGATTGGGTTACCTCACCCAGGATGATATTCTCCAGGTCCATCCATTTCCCTAAGAATTTCATGAATTCATTGTTTTTAATAGCTGAGTAGTACTCCATTGTGTAGATGTACCACATTTTTGTATCCATTCTTCTGTTGAGGGACATCTGGGTTGTTTCCAGTTTCTGGCTATTATAAATAAGGCTGCTATGAACACAGTGGAGCATATGTCCTTATTATATGTTGGAAAATCTTCTGGGTATATGCCCAGGAGTGGTATAGCTGGGTCTTATGGTAGTACTATGTTCAATTTCCTGAGGAGCTGCCAAACTGATTTCCAAAGTGGTTGTACCAGATTGCAATTCCACCAGCAATGAAGGAGTGTTCCTCTTTCTCCACAACCTTGCCAGCATCTGCTGTCACCTGGGTTTTTGATCTTAGCCATTCTGACTGGGATGAGGTAGAATCTCAGGGTTGTTTTATTTTGCATTTCCCTGATGACTAAGGATGTTGAACATTTATTTAGGTGCTTCTCAGCCATTCAGGATTCCTCATTTGAGAATTCTTTGTTCAGCTTTGTGACAAAATACAATCCACAAACCACAAGAAACTCAAGAAGAAGGAAGACCAAAGTGTGGATGCCACACACTTTTAGTTCCTTCTTAGAAGAGGAAACAAAATACCCATCTAAGGAGTGCAGAGACAATCTATGGAGCAGAGACTGAAAGAAGGACAATCCATAAATTGTTCCACCTGGGAATACTTTCCGTATTGAATCATCAAACCCAGACACGATTGTGGATGCCAGCAAGTGCTGGCTGACAGGAGCCTGATATAGCTGTCTCCTGAGAGGCTCTGACAGTGCCCAACTAATACAGAAGAAGAGCCATCCATTGGACTGAACATAGGATCTCCAATGAAGGAGCTAGAGAAAGGACCCAAGAAGCTGAAGGGTTTGCAGCACGTTAGGATGAACAACAATATGAACTAACTAGTACCATCAAAGCTCCCAGGGAGTTGGTCACCAATGTGAGGAGAGGCCCTTGGTCCTGTGAAGATTTATGCCCCAGTGTAGGGGAATGCTATAGCCAGGAAGTGGGAGAGGGTGGGTTGGTAAGCATGGGGAGAGGGGAGGAAACAGGGTTTGTTTTTTTGTTTTTGATATTTTTCAGAGGGGTAACCAGGAGAGGAGATATCATTTGAAATGTAAATAAAGAAAATATCTAATAAAAAAAAGAAAAAGAAAATTTAATGGAGTTATACCCTTTGTGCTTTAAAAAGCTATGTGTAATAATATAAATGGGTAAATATTCAAAGATAATAAAATTTTTGTATTTAAAAAAAAATGGTCCCCATAGGCTCATAGGGAGTGGCAGTTTTTAGAGGTGTTACTTTGTTAAAATGAGTGTGGTCTTTTTGAAGGAAGTATATCACTGAGCTGGGTTGTGAGGTCTCAGATGATTAAGCCAGGCCTAGTGGCTCATGTCTTTTCCTGTTGCCTTCAGATCAAGATATAGACCTCTCAGCTCTTTCTCAAGCACCATGTCTGTCTACACACCTCCATGCTTCCTGCCATGATGATAAGGGATTAAACCTCTGAAATGGTAAGACAGCTCCAATGAGATGTTTCCCTTTAAAAGAATTGCTTGGTCATGGTGTCTCTTCACAGCAATAGAAATCCTAAGATAGCTATCTAACCATAATTGGTGCTTTGTATCGGATGGGGGTTAAAGGTCTATGAAATCTGAGCATATTTTTGACTATTGGATTTCTATGTTTCCTCTCACTTCTTACAAAAAAAAAATTCAAGGAACCATGTAGTCTGGCCAGAAAGGAAAGATCAAAAGCCGTGTGATCAAAAGCTGTGGTTATTTTTAATGCAGGGTTTTTATGAATCCATTTCTCATACGAGATTTTAGCTTATTGATCCTCAATGAGATCATGCTATAATCTAAGAAAATGCACTTTCTTAGATCTAAGTGTTGATCATTAAATATTGCAAAGGTTTCCTGAACTCTTTAGAACCAGGAGAATCAGCCCTGGCTTGTTTTCTTCTTGGCTATACTTTAGCATGTACTTCATAAGAGTAAACATGCAAAGGTTCGCAAATAAATCCCCAAAGCAATACCCAGCAATATTATACATCTCACTCAAGTGCCACACGTTAACATTCTGATATACATCCTCTTACGTACACACTCTTCCATACACTCACCCAGACATATACACGCACACATTCAATCACTCAGACACATACATACAAACTCATATACACCCTTACACACACTCACACACTCAGTTTGACACCTGAAATGGACAAGTCTCTGGTCTTCACATGATATTAAAGTTAGCTTACTGATTAAAGAATAAGTAATCCTTTCCAGAAGATGCCACCTGTACCCTGAGTGTCCTTAGGTTTGACATTCAGAGTAGGAGAGTGAAGGCCGCTCACTTGGCATTGGTGGTTTACTAAACCATCATTTCCTTTACATCTGGAAATAAGTCTTCCTACAAATTCTGTCTCTTAAGAAGAAAAGTACTAAAACATGTGTGAAGAAGACAATTATTTTGGAAATGAAGAGCCATAGAATATAGAATATACAGAATATAGAATATAGGCTATAGAAGTATATCCAATATCTAATATATAAGAAATAACATATAACACATATATATTGTATAACATATAATGTAGAATGTAAAATGTACAATGTAGAATTCAGAATAAGGAATATATAGAATATGGAATATAAAATATAGAATATATAGAATATAGAACATAAAATTTCTTTTTAAAGAGAGGTGATTGACAGGTGAATTAATCTTTGAAGAATGAGTTAATTTCTTGAGAAAAATTCACATTTAATAAAGTCAAATGTCTTACTGGACATTCAGCTTTCAGCCTTTGTATTTTTGTGTTTCCCTGGGAACTGCCATAGTTCAAACATTTAAAAGAATTAAACATTATCATGGGGTTGCAGTGCTGGGAATACTTTTGTCATTATTACTTTGTTTGCTTCATGGGTCTGATGAGTCCTACAAGAGATAAGAGCCACAGCAATTTCTCATTCTGAAGACCTTTCATGAGCAGAAGAAAGGTTTTCTAGAAAATGACTCTGTGACATTTGTTCTGCATTGTGTGACCACTTCAGAGTAAGGGCATTGTTGGCCTTAGCAGAATGAGATCCGTTTGCCTTTCTGAACCTTACAGCAGCTGTATCCAAAGCCTTCTCTAGTTGTTCTACTTTTTATTGGGTACCTCTATTGTAAGTTACCAGATTCTCTGAAGGCTGTAATGTGTAATGTGGCTTTTAAGGGTACCAAAACTTCTAGAGAGATATTAAGAGAACCCAGGCTGAAATTAGGCTGAGACTAATTGAGATTTAATATAACACACACACACACACACACATGCACACACACACACACACACACACACAGACACACTTTAAAAGAATATTAAACCTTTATCTAATCACAATTTTGAGACGCAGATTGCATAATCTAACTAAGCCAAACATGCTCTCATCATGGGACCCACTCTCATGGCTTCGGGTTATACTCAAGTATATCAAAGTGGGACACAGACAATTACAGCCGCTCAATTCATTGTTGCCCAAATGTGGATGTTGTCAACATGGTTTTTGGCAGGAGGAGTCCTACCTAAATGCTGGTGCAAATAGGCAATAGTACTGTTAATTACTAAAAAAAAATGTATTATCTTTGTTTGTCTTGTGTTCAAACAGAGTACGATGGACTAGACCCTTTATAAAATAAATATTTCTTATAGCCCTGGAAACTAGGAAGTCCTGTTGAGGCACTAACACCTGCCAAGGGCCTTCATCCTGAATCATGTCATGGCAAAGGCAGAAAGGTAGGCAAGAACACCTACAATCAGGAGGATTTGGTTTTATAGCAAAGCCTGATCCTATGACACCCAACCCACTGCAATGAAAGCATGCTTTCCTCTGAGAGTCTTCCTAGCCTAATTTTGAAAAATACCTTAATTCCATCTTAATTATGTGTCTGCATATGTAAAATATACCTGAGGGCAGATGCCCAATAAAGTCAGAAGAATCCGATTCCCCTGGAGGTGGAGTGGTTGCAAGGCACCCTATGTGGGTGCTGAGAACCATACTGGGTCCTCTGCAAACACAGTATGCACTTTTAACCACCGAGCCACCTTTGCACCCTAACTAACTACTTTAGTAGATGTTAACTCAGAACTCGGGAGCATTGGAGGTCAAGTTTGTGGGACTCATTCAACACATAACAACTGCTATAGTTGCCTTCCCATCTATCACATCACCTGCCATCTGTGGGGCCTGAAGCACCCACTGTCTTAGTCAGGGTTTCTATTCCTGCACAAACATCATGACCAAGAAGCAAGTTGGGGAGGAAAGGTTTTATTTAGCTTGCTTCAACATTGCTGTTGATCACCAGAGGAAGTCAGGACTGGAACTCAAGCAGGTCAGGAAGCAGGAGCTGACTCAGAGGCCTTGGAGGTATGTTCCTTACTGGCTTGCTTCCCCTGGCTTGCTCAGCCTGCTCTCTTATAGAACCCAAGACTTCCAGCCCAGGGATGGCACCACCCACAAGGGGCCCTATCCCCTTGATCACTAATTGAGAAAATGCCCCACAGCTGGGTCTCATGGAGGCATTTCCCCAACTGAAGCTCCCTTCTCTGTGATAACTCCAGCCTGTGTCAAGTTGACACACAAAACCAGCCAGTATACTCACTCACCTGGTGACCTTTCAGGTCCTTTCAAATACTGGATTCTATCCATAAAAAGCAGACAGACCAAATTCTATGAGAAAGTCTTCCCTGTGATCATACTCCCTTAATCAACCATCCTTCCTCCTTTCTGCCATTTTCTCGTTGTAGAACAGTGCTTTTTTTCACAAAAGGTTGATTTTTCTTCTTGGTTCATTTGGTCCTATAGCGTCTGTGCGCAACGAGGGTAGTGGCCATGACTCAAACCTTGGTGAGCTCATGCCAACCAAAATATGGCCTTGTCTCTGCTCTGAAGGTTTGTGACTGTGTCACCACCTTCCTGATAGCCACAATCTCTGGACTTCAGCCTTTAAATTGTCTTTTCTGTGGAATTCTGCAGCTTTTTTTTGTCTTCTCTGAGTTCAGCCTCGCTTCCTTAGCTTCCTTCCATTTACCTCCCTACATTACAACTAGACTCAAGCTCATTTGTCCAACAGCCTCTGTGACTGTTCTGTGGCTCTGTCAAGCTTGCCCCTCTTTAATTAGGATGTTGCAATCTTCTCATGATAACCTAGTGTCTGAAACACTCACTCTTACCTATTACCCTTTCCATACCTTACAATCAAGCCAATCCCAGCCATTTTCCACCCAGCACTCTGGGCCTTCTGACCTCTGTGCCTGGAACAACTTTCCTCACCCCTAATCTCAACTCATCAGGCCAAATCCTCATTCATAGTTTTGTTTGAAATCCTAGAAGCTTTTCTTCAACTCTCCCTGCAGTCACACTTACCTTCAATATTTTTTTTTTTCATATCTAGGGCCATGAGAGAAGCTGCTAAGAATACTAAGGTAAGAGGGAACAAGTGTCTAAGTACTTAGTTTGGTCATAGGGAGGATATTTATTTAACTTCCCAATTGTTTATTTATTTTTATTCATACTACATCCCAGTTGCAGACCCCATCCTCTCCTCCCAGTATCCTCCTATCCTTTCCAGATACTATTAATGATAGCATGCTCTGTTTGCAGACATGAACATAGAATAAGTGACTCCTGAGGGGCTCCATCCAACAGTGGGTGAAAACAGATGCACAGACCCACAGCCAAACATCAGGCTGAGTTTGGGGAGTTTTATGAAAGAGTGAGAGATAGAACTGAATGAACTGGAGGAGTCAGGAAGACCTACAGAGTCAACTAACCTGTGCCCACGGCAGCTCACAGAGATTGAACCATCCATCAAAAAGCATGCAGGGGCTGGACCTAGGCCACCCCCGTAATTTGTAGCAGATGTGTAGCTTTGTCTTCATGTGAGTTCCCTAACGATTGAGTCAGGAGCTGACTCTGACTCGGTTGCCTGACATTGACTCTTCCTGTCCTACCTGGACTGCCTTGTTGGGCCCCAGGGAGAGGGGGGTGTGGTACCCAAGGGCTCTTCCCCTTCTCTGAGTGCGTTTGTTTATTTATTATTTATTTATGGTTACAAGCTCGCAGCCTACCTTCTGCTTGAGATAGCTTTCCAGACCACTTTCTCTCTCTTGTGCTTTCTCTGGAGATGTCCAGAGAGTACTCCTTCTCTCTCCATTTTCTGCTATATTCATCTCACTTACTGTTCTATAAAATGTTCTGGATAGCTCATCTCTTGCAGTCAGAAGCTCAGTCTTTTTATTTTTAATGACCAGCTTCCCATGGATGCAAGATAGATTCTAGCATTTCCTCCCAGGGTCAGGATAAAAATTACACTATGATCTATACCCACCGACACAGCTGGATGAATTTCTTTTCTATCACGTTCAAATCACACAGTTTTTATTGGTGTTTCCTGTGGCAACAAAATACGAAGTCTTCCCTTTTCCTTTATCTCTGGGTAGTAAGTAGGCTGTAAATGAAAATATTTGAAACTTTAACTTCTATTCTCATTTTTCTCTTGAGGAAGGCAGAAAAAGAAAGTTTAACATAAATCTTCCCTTGAAATGAAGAAAGAAGGTGATATAAAGGAGAGAGATGGAGTGTGAAAAGAGAGATGGAAGGAGAGAGCCTAGCTTCACATAGAAAGAGTGGCATGTTATTTAATTTGGAGCTCCAAAGCCTGGCCAAAGCTCTGCATTTACAAAGCCCCAACTCATACAGACTTCAAAACTGCTATGAACGTGGAGTGGTGTGGAAATCAAACACGAGTTTCCTGTGAGTTCTCCTCTGCTGCTCAACCATGCTTTCAGATGAGACCTGATCACCCAGGTCTGCAGATGGCCCTTGGAAAACTCCTGTTTTCTTAACATGACTTGGCTCAGAGTTGTGAATCTTGGCTCAGAAGGTCTGGTCTTGCAGTGACCTGCCAAAGAGGCTGACAGCTTAGTGTTGGGTGCACACTTCCCTGAGGATGATCATGAGCCAAGCTGGCCTTGGCTCTGCAGAAAGGAATGATTCTAAGTTACCAGAGGAGAAAGGAAGTGGGCACCTCTGTTCTGGTCATGCAAGTGAAGTTAACTAAAACTGATTATTTTCCAAGTCTCCCACCATGGAAATAACAACTTTAAATGTGAGAAAAACACAGCTCTGAATTCTACATACTTTCCTTTTCCCCTTTTCTTTCTTTCTTCCTTCCTTTCTTTCCTTTACTCATTTATTTTTTGGATGTTTTAGACTTTACTTCAAAGAGAAAAAAACCCCTTAGTTATGTTTAAGCTGCCACACAGCCTGGTTGTGCATTAGTTATCCTAAGAAGCTCTAACGCCAGAGTGCATTAATCCCGAGGCCTGGACCTTCGTCATATATTCATTCCTAGTGTTTTGGCCAAGTCGCCACATGTCATTGGATTTATTGGTGGCAGGGTTATTTTCCAGTTGTCAAATAATGTTTTCCCTATTTAGGAGGCAGAAATAGAAACACTCCCTCATAAAGGAACCAAGTAATTTGGAACGTGAACAATATAAGTATTTATTTGAAAAAAAATCATTTTCCATTTCAGTAAAATGGCAAATCAGTTTTAGCAGTTTCTCACTACTAATTCTAGTTCACCCTCACAGTTGCTTTATCTGTCATATTCAATGATATTGCTACAAAAAACTGTTTCACAATTTTATTTTCTAGAAAAAAATACAGTCTCTCTAATGGGCAGTTAACTAAGACAATAAAGCTAAGTGAAAGAAAGCTAAGGTATGAAACAAACTGACGTGAACACAAATAAATAAATATGTACAGAAGAGACACTGCCAAAGGCACTCTACACAGTAAGAAACAGTGACAAGAATGGAGGTTATCTCAGGACCCTAGGCTGAAACTTGAACCCAGCACAGTGAGAAGAGAGGGTAGGAAGCATGTAAGCAGAGGCTGGATTGATGCTGTCTCATCATTCAGCTGTGTGGAATCTGAACTCTGGCTCTCCCATGGAACCTTGCCCATTCTTCTGAGGGCCAAATGAGAGCCATGGACTTGTAACTGAAGGCAAAATTTGGACCACTCTTTTAAATTCACTTGCAAATACTTCTAGTCTGTTGTTTCTTCATTTTTTTTTCTTTTCTTACCTGGTTATTGGAGATTTTTAAAATGGAGCTGACATCATTGCCAAATATGAAAAAGTTAAAAAAAAAACAAAACAAAACAGACTTTCTCAGATCTGAATGCTGGTAAGAAAAAAATCAAAAGCAAAGCACTTTTGAAGCAAAATCATAATTTCTATTAGCTAAATATTCACTTTGTGCAAAAATCTCAGAGCTAATTAAAATCTACTATGAACACCTAAGTTTGAGGTGGTATATCAATATTCAGTGTCTATTGAGATTAAATTCTACCTTAATGGATCCTCTGATACAATGAGCAGCCTGCTAATGTAACCTCCCCCCACCCCCACAAAGGATTGGCTCTATCAAGGTGAATCTTAGTCACCTTCAGACTAAACCACTGTCCCTTTCTCCTACACAGCCTCCTCCTTTGTGAAAACCAGGCCCAGCAAAGTTCGGGTCTGCCAAGATGGCACTCCAGGTTGCTACAAGAATGAATGGCAATAACAACCCGTTGCCATGTTCTACTGACATTCTTTGCAGCCTGGCCAACAGCTTCATGACTGACACTCAGAGAGCTAAGGAGACCAACTGGCTGTTTCGAAGCCTGTAAGTTCTTCTGTGTCATAGCCAAGAATGGCCTACTTTCTGCACGGGTGTTTCATTCTGGCTTCTGCCTTCTAGCAAGCTGGCTCTGCTAAAATCGCCCTTTGCTGTCATTGTGCTATCTTGGAAACCTGAAACTTCCCAGAAAACCCTGAGCATGACTAAAGCCAACATGCACTGAGGCCAGTGAATAGGATTCCATCACTTGGGGTCAACCCACACCCTCATAAACAAGCAAGTACACATTGCTTAAGAGTTAGGTAAGCTGCTTAATCTTATGCATGACTTGCATGCCACAGTCTGATCCATACATATTACACTAGAGTAGCAAATCTCTCTAGCCCCACCCCTCATTAGGGTCTCATACACTCTGATTGGAGGGGTCAGTGCAAATAGTTTTTAAACCAGCAGTTGGTAGACCTACATATTTATAAATTATTTTCATTAACCTAGACAGTTTTATGTTTCAGAGTATGTTCCTTGGAACAAAATAGTCACTAGGGGGAGCCAGAGGTCTCTGAAGTTTATGTGATTTGGAATGTCTTAAAATCATTAAAACAAGGATAGGACCCGGGCAGTGGTGGCACACGCCTTTAATCCCAGCACTTGGGAGGCAGAGGCAGGTGAATTTCTGAGTTCAAGGCTGGCCTGGTCTACAGAGTGAGTTCCAGGACAACCAGGGCTAAACAGGGAAACCCTGTCTCAAAATCCAAAAAAAAAAAAAAAAAAAAAAAAAAAAAAAAAGGATAGGACCACATAATCTCAAAATCATGTTATTTAAACAGTGAGAGGCCATTGCACAGAGTGCGTAATGGGAATTTTCATCCTTCTAACAAGCCTATGGGCCTATTTGCACAGTGAAGGGGAAGGAGAGGTGTTTGTTCTTAAGTTCCTGGAGGCCCACTTGAATGCAATGTCCACATTCAACTGGATTTATTTATGTGCATGGGATAATGGTGATGCTTAAGCTGCATGTCTTGAGATATTAGAAATTCACACAACATATTGACTAGATCAAATTTTTGAAATACCTGTTTAGCAAGTTACGTTCATGAACATTCAATATTTGCCATAATAGAGTAAAAAGCATGTTTAATATGTGGGTCAAATAGTAAACATTCTTTTCTACTTATGGTTAAAATTTCACTGAAAAAGGAAATGATGCGTCTATATTCATAGAAAATAGCTTTGGAACAGAACCCGTGAGCATCCAAAATCACTGCAAACAGTAATTAGTGTGTTTTCTACATTGTCTTTGTGAGACTCAGGCCACATCTGAGCCTAACTATGAGGTGTGGTATATATTCGAATTTTTCCTTGGGGTTCTTCTTCTCAAGGCCTCTAATTTTAATGCCTTTCCCCTCATCCTGATGAGTTTGATTCAATTACATTCTAGAAAGTCCTGTATGCTTGCAGGGCTCAGAGTGTTCTCAGTTCTGAAGTGTGATGACTGAGCTTGTCCATAGAAGCATTCCAAAACAGATGAACTCTGCATCTCACAGATGCTTCCCTAACAAGACGCAGTCAGTCCTCCAAGCTCTGCAGTTTCCTAGGGAGCAGCACACTGACATTCCCCGAAGGTAGCTTTCACTGTTTGTTGAGTGTCACATTTCTCCAGACAGGTTTTCTTTTCCCTTTGTTTCCCCTCTCAATGACATTAAAACTTTGTGCTGTGGCTGAAGGCATCTGACAGGATGATATTTTTATAGAAGTTATCAGAATGAGTGTTACAGTAACCCTTGACCTTATCAATAACCTGATGGACAGGGATGATTGATGTCTGTTCTCCACCAGCATGGGTCAGTTTTGACAGGGACTTGTCCATGGAAGTGCTGTCTGCAAGAAATGATACAAAAGATTAGTCTGCATTGACAGGGCTATGGCACTCAAGAACACAAAGAGAAGGAAGTTCTTGGTTCTCTGACAGGTTATAGAGTAGGCAGTTCTCACCTTCAAATGCACTTCTAATATTCATTAAATGTCAGCCTGCCTTCAAGTAATTTCTGTTGTGGCATGGTATTTGAAAAATATTCTCCAGAAAATCATTTTTCAGAATTAATAAATAAAATAGTTGAACTTAAAAAAGTATGCACCAAATGACTCCAAAATCAGAAGTGAGATAAAAACTGAATGAAATGTGTTGGAACATTCATGAAAAAAGATATGTTATCTAAGATATATTTTACAAATAGCATAGAGTAGGAAAATCCAGCAGATATAACTGCCTCTGAGTTTATGAGTGCAAAGAGATGCACTATATTCTAGTTATGTAAGGTTGACACTGTCATAAAAATATTTGACAAAATTTAAATGCTTTGGGGGAGTAAATGTCAATCAAAATTAACATGAAAGACTGTATTGAGTGTATTTCCTTCTTATGTTATGTTATTGAGATATGAGTGGAAGTTAACAGAAGCATTGTCATATTATAAAATCAAAGTTTTCTTCACCAGAAACATTTCAAAAGCAATAATATCAGAGAAATTAATAGCAATTAGGGACCACTAAATAAATTTGTAGAGTTTTCAGTTCTAGATAAGCACATGCTATTTTTCCACAGGCTCAAAAACTCTAAAATTGACTCAGGTAAGTGGTCTGAAGCTTAAAACTCATACCGCCCTTACTATCGATGTAAATTTTTGTGCTTCTATGAAGATAATCAGTGACTGTCTAGCTTTCCCCCTCTTAATATGCTTTTGAGATGTTTTACCATAGATTAACCAAATTACAGATTTCACAGTGATGATAAAGGAAAAAAGATGGCTTCATTGTACTCATATCTCTTCTGTACTTGGTGATAAAAGCAAGAAAATGCTAACCCCAAACACTGATCTCAGTAACCAGCTCTCCCAAATTGAAGTGTTTATTTTTATGTTTTGAGTAAACTGGGCCCAGTATGTGAAATGACCTGTAAAGTGCATCAATAAAATTAAAAGTCTGGGTCATCATCATGGTATCTACTGCTCCACTACTGCTCTGTATTAGAGTAAACACCAAGACAAAAGGGCGAATGCAGAACATGGTATTCTCATCCCATGCTAAAGGAAGCTGGGTGAAGAGGAGATGATGTGTAGGATGATGGGCAGATGGGATGATAGAATGATTAAAGCATGTCTTAGCATGGATTAGAGAAAGCCTGGATGAGTCCCATAAAAGTCCTGTCCATGATGCTTTTAGCAAGCTGGTTGGTTTTGGACTCCATTCAAGTTCACAGATTCACTAGCCACTGGTTTTCTGTTGAGGATTTTCTTATTAAATGAAATATGAATGATGAAGATTTTGTGCTTGATGTTTGTAGCAAACCACAAGTCCTCAGAGAAATGTTAAAGATGAATCCCTTCTGGTTCTTTGACAGTTTTCCAAAGGCATGCAGTTTTACAGACTGTGATTGGTCCCATTCTAAATATATTTTCCTGCTGGATTGTTCATCATACTCTGATAGAGTAAAACTGTGTGTGTATGTGAATTCAATATATCCTGTACATATGTGATATCTCATGGCTTTTCCTTAAACATCACATTATGAGTGACAAAGATTTAGATTGTATTTCTGAAAACCAGGGACTAGAGATATGAACCATTACTTGACATATATTGAAGTTTCAAGCAGCTAAAAAAAATAAAAATCACAAAGCAGCTTGCATTTAACTTTTTCATTCAAGACTTCTACGAATGTACCATGACACACCCAGTAATCCAAGAAACAGTGAATAGTTTAAAAAAAGTCACATCATATTTCAAAAAGTTTATTAAGCATTTCTTTTGTTTTGCTTTTGCCATTATATTACATGATAAGTAACCCACTCATCCGGAGCATGGTACATTTCCTAGAAGGTGCAGCTTGCACACTCCCCATGCAGAGAAGAGCTGACACAGCCCACTGTCAGAAATTTCAGATTCCAGCTCAGTGCAGGAGTACCAGTGTGCTAGCTGAGAAGTACTCTAAAGAACAAGCCATTTTGCTGGTGTAGCAAGAACCTTAGCTTAATCCATGCAAATGTTCTCATTACCTTACATAAACTCATGCAACCAAAAAAAAAAAAAAAAGCAGTAGAAGTTACCTGAATGTTCCACTTTTGTTGAAGGAATTCTCTTAGGAGAAATTATCTATACCATAAACATATGAATGTCTAAATCAATTCCAAGAAATAATCCAACTATATAATTATGAGGTTATGGGGTGGCTTTCTGCACACCCAAAACCATCTGCAATAGACAGCTGACCCACCAACAACTGGTGGGGATTTAGACTTGCAAATAAATTGTTTGCAACCTGAGTTGTCAGTATAGACACTTCACATCTCATGCTTTTTAAGAAAAATATCAAATGCTAGTCTTTCCTATGTCATTCACCTCTGGTCACACATGTAACAACTTACTAGAGTAAACATTTTAAATTTCTTTCCATTATGCTCCCAGATATATCATAGTGTGTGGTATGACACTATACCTGTCTGTCAAGAGATTTATTAATTAGTATCTAAACCTAGAAATCCTATAACTTCCCTTTGAAGTTAAATGCTGAAACCTTTCTGACATCTCACGATCAAGCACTATAACCACATTCTTTATTTCCCATTGTCTTCAGGATTATCTGTGTATATGCTTAGTGTCAGAATGTGTGGCCACAGGAGCTCTGTTGACCAAACAGGACATGAACAACAGCAGTGCTTCTGATAGTCCTTTTTACTTTATGAATGCTCTCTATTCCTACATGTTTTATTAGCAAGCTAAGGGGTAGTGACCACTTACTATTCCTCATCAGTTCCAGTGGTCAAGGAATTAAGTCTTAAAACAATCATTCCACTTTATGCTTCTTCCTTCCCACCCCCATACAAAATGTCTCTTTTTATACCAGAAAATTTCATACTGGGTTGCATTGTTTTGCAATTTGTTTTCTACATTTTTAAATAAAAAGACTTTAAAATGAAATATTCACAATTTAAATGGGAAAAATGTTTCAAGTCAAACTTTGAAGTTATAATAATAATGAGAGCTGGCCAGGCAGTGGTGGCACATGTCTTTAATCCCAGCACTTGGGAGGCAGAGGCAGGCAAATTTCTGAGTTCGAGGCCAACCTGGTCTACAGAGTAAGCTTCAGGATAGCCAGGGCTACACAGAGAAACCCTGTCTCGAAAACACCAAAAAATAAATAATAATAATGAGAGCTACTGATATTATAACCATGAATATGTAGTTGGGTTGAACATTGCTTTCAATTTAAAATTTACAAATGGAGAAAGTCTTTAGCTGGATAGGGTAGTTCATGTGCATCTTAAACCAGTCCTTTAGCAAGCACCAGTCATCCACCAGTTATTATAAGTCATCATAAGTCAGTTTTGTGATGAAAATGGTGAAGTGGAAAACAACCTGAGGGAAGCTTTGCAGGCTAAGAATGACTCACCCGAGTGACTGTTTCTTTTAAAATAGGTAGTGGAGCTGGATTTTGATTTGGATGTGAGATATGTTGAATTGGAGCCAATGGAGCTTGAAGATAAAGATTTCCCCAGGTTATCGGAGCTCTTCTTGATGATATTGGTAGCTGTCTTACTCCAATCTGGAAAGAAAGAGAACAGGACATTATCAGCTGGCTTATAGAAAATACAAGCTGTCCCCAAAACTATCACGGCATCATTTCATCTATCCAGAACAGCCTGTGTCCTAGTATTTGCAGTGACTTAAAGAGACTGACATGGGAACAGTAAGGAGCCAAGGAGAAAAGAGTGTCTCGCTCTGACCCAGTGTATATGCTATGTAGTATCTCACTTCAATGCCCTACAGGTGGGATGAATTCGCAGGTGTTTAAAAAGTTAGTGACAGTTTCCTCCAAGTATTATATATCCTAAGAACCGTCTCTTCACCAAAAATGCAATTGAGAATTTAAAAATGGCAAGGTGGTTCTCGTGTGGAGGACTCCTGCATAGGAGTTGTCAAATGAGATGTCAAAACTTGGGCAATTTTTTAAACCTCTCAAGACTTCATGTTTCTTGCCTACAACATTCAAGGATGGGGTCCTAGGTGCTTAGATATTTTCTATCCCTAACAATACAAGATGCCAACTCAGTATCCTCACATGCTCTGCTTGAAAGGCACTCTCAGTGAGGTTGGGTGCTGTGACAGCATATGGAGGAATATCAGTGGTTTCAACTGCTTGTCCAAATGAAACCAGTTAACCCCAGGCCTTTACCCGAGTTGTCTGCTAGCCGAAATCTGCCGCAGCAGAGATGACGCCGCCACTGCTTCTGAACATTCTCCTTCATTGCACAGTGGAAGATGAATATAAATAAACCTGGGACAAGAGAGCATCAAGATATTTATTAAAACAAGCAGCACATTATTAAGATAAACATTATTAAGTATATGGAATTGTCTTAAGATTTTATAACTAAATCACTGTCATTGAGGACAAAGATTTTAAGGAATGGACTCAGTGTATGCAGTCGTCAGTTGAATCTTCTGCAGAGAACACAGAGGCTCAGAATTCAGAACAGGTACACAGATCTGATTCTGTCTTTTAGGTTCATAAGCATGCCTTATGACTTAACTGCACTCTTAAGACTCAATGGTGATTTTCATCATTGGCTTCATTCCCATCCCTCCCTAGTGCAGCACTCCAACCCATACAGCTTCTAGGACATCTTGCCTTGGCTGAATCTCTGTTAGCAGCATCTCAAACTTCAGATGTCCTTAACAGAAGTTCTGACTATGACACCCAAACCACTTGAATATTCTTCTGTTTGTCAGTGTGTATCAGGCTTGTCCTTGTCCAACAACATGCTGAACACTTGCTTCAGATCTTTTAGTAACAGTCTCTTGCCTCAGATGAGCCAAGCACTCCCTAGACTAGTTACTATCTGAAGTTATAATTCATTCTTAATTTAGATCCTACTCATCAGATCAGTACATGGTGCTCCTGTGTTCCTTGTAGAGTCATTGGTCTGTTTGATTATCTTTTCCTAGTGGACACTAAAGCTCCAAATACAGCTGTCTGTCTGTCTTTGTGCTGTAGTTGTTCCTGGAATTGTGCCAGTAATCATACAACAGATGAATGAGTGTTTCCTTAATGCATGAATCATAGCAAGCAGGCTAATAAGATGAATTCAGCCTATGTTCAGTAAGTGAACATATGTTCATTTTAAGGGATGAACTGAGATTAGAAGTATGGAGATCAAAATGACACCTGTGTAGGGGATGGAAAATTTTCTCAGTGGGTAAAGCAGGAAGACAGGAACTCAAATCCCTACATCTTCCATATAGATGCTAGGTGGTCAGAGTGATGGTGAAGACACAGGGTCCCCAGAGCAAGCTGGCTTGCCAGGCCAGTTATACTGATTATCTTTAGGTTCAAATAAGACATCTTACCTCAATGAATGAGGTAGAAAGCAAGTAAGACATCCAATATCATCCTTAAGCCGATAGAAATGAAGGGTGCATGTGCATACACACAGACACACACAGACACACACACACACACACACACACACACACACACACACAGACACACTAGCTGATACTGATGCAGTAGAGGTGCACCCCAAACTGGGAAGACTTAGTTATGTGGATAAATTCAATGCTAGCCTGGGCTACATTGAGAGAACCCATTACAAAACAAAACAAATCAAATAAAAACAGAACAGACTGAGTTCTATGCAAATTAAAAGCTAGTACTATAATGAAAATACTTTTAAGGGAAAAATTTCTGAAAAACATACAAGTGAATTTTAAAGCAATGCCCTTGTTTCATATTATACTGGTGACAGTGGTGGTGTGTCCACAAAAGAAAGGGCCTTGCAGAAAATGCAGGCTTGAATAGAACCTTTAAAAATCTTGGAATTGGAGGGGCGGTGAAGGAAGTTTCTAGAAGGTTAACTTGTTCAGTGACCATTTGTAAAGCACTGAACATGACATTTGGAATTTTCAAGAAGGCTGACCCTTGAAGTACTCATGGATCCAAGGATCTGCCCAGAGCAGGGTATAAGCAATTATTACAGTATTGTTAAGGGATTGTTGCTTTTGAACATGGGTTATTCATTAATAAAACTAAATTCTACTGTAGCTTCTATAATTAAAAATGTGTGGGCAAGCTAAAGGGATTATTCAGTGGGTAAAGCATTTGACACACAAGGCTGGAGACTGGAGTTTGATCCTCAGAACCCGTGAAAGGTAGAAGGAAAGAACCAACTCTGTAAGTTTATTCTCTGACCTCCATGTGTGCCATAGGACATGTGTGTTCCCTTTAAGCATGCATACATACACCAATAATAAATAAAATAAAGTATGAAAAGCTATCATAGGAAAGTTTTGACAGTGTGATATGTATAGTTGTTTGCAAAATATGACCAAATTTATATACAGTAGTTATTATCTTAATACCACATGATTCACAATCATTTTAGAATAAATGGCATGATTGCATGACAAAAGAGATGAAGCTTGTTAGATTTCTCTTCTAGACTTGACATTAGTGAAATGACTCTGATGTTTTCTTCTGTGTTTAGTTTTCCTGTGTCCATCAGAGAGCACCAAGCACAGTGCCTAAAGTGAGGACTATTGTCTTTTCTGACTGTGGAGAAAAATGCTAATAGGATATGCATCAATTTTTTTGTCACTGATATTTAATAGGAGGATTAGCCTTTTAAAATTCATGGTCAATTAAAAAAAAAAAACACCTCACATAGGTCCCAGGAATGAAATCAAGTTATGAGGCTTTGCCAAAAAGTCTTTACCTAATGATCCATCTCACTAGCTCCAAAGACATTAAATATCCACAAGACACCAGATAAGTAGTGTCATCATGTTTATAGGGATCATCTTATGTACTGTATGGATGCCTCACATCTTCATTAAAAAGCCAAGGGCTATGGCTTAGGCGGGAAATAGGGGGTCGAACATTGGGAGGAGAAAGAATTCTGGAAGAGAAGGATGCAGAGGGAAAGAGCCCAAAATGAGGTAGGGGGAGATGGATGCATGAACACGTGGTACCTGACCACAGGTAACCAGCCACATGACAGAAGGTAAGTTAAAATAAAGGGGAATCTTTAGTTATGATCTTGCCAGAGTAGAGCCTAGCTATATGGCCAAGGTATTTGGAAGTATAATTTGAGTCTGAGTCTTATTTCTGGGAGCATGGGGCAGGGAGGCAAAATTTGGGCATGGGTTAGGAGTCAAGAAACCACAGCCTTGGTGGCTGGCCAATTGGAGTTAAGAGTAGCCCAGATGAAACATAGTAAGTAATAACTCAGGATTATCAAGGGGAAATAGATTTTCATAGCCTAGAGGGTAGATATCTGCTCAGCTCTAGTGCTGATTAAGGCTTATTGTAAATAATAATAGTTGTGTGGTTTTTTATCTGAGAATTAAATGGTCAAGCAGGGTAGAAAGCCCAGGTTGGGATTAAATAAATGTAACTTTAGGTTTAGTTATGTAACTATGTTGCCTCATTACAATATCATTTATTACTATTATGCTAGTGATTATGGTTAGTAGCCCATGCCTTTTTCTGAAATGTTCTATCTGAAAACACACCCACTCTCAAGATCTCTGTGTTGCAGATTAAAGGAGGAGGGTGAGGAGGCCCATGCCAGCTGGAGCATTGGTCTGATCTATTGAGGGCATGAAAGGTCTCAGAGCAAGCAAGGGCATTCTTCCAGACTTGATCACACTTAGAAGCAATGCCTAGGGTTTGGCTCTCCTCCCCTGGGAGATGGGAGGAGTATCAGTCAGACTAGACCTCATCTTCACATCCAGGTGACTGAATCAGAGGGTCATGCCTACCAAATCCAATGTACTCCTACGGGATATTCTACCAAGCGAATGCACATGGGACCTATAGTGCATACCTCAAATGGCTTAGTAGATGTTTTTATGTTTGAGGGTGCTGGCAGATTTATAGAGAATGGAGGCCCGAGGTGAGGTCTGTGGAGGCTGCTGACAAAGAAAGCCATTGTTTAGAGATTGCCTGCTGG
Source organism: Mastomys coucha (assembly GCF_008632895.1). Taxonomy (NCBI): domain Eukaryota; kingdom Metazoa; phylum Chordata; class Mammalia; order Rodentia; family Muridae; genus Mastomys; species Mastomys coucha. The sequence goes on from NW_022196902.1 coordinate 6,760,970, forward strand.
TTTAAGTCTAATCTATTTTCCGCTAATGATGTCAGAACTTTCTATACTTGTTCTTTGAGGGTTTTGTTATTATGGCTACATAACTGAGAACATTAGTAATTGTGTGATCTTAATGTATAAATGAATCTCCTGGGTGAGATGGAAGATAATATCCTCTTCTGAAGATGTTCATTTCCAGCATAAATCAAATGTTTACCTCAGGACTTCATGCTGAGTCAATGATTATCTTCCAGTTGAGAGCAGAAGGTAAAGTTTTATGGACATTGCTTTCTTTCATACTCCATTAATATTCTTTTTATAAAACTCTGTATTTTTACATATCATATGAATGGGAAAAAAGAAACTTTATGAGATGTTTACAACATTTTCAATAAATATTCCTCAGACATTTCACTAGAAAAGAACTAGGCTTTAAATCTGACTTTTGAACCTTTTGAGGCGCTAAACTATAAGTTATTTTGAGAATCATATGCAGACTGTAATCAGAGAGAATGAGTTCAAAGATAAACTGAATTAGTGAAGCATTTTAAATGATTATATAACCAGGAGCTAGAGAGATGGCTCAATGGTTAAGAGCACAGACTGCTCTTACAGAAAATCTCAGTTCAATCCTACCATCTACATGGGGACTAACAACTGTCTGCGACTCGAGTTCCAGGGGATCTGATTCTGTCTTCTGCATACCAGGCATACATTTGGTACACAGTCATATATCTAGGCAAAATACCCACACAAAATCAAAATAAATAAATCTTTAATAAGTTTGTGTAACATTGTTCTATATCATATTATATAATAAATGACACTGCATATTTTAATCATCTTTGTAATTTAGTGTAAATACGCAGACATCAAGTAAGTTTAGATTAAACTCTGATCATCTCCTCTAAAGTTACATGATAGACAAAAGTCATATTAAAGTTCCATATTCTATAATAAGTTGTGATTAAAAATAGATAATAATCTTGAGAAATGAAAACTTAGTAAAGATTTTATTTGAAAATTCAAGGTATTATATTTATTATAAAAACATCTCTCTCTTTTTTTTGCCCTGAGACACATTTTCATGCTAAATTAGAATAAGGGTATCCTTGAATGTTGTTTTGTTCTTTGCAGTCACAAATGATTCTCATGTGAATTTAAGCTAATCAAATAAAAATGATAAAACATCTGCTTTCAGGAAAATATAACTCTTCTATTTAAAGTTCAGCCATGAGAAATATATTCTAAGCCTTTTTAGGAAGCAGCAGGTGGAGACTAAGAAAGAAAACTGACCCATATTCCCTCTTAACTGCTAATGTTTCTCTCTATATAAACATCATGGCATCTGAAGCCAAGTTAGCTACAAAATATTAATATGCTCTCCACAAGCCTTAAAGTGAACCCATTCCATTTCCAATCTAATCTCCATCCTGTCTGTGTTTCCTCCTTGACAATGTCCAGTCTCCCTAGAAATCAACTGAAAAAGCTTCATTTTGTGACTGGGGTGGTGATGGGAAGCTTTACTTGGTACCTTCAGCTTCACTGAACTGTCATCTAAGGGTCACCCCAGGTAAGGTCGGGAGCCCAGATAGCCAAAACATTTTACTCCATCTTGATTGCTTTAGTGCTAAGTTCAAGAAGCCTCCCTGTTACAAAACAAAACAAAACAAAACACAACAAAACAACAAAAACCAACCAACCAAACAACAACAATAAAAACAAACAAAATCCAAGAACTATAGCTGTCCATTTTTTGATGAATTGAAGCCTAGCTTGAGAGACTACCACTCTAAGCAATCCAAGCCAGAATTCTGTAGCAACAGTGGCTTCCCCTTGCCTTGATTGTTTATTTCATTTACTTGAAACCACTCCATGCCCTGTGAGCAATGGGTTTCCAACCAGTTCCCACCCTCTCGTCTCCCTCCCACTCAGTGCCTTCTTTAATGTCCATCTTCTACTCTATACTTGCTTCACACAAACACCAATATCATCTCAAAACTGAGAATTTCTTAAATCTCAGTAAATGTGACAGATTTTTAAAAAAATTTTAAACTAATACTATTTCCAGCTGTGATGAAGAAGAAAGAACACATAATTCACATGGGAGGTAGGACTGTCTATGGGAATTTTGAAGGTAAAAAATCTTAGCCCATCCTTTTGGAAGCCAGGTTAGCTATGCAAATACAGTAGAGGAAGATGCAGAAGAGACTGTAGAGAGTGCCCTGAGCCTGGAGTGAGGAAACATTCTAAAGAATATTATGAAGGAGTAGATTTGCTTTCTGATTCTTAATTCTGTCAGTGAACCCAGAATCTTAGTAGCATCTTGGAAAATAAACATAAGCCTCTTTCTACACTCTGGCATAAATGCTAACTGTGTATTATATGACTTTTGTTAAATCTTTATCCTGATGGAGTTATTTGTGGATGAGGAAAGATATTTTGACTAGAATATTTGACTGCCATATAGAATCCATTCCCTTTGTTTGGCTCAGGCAGAGACAGCTTCCAGGATTATATGTAAAATGAGTAGTTATTTCTTAGCTGTTGAGCCTACTTATCGAAAAGAAAATTTAAAAATGCTAGAATGGGTTTTCCTACATATCGCGGTGTGAAATCCAAGTCAGTGTAAGTGGCTCTGTCACTGTTCCTAAAGGTCTCATTCAAATCCAGACGGAGGGAAAAGGGATAGCTTTGAATGATGACTTTGAGCATTCTTCTATCTAAAGGCCACTGGTATTTCCCAAAAAAAAAGTCAGCAATAAATTTGTACAAAAAAAACCCAAAACAATCTTTGCCTTTTCTGAGTCTGACTGATAAACGTATGAGAAACACAAAAGGGAGATGTAAACATTAATATAAACATAAAGCAATTTTAGGGATGTAAGAAAGGGTCAGGCGAGAAGCAGTGGGCAATTGGCGTCTTAGATCATGACTGTGCAATTTGGAGTTTTGATGGGAAAATCAGTCAATAATTCTTCAAACTGGCTATTTGGGAAGAGGAGTCTGTGTGTGCTAAATACTTGACCACTGGTGAAACAGGCCAGATGGCTTCTAAGCTCCTGAGTGAGTCTGGTCTGAAGACTAAACACCTCCTGGGTTCTCTTGTTACTCAAACAAAGCCACCCTTGTTAAGTAGGGTTTATGGCTGGTTTTTAGAAACTTTGTTTTGAATCTTCTTTTCATACTACAAAGACATCCTTTACAAAATTATTTCTCTGTGGTAAAACATGTCCTCTCAAAAGATGAGTAATGTATTTCCTTGCGATGTGTCATGTTTCATCACTCTTGATGTCATTTCAGGTGTCTGGAGTTGAAAGGTACCACCTTTCAATTATATATAGTAGTATGCCATTTTTGCCTTGGCAGCAATTACACATGTACCTTGTGTGTATGTTATTGTGCCACAGCTTAACTTCCATGAGACTCCTAACAGGCTAAGGATGAATTGGATGGCATTTAATTTAATGTATCTCAAAATTTAACTTAATGTCTTCGCCAGCCAACAGAATTGAGATTATTGACAGTTTCTGTTGGACAACAAATTAACTTGCCATTAATTTATTACTAGCATTTTAATAAAATGGACATAGATATTCACATCCCCAATAAGAACATTGAAATGAACAGAAGAGCCAGTTAAGGAATTTGCTTTAGTTCTCAGTTTCTATTGAAAAGTATACTTTTAGTACTGTGACACCTATTGAGACACCTATTACTGTGCTGTTTAATTTTATATATTTCTATATATGTATATATTTATGTATATATATATATATATATATATATATATATAATAAAAATTTCACTGTCAGATCTTGGGGAAGTCATTACCTTTTCCTGCCACTAGTTTACCTATTAAAAAGGAGACTGTCCTCTTTCCAAAGTTCCTGCTTTTCAGTCTGAGAAGCCTGAGAGTAACAGATGTTAGATGAAATTGTTCCATTAACTCCCATGCAGCCTACAAATATACATGATTTCTGTTGCTCCACGTAGCTATATGTTACCACTGTAATTAAGGTTGACATCTTTGAATGGACTGAACACTCCTTTTTTTTGTGTTCCCTGCAGCAACTGGTTGCAGAAGCTGTGCTCACATCTGGATATATGCAATGGTCTGGATATATTTGACTGCTAATCAATACTGCCTTTTATTTCTGGAAATAGAGAATTGAGGATCAACTTCCAGGTATGGACTAAAATTTGCAACCTGTTGAACTTCTTAGTAAAGTCAAAATTATCTATATGTTGGAGAAGTAGAAAGGGCATTGGGAATCATATAAATTTAGACAGTAGTTGAATTAAATCATATATATATATATATACATATATATTTATGAAAACTTCCTGGGGCAGTATATATACATATATATATATATATACACACACATATATACATATATACATATATATGTATATATATATGTGTGTGTATGTATATATACACACACACACATATATGTTTGTGTGTGTGTGTGTGTGCATGTGTGTGTGTGTGTATGATTTCTGATTCTCTTCATTTCAGAAAAAATAAAAGAGAATTTTCTAAGTTTCATGTGTCACAAGCCTTCTTCCCCTTCCTCTTTAAAAATAAAGCATCTTCGTATCACTCAGGAAGGCATACCTCTAGGTCAGTATCTTTCTGTCCCTGCATCCTGAGCTTTGGTGTTACTGACACATACAACCTCACAAGACTTTATATGCTTCTAATAAAGCATAAAGCTCTTCCAAAACTAAGCCCCATGTTGAAGGCAGAGACTAGCTCGCTCACCAACAAAAGCCATGAAGTCAATTTATATATTGCCCCAGGAAGTTTTCATATGGCCTGGCTGGGGGAAATAATTGTCCACAGGGTTATGTTCTCAGAATCATGGCCCTGTGTGTTTAAATTTTTGTTGAGGGGTGTTTTTTTTTTTAACATCATTCAACACGGATAAAATTGTTCTGAATTTGTATGATTTGAAAATCAGTCTTAAAGGCCAGTGATTTACGAGGAACACTAACTTGATGACGGCTGACAACATTTTTCCTTCTCATCGGGAGACCCACGCTGGGACAGCTAAAGTGTCTCAACTCCCACTAATGGAGACAGAGCTGCACAGACTACTGCAGTGCCTGCTGAAGTGTACTGAGGCTGCCAGGAAACTTTAACAGTGAAACCGAGGTTGGGCTGGCAGATGACTGCGCCTTTCATGTCCAATCCTGAAATATAAAACCATGGAATTCCGAATGCGAGTGGACACTTTGGTCAATATTTACTTGGGCACTTTTATGTAGTGTATCATAAAAATGATTAAATAGTCCCTTTCCCTAGCTGGATCCCTTTGCAGATTGTTCATATGGTACAACCTCAGCGCCCAACCTAAGGATACACCCCTAAGGCCTATTGTTCCACATATTTGTGATAACAAGCCTACATACTTTGTGTGTTATGATCGTGTACATATTGCAGAATTCATTAGTGAATATTTATGCCAGAGGCATCTTAAATTTGATCTAGGCCATGGCTGAGTCCTCTCCTTCCCCTCGTCCAACATTTATTTATTTAACAGTCACTGAATATCTATTTTGTGACAATTGTTTCAGTTCAAATGCTAGCAGAAGTTGCAGGGTGACAAGTAGTGACTGCTCCTTTCCTTCAGATAAGCACAGATGTCTTAGGATATGGCACTGGGGAACACCCAATGAGGCAACTGAGTATTGTAGTTGTACAATAGCCATAGTAGTGTAGTGTAGCCGTGTTTTCCACCCCAGCTTAGATTTTTTCCATTCATCCATCATTGAACAGGAGAGGAGCTTCAGGTGAGCTATTGGTGGTATTCTCATTGAAAATATGAGGGTGGAGATGTTGGGGGGGCCATAATCTCAGCTCTTAGATGGCTGACGTAGAATTTTGAGTTTGAGGCCAGCTGTCACTGCACAGTGAAATAAACACACACACACACACACACACCACAAAGAGGGGTGCGAGATTTCAGACTGTGCCATCAAATTTCTTATGATGTTTGGAGCTCATGTTGCTTCAGTACATAACAGAATTTGATCGTAAGAGTGGAGTATGTTTGGTGTCTTAAAGAAGGCTTTCAAAAGACTTTAAAGCAATTCAGAGCCCTAACATGTATGAGGCCCTAGATTTAGGTTTCAGCACCACAAACTAAAGAATATGATTTAATTTTCAAGATACAACTAACATAAATCCATTTACATAACATGAGGGGATACACGCTAGAGGGTGTGTAGTGGGTGTGTAATCAAATTTAGGATTGCATGGCAAGGAATGCGTTTAATCCCATCTTTGGGGAGGCAGAGGCAGGCAGATCTCAGTGAGTTAGAGCCCAGCCTCTGATCTATGTATCAAGTCCAGACCAGCTAGTTCTACATAATGAGACCTCTCCCTATATACATATATGTATATATAGGATGGTAAGATCCTTGAAGAAGATAGCTTATAGTTTTCTCTTAAACCGAGCATTGGTATGTTGGATCGGTTGAATCAATTTCTGTACCTCAAAAAGACAAGTTTCTGAATTAGACTTGGATTTCACTTCTAAACCTGAGGTGCTATGGAGGCAAGTGGAATCGTGCTGCCCACACATAGAACACCTGCACGGCCCACATGAAGGGCCGTGGTAGAGCCCTGAACTGGAAAGGAGACAAACGTGCGACTGTGCTCCCTTAAATGTCTCATTAGGCTCTCAGCTAACCCTTGTACTCCTCCGTACTCCCTTATGTGACAGTATTCTTACTGAACGCCAACTATGTACCAGGCACTGTTCTGATGTGTCTGGGAATTATTGCAGAAGGAAAAGAAAAAGTCAACTAACGTTCTCCTACTTTACCTATGCAAGAGTTTTCTTTTTTTAATGAATGGCCACTTTTACCCATAACTATGTTCAGTACCTGGAGTACTAACCGAAACTTAATTTGTGCTGTCCAAACTAAGTCCAAGGGGAGCTTCCTGCAAATTTAATAAAATTAGAAAGCAGCCTCTGCTGAGGGACCATATATCTTACCTTGTAAAGAATTGAAGATGGAGAAGAGGTACATGAAAGGAATATTTAAGGGTCCCCAGGCAAAGAAAGCAAAACCCCATGTCATGCCCAGCAGGAAGGTCAGGCTGACCACACTACGCAGGTTTCTTAAAACCTCTTCTCTCAGGGTCCGGTTGCTTCTCTTTCCATTCCTCCCACAGATCTGTACCATGACCACAATGAACATGGCAACATTCAGGAAGAACATGACTCCAAAGTACCCAGCACAGCTCACATAAAATACCACGGGGTCCTGAATCCAGCAGCTTAAAGGGAAAGAAACAAGAATCAGATAGAAGACTGCCTCCTGGGCCATGTTTACTAGTAACTTTCCTGGTTTGCATAGCTTGCAGTGTTCTTTCTGAAACACCATGGAAAGTCCGCTCACTTCTGTGAGCCTCAGTTTCTTCTTTGATCCTTTCATAGTTTTTTCCCCTCAATTTGGTTAGTTTTGGATGGCTGCTGTCTTAATCTCATTATTTAAATCAACATTACAAACCAAATGAGGTCGCTTGTTGAATTCGGATTAGTGTGAGGCCTCCCTTGTTTGGCTGGCTCTAAACCACCTCTGGCCCTTTCCCTCTGTGTGTCTTCACTCTAAAAATGGGGATTTTCAGCACTCAGTTTTGCTGTCCATTCCTGTCAAGGGGTGGATGTGTTGATAGCATTCCAAAAAATAACATGGAAGCAGAAGTCTGTTAAGAGATTTTTTATGAGAGTTATAGTATTAAGGCTGTCAGTTTATGTCCATGTGTGAGAGGCCAGAAGAGCTGCAGAAATTTTGGCTTTGGTGGTTTTTAGTGACAACATCAATGTGAGTGGTCACCTATGTCCTAGTTCCTTGTCATCCATGATTAGCTAATTTATTCTTCATTGTCACATTGAATGGATAATTCGGGATCCAAAGAAATTGTTATTTATTTAACTGTTCTAGCTGAAGAAATATATTATAGAATTAGAAGATTCATGTATCCAAACTTCTTGTGCACAATTATAAGGCATATGTAAACTATAACATCTTTATTAGAAGGAATGTATGTGATTTTCACAAAAATATCAGCTAATAAATGGAAGAAAAATTCAAACAATTCTGTATTTCAAAGTCTAACATTGAGTAAAGATGAAAAGCAATGCAATTTGCAAATATTCCAGAGCTTCTTAAAGATATGGAAATTTCTTAAGTACCAAAAATTCAATTATTTCAGGAAATTAAATTTATTTTAAAGTGAATTGGCCTCATCCTGGCTACTGTGGTAAATGCTTTCTTGAACATTCTGGGATCCTAGAACATTCTGGGATCAAGATGATTTCTATCATATGAAGAGTGCTCACTAAATGACACTTTGTGATGGCAGAACTTTAAACAGAGCTTTAAAATCCTATAACAACTGAATAGGATAGGTCGTACATTCCCCCATTTAAAGCTGACTTAGCTTAAAATGTATTGTTTCTTGTAAAGGGCTATGAATAACACTGCATGTTTATGACACTAGATTTTCTTTAAACTTCAAAGCTCCTAGAATTTTTACAGATTGAGCTCGTTGGGAGTTCATAGTAATGCTTCAGAAACACAAAGAGGGGAAGACCACAAGGGATGAGAACTCATAAGCTATAGAAGTGTTATCTATCCCCGAAGCTTACAAAGACACGAGGTGCCCCGATCTCACATAATAAAAAAGTTCATTAAGCAATCAGTAATTTTTCAAACCCATAGATATCCATAATGATCCACAATGTTGTGGTGTAAGGTATTCGAGAGTTAACTGCTTAAACAACATAATGCCTCTAATCTCAATGACCTCAACTTGTGAAGAAAGGTTTTCTGAAAGAACTCATGGAGAAATGGGGAGCCATTCCCTGTAAAACACTCATGTTGGCACTGGGTCATTTCAGCCAGGAGCAAGAGTAGTACAGGATCTCCAAAAGTGGATGAGTTTTCTGAGTGTAGAAGAGAGAAAGAATCTCAGGAGTCTCAACTCCCCAGGTCATCTGGTACAGGGTTATTCAAATAAGGACGGGCAGCTCTGACCACTGAAATGATTCATATTCCACAGATGAAACTAAAACCTTCAGCATCAGAGCATTATTATCACCATGGTAACTTATATCAAACTTTAGGAAACAAAGTGCTTATTCCATCACATTCCCCAGATGCATATTACTCACAATTCATCATCCTGATCTTTCCCATAACTTTCTTTTCCATACACTTCATTTTGTCTTCTGCTCACTAGAATAATTGACACCACCAAGGCTGGCAGACCTGTTATAAGAAAGACCATGACATTGAGAGCTCTTCTGAAGACTCTGGGACTGTCTCATGGGACAGATGCTGTCAAGCAAGTTGTTTGGTTAAAAGCAACGATAAAATTGCCTCCTCAGTGTGGTACATATGACTCCAAATGGCAGTAGTTAAAGCATACTGTCTAATGATACGATGCTCAAATCTTCTGCTGGGTTTAGTCATGCTCACTGGAGATTTACTCTGGTAGAAGAAAAATCTACTGAATTCAGCACCAGATAGCAGTGTGATTGTGTTAATGATGTTACATTGGATCACCAGAGTTTGAAAAGATAAGGGAAATGTAATTGCTGCTGCTGTTCTGCTCGCACTTCTCCTCCTCCTCCTCCTCTTCCTCCTTCTCTTCCCCCTCCCCTTCCTCTTCCTCCCCCTTGTCCCCCTCCCCTCCCCCTCCCTCCTCCTCCTCTCCCTCTTCTTCCCTCTTCCTCTCTTTCCCCCTTCCTCCTCCCCCTCCTCATCTTTTTTGTTTGTTTGCTTGTTTTTCTAGACAGGGTCTTTCTGGGTATCCCTGGCTGTCCTGGAACTCACTTTGTAGACTGAGTCTATAACTCAGCCTCAAATTCAGAGATCCCCCTGGCTATGCCTCCCAAGTGCTTAGATTAAAGGCATGCACCATCATCAGATGAATTCAGCTTCTTTTACCTTTTTAAAAATATGAAACAACATTTTAGAAAAAAGCTGGAGGTAAACAGTGAGTGTATGATGTCTTTTCTTCTCTCTCCAGAGAATCAGTGATACTCCTGTCTACTTCACTGAGCCAATTCATGCCTCCTCAGGTTCCTGAGAGATCCTATGCTTTCTTATAGGAGGGTGTGGAAAACTAAGGAATGGCTCATCATTGAACACTGCCATCTGAAAAGGGCTGTGAGCTTTAAAGTTGCCCAGCTTGACCCAAAACCCGATAAAGAAAGCTGCTCAATTAAAAGACTCTAAACAGACTAACTTGGCGTTTGGATATCTGACTAAGGACTGATTCATGGTTTAAAAAACAAAACAACTCAAGGCAATAATTCTGTAAATATCTTGTTTACACACACAAAAATAACACTCCTTTCCTGGATTCCATGGCAGGGATGAATAGGACCTAGGAGTTTAGCTGGCCACTATATTTGGAAGCATAATGGGCTGTCATCTGCTTCTTCAGCCCTGGGTAGGCTGGCCCTGGGCTGCGGAAATGAGTTTGTGGTGACTCTGGCCTAAGGCTTTTCCTTTCCTCCTGAATTTAGTGAGTTCTGGTGAGAGTTTTAAAAACACGCAGTGTTGGTGAACAGGGGATATCCCTTCTCAGGATTTTCTTATCTGATGCATGGTTTTCTGTGTGTCTTTTGGGAAGATACATGAGAATGGAAGTTTTGGGGGAGGCTTACCCCAGCCAATGATGCAGAATTTTAGAATGTACCGGTGAATGTAAGTGTTAAACACTTTCACAAGAGCAATGTACATGTGAATGGCTTCCAGCCCCATCCAGGTGAAAGTAGCCAGGAGGAAGAAGTGCAACAGGGCAGCCACAGCCGTGCAGAGTCCAGCCACACCAAAGGAAGTGATCCAGCCGTCCAGGAGGAAGATGAGGTTCAAGAAGAGCAGGGCTGAACTCAGGTTCATCAGGATTTTGGAGGGATAATCCCTGCGCAGCTTCCTAAGAGGAGAGATGGGAGAGTCGTGCGTGGACTAACACTGTACATCAATGTCTTCAATTCAGGAGTCAGTTCATGTTTTCTACCATTCAGCAGAAGGTAACTCCACGTAAGATTTATGTGGAGGAGTGAAGATAGTTGTAGCTAGGCTACAAAGCATTTTTCAATGTGATTTTCATTTCAAAACTGCTTCCAGTTGTTTCCCAAGTTCCCAAATGTTACACAGAATATATATTGATTTATTTCCTTGTCTATTCTTGAGACAGGGTCTTCTACTGCTACCCAGGGTGCCTTGTAATTCACTATGTAGCCCAGGCTGTCCTCCAACTCGTGGAAATGCTCCTGCTTTGAGGTCTTTGAGTGCTGGGATTAAACACATGAGCCACCACACTCACATTGCTTTTTTAAAATTTAGGAATTCCTCCAGATTTGCAAGATTTATGTTTTAATTAATGTGTTTGCCACCTGTGTTTGCCTGTGTATATATGTGCACCTGCCTTTAGATGGCCAGAACACATTAGAAGATGGCATTAAGGCCCCTGGAACTAGAGTTATAGATTGGTGTGAGCTGCCTGGTTGGAGTGAAAGAGTCCAGTCTTTCTGCAGGAGTAGCCAGTTCTCACCAATGCCGAGCCACTCCTTTACCCTGGCATTTTTATTTTAAAAGTAATTTTCCCAGAATTGTTTGATGTTTCTTGATTTTTAATGAGTCAGAGATGCCTTTAAAAAAAGTTTCCTGTTTCAAGAAGGTTTGCATACAATTCAAGAAGCAAAATGTCTTTACCTTTACAAAGTAGCAAGTATTTCATGTCATTTGAATTTACAGAAGTGGTAATAATCTCTAGCCGACATGAATCCATTTTATCAATAGAAATATGGTACTTATAAACTAAAATTCTATGCCTGGAAAATTCATGCTGTATGATCTTATGAGAAACATGAGGACTAAAAGGGAGACACAAACATGATTCATAAACTATGGAGTAGTTTTTATGAACCTGAGGCAATTTTCAGGCTCACATTTGCCATTGTTAGCACTGGGCTTGGCAAATGGAAATATACTTACTCAAAAGCAACATATGTTAGGAGAGTGGCAGCTGAGAAAATGGCAGATATTCCACACCCAATATAGGTAATGAACGTGAGGACTTTTGTGTTTCGTCCATCCATTTGTGAGGCACTCCTTGGAAGATCCTAAAAAAAACCATGCAAAGCAGCCATAAGTAAGTATCCTCGTTCCATGAGAGTGATGCTTTGTGTTGCTAGAAAGTTCACTGTTGATGTTAGAGCTGCTCGGTTTCAGGGGCTAAGTACAGCAATGTCCATCAACATTGCCATAGCTACTTATGACGGTCTAGTGGACCAATACGAGAAAGCTGAAGCATCATTGCAGAAGTAGGTACATACTGTCTTAAATCAGTGCCTCCTTAATCTGAGGTCTTGGTACCCTAGTGTAAGCCAAAGGGTGAAAACACTAAGCCCCCAGCAGAAGCAGGTGAGATGCAGCTGCCTTGTCTGATAGGTTAACAGTCACACCTGTTTCTGCAGAGGTGGGCGCACGGGTGTGAATGGAGGCCACTGCACAAACATGGACAATCCCTAGGCCCCCAGATTGTCAGGGTAGGTGAGAGAGTCTTAGGCAGGAATAGCTGGAGTTTGCTATGAATGTTGTTGAGTTTTTAATGGTCATTCCAAAGCCTGGTATGTATAAGGTTGGTTTCTTTTTACTTTCTTTTTTCATAAAAGAGATATCACCAAGTGTGTTGGGATCTAGCATTTTTAGTCCCTATAGGTTTAATTGGCATAATTTAAAGTGTCAGGAATTGTGCAGAGTGGAAAGAAACCAACATGGATGCGCAGGAAGTACTACTCGCACATGTTGAAGTGAGCTTGAAAACTCTGGACCTCACAGGAAACCTTCCTTCTCCTTAACTGAAGTACAAGGTAAGGATAAAACCTGAGGTGAGACCACTGATCTGTCCTGGGTGAAGATGAAATTCACTTCCAATACATAAATGTTTAAAAATGAAAGAAGACATTTACTGAACATGCAGTTTAAACATTTCAATCTTGCAGTAAAAGTAAACTTCTCTTTCTATTTGTCAATTTCTTTTCCTTTTCATCAAATGGCAAGAAAATTGGTACTCTCCCATAGGCCACTACCCCCCACCCCATAGAAGCAATATTTCTGGGTATGTGCATGTATCGACATGAAGAAGCAGAAGTCAGTTCTATATACAACTAATACCATAAGACACATGCAGTAGTTTTGAGACACTGGCACACAGTGGCAGAGATAGGTAGAGGTGAAGGCCTGGAGCCAGAAAGTCTTCCCCTTCCTCAACAGCCTAGGAGTCCCTCAAAACACAGAGAAGACATGGGCCCATGAGACATGGGGATGGAGTTTGTGTCAGTGCCATTTGACTCCAGACGGGTGTCTATCTAGTACAGTTCCCATAGGATCAGCTAGAGTAGAGAAACTGAGAGTTTTGAAGGATGATTAACTGTTCCCATCTAGGTGAAACAAATGAGACAAAATAAATAATTTAAGAAAAATGCAGTATTTCTGCATAAGGAATCAGTTCAAAGACAATTCATACATCATGTTCTGCTTTCTGAGAATGATCACATGACAATTTTATCCTTCCAGAGTAGCCAACATGAAGATATAAGAATGTCAAACAATAAGCAAGTCATTTCTATAACAGAGAAATGTAGAAAAGGACGTTAGACATTTTTCACATTGACAGATGAAAGGACATACTGATGGGATCATGGGACTATTTAGACTCTAAAAGTATCTTATACAAATGAACAAGAGTTTGGAAGTCCAGAATAAAAAACTATGACTCAAGTGTTGTTGGTCTGGAAGAGCCAAAAGGATGCAGGCACATTGCCAAAAAGGATGAATTTTGAAAAGCGTTTCTTCCAGTGGTTTATAATCTTACAACAGGCCAGAAACAAAAGTGAGGGAATTCACTAACATGCAAATCTCTATACATGGAAACTTAACTTTTTACTCAGACAGCAAGAGAAAACACAATGTGCATTTATAAACCCATAATAAAATTTAAATAACGTATAGTAAAAGTGACCATCCAGGTAATGTACAGGTAAAATTGGGTTGCATATAAATCACCTCTGAGAAGTCAACCTTGTTACTAGCATCTATTAACCCATAAAAAATAAAATACAATCATTTTCAAGCCTATACTTGCACAGTGTCGAAACACTTAAATTAATTGAGCTAAAGGTCCTATATCTGAATGACTAATTCTCCAAAATCAGCTTTTTTATGAAGAATTATCTTTAGCCACTTCTAAAGAAAAGAGAAAACAGGAAGAAATGTAAATTTCTGGTTTAGATACTTAGAGAAAACACACTATAGTTTAGTTGTTCAGTAGAGTGAACTAAGTTTAGTTTGATGTTCCCAAAGAAACAACATATTTTGAGAGCATTAGAAAGCTACTTTCTGTGATTCATCACCTTTATCAATGACTTCTTGCCCAGACAGTTTGTATCCCTGATTGTCAGTAAATTTACAACCTGCAGATTTGCCATATGACAATGGCTGTTTACACAGGCCAAGTAGTTCATCAGCCAAATACCACAGCCCGGAGTTGCTCACTATTCCTCCCAGACCCCACAGGCAGAAGGCTGGAGGATTTCAGGGAGGAGGTGACTAGAACCTCGTATCTGTGTTTCCAACTGGAAAAACTGTATCAGCTCAATTGCCATTACTCCCATCTCCTATGAACAAGCAACTGTGCTTGATCCCTTCATAGAAACTTTGTCAAAACAATAGCCACAGTACATTCTAGATGTTCTGCAACCTAGATAGGTGCTTATACAACACAAGTGCACCAGATAATGTTACTCACAGATGACTTTTGACAGGCTGAAGGAAGTAAGGTGGGTCAAGAAAATTGAATGGGATAAAAAATAAAACACTGATGTGGCTGAAATTTTTATGCAAAATCTTGATTATCCTTGCTAGGTAGATATTTTTAAGGATGAGAGAAAGGAAGAGTAGAAAGGATGATAAGAACTCTTCCAAGTGAGAGAAACCACCAACTATTATCTCTCTTGCAGGACTGGAGTTACAGACTCCAACTCCCAGCTGTCATAACAAATTATACTCTTCTGGAGAGAAATCAGTTGGCACAAGACACAATATCAACTGGCAGGCAAGCATATTAAATAAAACATGAGGAAGAAAAATCTCGATCAGAGTATTTATAGTTAGTTCTCTTCCATGCTAGCAACAAGCCAACACGTCCCTCCTTCTGTTGTTCTCTCCTTTTGTCTCTGTTTGGCCAACTCCTTCTTCCCTAACTAAAGGGGTTTGTGAGGAGGATATTGTTTTCCGTTCTGGAATTGTTTCTTGTTAATGCTATGGAAAATGAGATAGAATTCTTTTGTGTGCTGCTGTCACTTGGTGTAAATCTTCTGCTAAGTGGTTGCTTCTTTATGACCCACGATGCAGGGTACAGATGGGCATGATTAGCTTACAATATCTAGAATTTATAATATTTCAAAAGCTGAATTTACACAAAAGAAGTATGCCTTCTAAAATTTTAAGGTGTCAAAGTAAGCTAAGAAACTCCCCTTACCATCAGAACTCCAAAGTGAGTGAAGTGGTTGCACAGACAGACAGTCTCACCAGTGTCCGAATCAGAGTGGGCAACGCATCCAGACGTGTTCCATCCCCCGAAACTTTCTGTGGGAAGAAACAGTGAACTGAGAACAGCAGCAGGTCCGTGTCCTCGGTAAGGGACGAGCCCCTGTGCCTCAGTGGTTATCTGTAATATGGGCATCATTCTTGTAGTGACTGAGATGGAGAATGATTTAGATTCATTCAAAGTTGTCTCAAAATCACTCAGGCAGTCATTTCAAACTGTGCTCCACTGAAATACCCCAGGGCTTCTGCAGATGCTCATATTAAGTTTTAAACAATGTTTGAAGTAAACTTCTATAAAAACTAAAATTATGTGTTAATGAGCTCTCCGAAGACCAGAACATTTTTCCTCTCTGGGATCAGACTAACTTTTTAGGAAGACATAGGAAAATGGGAGGTGGGCTTAGCCTATTTTGTGATGCATACAGTACTTATCATTATGAAAATGAGGGCAAATGGCATGAATGCAGCTTATCAGACTTGTTGGCATTATATTTGTCCAGTTCTTTAAATATGTTATGGCACAAGATGATATTTTAAGCCAAGTATACAAGTCAATCAGCTTCTCAAAGGATGGGCAGCTAAAACACAAACCACAACCATACTATTCATCTATGAGGAGAACACTGGGCTGTATTTTTCATAAACAACACAGCTAGTATGGCACCAAGTTAGCTTTATTAGCAACATGGTATAGGGGGATCCATAGGAAAGATGACTCTTAGGAGACGAACACAGGTAATTTCTTTTCACAATTCCCTTATCATTTCCACACTCTTCTACCCAGTGATTTGTTGATTCCTTACACGTTCCTTTCTGTCTTGATTGCTCAATATGATTTAGAGGTAATATTTTTTTCAAATAACCTCTGTTTTCTATAACCACTTCCTTCAGTAGCCTCTTTCATCTACGTCATAATTTTGTGACTTATAAAAAATGTCCAATAATCTCATCAGACTGTGTACAGTTGCAAGTGGCTACAATAAAAATGTATGCCCCATCGCACACATAACTGAAATGAAAGTGATTAATTTGCTCAGACTGTGAGTCAAATAGGATTAATTCTTGCAGTGACAAAATGTTATTTCAAAAATGAGAGTTGATTCCCAAGCTATCTAAATGATAGTTTGAAGCTCAATTGCTGTTAAGTTGTAGTTTGGGGTGAAATGGAAGGGGTGCTTGAAAACACTTGAAAGTCTATTAATCTATATTAAGTTCCCCAGGATTTTACAACTTACTGTTTTTGTTCAGATCCCAGAAGGCACAGATAGGATGATGCACTTCCTAGGTTAACATAAAAATAAACATGAAAAATCATATTTTAAATTGTATCAAAGTCGCAACTGAAAGGAAACTGATCAGTACCACCATGCCAGTACCACTTGACCAGGTTAGCAGCCTGGGTGGATCTTCTCTCCTAGAGACTTCAAATGACCATAAGATGGAATCCCCAGGAAGAACAACAGCACTCACTTCTCTTAAGGACGTTCACTCTGTGATCTATCTTTAAATACTATTCTACTTTTATTCTTCATGTCTAGCAAAGCTTTTTATAATTTAACGTTCATGTCATCTACAAAAGTCTCCCATATGTCTGGGTATTTGCAAAAGCAAACTAAAAGCAGGTCCTCAAAGGATAGTTGTATGCTTACAGCCAGATTGCATGAGTCACAAAACATAGCCAAAAAATAGAAGCAACCCAAGTGAGCATCAGTGGATGAATGGATAAAATCTGTTATGTTCTCACAATGGAATATCAGCCAGTCTTTGAAGGAATGCCCTTCAGGTTCAAGGGATACAACACAGATGGATTCTAGAAGCCACTTCTGAAGGACAGCTACTGTAGGTTCTCTAAGGTGATTGTTACAATCAAATTAGTACTCCAGGAAAGTGGAATGAATAGGGGTTGCTAGTGATTTCTGGGAGATAAGAACAGGGAATTGATGTTCAATGTGGGCAGAGTTTCAGTTGTGGTAAATTAAATAGAAACTAGTGGAGAAAGATGATCTCTACTGTTAACCAATTAATGCAAATGAACTATATACCTAAAAAAAAAATCTTAAGTTCTACTACGTGTGTTTCACTATGGGGAATAAACAAGTCTCCCTTTGTGGATGCTGAAGCAAATAAGGTCAAAGATGAAAAGGGAGGTTTCTGAGGCTTTGCGATAAGGGACAATGAGTTAGTGTTTCAACTCCAAATCCTTGCCTATTATCAGCCGTCCTGCCCATGGTGAGACCACTACTCAGGAGCTCTCCAATGGTGAATATACTTGTTTGTGAGCAGGAGAAGATGGTGCATCTCCCTGTAGCACATAAGTGGACAGCAGAGTGGGTCCTGCGGTAATAAGAATGCTAAACTTGGCAACATCTTAAGTCACTGCACATCTCCCGAAGGACAAGTCTACTCTCTCTAGTTGTTCCTTGATCTTTCTAGGTTGCAATTGTTTTTTACTTTAAAAGTCGCAAAGGGACAATCACAACACCTAACCAAAAACTAGTCTGTGTCTTTGTATTTGGAGATGCTCAAGATCTTTGTTAACAGTAGTAGCCCTCTTGATCATTTCCATTCTGGTGGCTGCTGCCATTCATGGTGCCTACCTAACTGACCAGCCCATCTCCCGAATAAAATGTGTTAACATGTTAACATGGTTCTTTATCATTTACGGTTCTCTGAGATGGTGTGCATTTCCCAACCGCTACCTGTGGCATTTTCTTACCTGTGTTCTGGTGTGTTTGATTTTAATTTGAACAGGATCTTTCAGATTCTGGATAGTAATGTTTCCAATGCTACACGCCATCACATAGCTCACTAGGATTTTTCTTTGAGAGCCAACATCCTTTGAAAGAAAAGAACAGATTGCGTGCACAAGTCATAAGCACACACTTTCATGCTCCAAAGTAAGCAAACGGTCAGCAACTTTTACACTTAAGATCTTCAATTCTAGAACATCCTGTTTATGACTTCCAATCGCTGGCTTTCCTGAAGGGTCTCTGCTATTTCCCTTATTACAAAAAACACCTTGAGGGGACAGCACGAACCAGCGTTATAAGGGACTGTTTGAAGTACTCTATTCTCCATTACTGGATGATGCAAGCCAATTGACAATACAGACTCATCAATCATACAGACTCAAAAAGAGCTGTGAAACAATGAGGTCACTTCCCAACTCTAGAAAACAGATGAAATGATTTACAGTGTAAAACTTAAAAAGCAATTCATCATTTACACTCATGCCAACAGCCTGATGTGTCTACCAGTTTATACCTAAATGTAATTTGGTTGGACTGAAGTGTCACTCAGAGCATCTACCCTTTTAGTCTTTTGGACTTGATAGCAGATGAAGATTTCACAGAGAAATTAGGTGGCCAGAAAAGTCCCTGGATCTGTACTGTCCAATGACTTGGGACATCAGTCTGTCTTTCTAACAAGTTCTCTGGTTTTCTCCTGCATTTTGTTTTCTTGTCAAACTTGAATGTCTCTATGCCACAGTTTATAAGTCAATTGTATTAAAAACAATTATACAATCCCTTAAATTTCAAATATAATTCTAAAATAGAGTTTTTGATTAATTTTTATGTTCATTACTATCAACACAGTTGACTTGGATTGGAGATGACCATCACTTATTGAAAATGTGGAAAATACTGTACTCTTTACTAGTTTTTCTTTTTCTGTTTTATATATATATATATTTATATATATATATATAAGTATATATATATATACTTTTGTTAAATTACTTTCAAAAATCTAAAAATGTACTACTGTACAAGCTTCCTTCTACAGTATATATATACAAATATATGAATGTATACATGTATATGAAATATATAAATGTATATTTCATATATACAAATATATGAAAGAAATCTACATAAAGTCACCAAATAACAGGAACTAATTAGACAAAACACTAATTAGACAAAACACTAATTAGAACTTCAAAGCAAAACCTTGCAGTTCCAGGAAGGGCTTTTCACCATATTCATTCCCTTTGTCACACCACCTCTCTAGCCCCCGCTCTTACTCTCTCCCTCTTTCTATATATATCCCTGTTTATCTCCCTCCTTCTCCTTCTCTTTCCTTCTGCTTCCCAAGTACTGGGATTACAGAAGTGTGGCAATAGGCCCCATCATTTTCTCCTCCTTTAGCTGAGTGGTATAAAGTGGCCATAGGCGAAACATTCCTATGGAGCTGAGACTGGAAATGCTCTTCTGCACAGGGCACACGGATGAACAAACACTGGTACCTTATATTTAACTGGTAACTCTTTTTCTAAAGAAGGGGCCTAGCAAAATGCTCTCGATGGGGTTGGCCTCATAAAGGCAACCAAGGGTCACCAGTGTTTTCTGGCAGTGGACCATCTAGTATCTGAGCTGATGCCAATAAAAATGATAATATGGGCCTAGCACAATGCCACTCTACTTTGCGGATATGAGAATGCCAAAGGTCATTTGAAATACTAATGGGAAAAATGATTAAAGCCAAGAATGTCGCTCATTATGTAAAAGGTGCTTCCTGCTGAGTTAAAAAAAATCCTTTCCTTTGGTGCTTTAACTCTAGAGGCCTCAGGGTCTGGAGAACAAAAGGATTAACAAATAATAAATAGTAGCATCATAACTAATTCAATTTCTCATTATATAATACATCTTAGCCTGGTATTCATTTTTGAAACTCAATTAAGTACATTCTGTTAAATTGGAGATTATTTGAGTAACATATTTAAACATGTATATTATCTTTTAATTTAGAAAATATGGTAGATTAATTTTTCTATAACTATTGGTGTATTTCAAAGGAATCTGAATGTTTTAACCTCTGAGCAAAGATAGTTTATTTAAAATTGGGAAACAAAATAAATTCAATGAGTTCTCACCTGGAAAAGTCCAGTTTTGTTGAAGAAAGTAAACTGTGCTCTTCTGACCAATACAGAATCCTCAGGACTTAAATTCTCAAGCAAATTTGGAGGCAAAATCACAGATGCCAGTGGATCTGCCTGTCCGTTCTCGAAGTCCATCTGGCACACACAAACACATTGGCAGAATAGTCATCCTGAGGGTAATGGTAGCCCAGTCTCCAGGCTAAGTCAGATGAGAGGACACGGCAAGGACCATCCAAGCCAGAGCCAGTGACCTCTGCAGAAGTCTGGAATTCCTGGGTAAGTCAATTGCAGTCACAGGCAGAGATGGCATTGAGAGTTCAAACAAGAGTACCTTGGTTCTAAAGCATATCCACAATGCTAGAGACCAATTAATATTTTTCAAGTATGAGAGTGGAATTTTAAAGTGTCAGATTTTGATGTTTTCGCCATATACTATGGGCTCAATCTAATTCGTTTAACTGCAGATACCAGTAATCTCTGTAAAGAAACAACAGCTGTTTCTGTCGTGTTTTGACATCATGGCCTTCATTTGAAATGAGACAAGTGGAGAGTGACACACTTTGAATGGAGAGGCCTCACAGAACAACTCAGTCTTGATTGACACTCCCCTGGTTGCTTTATGGACTACAGACTGAAAAACAGCTAGACAGAACAGCCTCAGATACCATTTTTCTTCAAATTACATCGCAGGCCTTAAAGACTGTCCATCCTCATGGTAAGAGAGAGACCAGTGGAGCTTGCCCTGTTTAACTATGAAAACCACTGATAACCCACTAAACCCCTAATCTAAAAAGAACAAAAAAGTCTTCTATCTCATGCCTAGTCCTTTTTCTGTTTCCATTGTAGTCTATATTGAGAGCTAAAAGCAAAACAACCCAATTATGCTCCACTCAGATTCTCCCAAAGATCAGGAATGGTGATGTAGTTATTGATTTTTTTTCTGCTTGCTAATACTGACTGGAACATGGTAGACACTTGGAAGTTATTGAATGAGCTGTGACTTTAACATACCCAAGAGGGTCACTTGAGCCCCAGATTACTTGTCCAGCCTCATTTTTTCCTTGGCTGCCTGCCACTGCCAAGCTACTACGGTGTGGCTTTGCACCACACCATCCCAAGAGCAGTAGCCACTGTGCACTTAACTAATCTAGACACACCAGAGCCCCACACAGAGCCTCTCATCTCAGACAGAAGCTCTGAGGGCAAGGCCCAGAATTGTTTTTAATATGTCCTCCCTGGACCTCTAATATCCAGTGTTAGAATCAGTGGCAAGGAGACTAACACTGTGTCTCTTCCCACTTGAAGGTTGTTAATCATACTTTTATCTCTTTAAACTGGTTCCCAACCTATACAACCTATACAGGGTGGTCTGTATTCATGTGCATTTAGCATCTTCTCACCTCCTTTAGAAGGTAACCTTCATCATCTAGGCTATGAAATATACACCTCCTAAACTTCTATGCTACCTATGGATGCTGATGCCATTTAGGCCAATGTTCAGCTCTATCTACCATCTTGTAGATCAATACTTCCTTGAGGTATCTAATCTTTTTTTTTTTTTT
>NW_022196902.1:6783397-6811963 GCF_008632895.1 Mastomys coucha
AAAAAAAAAAAAAAAAAAACCCAAAACCAAAACCAACCAACCAAACAAAAAAACCCACAGTTTTGTTACCTGGAAATAGGATTCATTATTGCTGGGAAGGCCAATGCTAAAATTTGAAGGTGCATTTGTTCCTGGCATCAGGGATGAGACTCCAAGGGCCAAATTCTGTGTCTCAATATTCACGTGTGGGGTACTATTCAGGTCTATTTTAAAGGCTAGCTCATCAATTGTTTTTAAAGCTCTAAAGAAATGCAAATGACATCACTGTTAGATTAAACTGTGTTTTAGGTACTTGCTGCATGACAACATTCTAAGAAATAAATTAACTTTCAGTTCTTTGATCTTAGTGCATACAGCCATAAAAAAATTGCAAACCTCAACTCTATCAGCTAAAACACAGAATGACCGTAACTGATTCATCCTCAAGAAAACTACACTGACTTTTATTATTATTTTATTTTATGTACATTCATGATTTGCCTACATGTATTCCTGTGTGAGGGTATTAGATCCCCTGGAACAGGAGTTACAGACAGTTGTGAAATGGGGATCAAAGTCAGGTCCTTTGGAAGAGCAGTCAGTGCTTTTAACTACTAAGCCATCTCTCCAGCCCAAATACACAGACTTAAGGACAATCAGCAGCAAAGTCAGCAGGAATGAATTTTGTTTTCCACAAATATTGTTTGAGAAACCAAAAGATACTTTAAAAGTACTTGCAATGAATTGGGTAGAGATCAAATAACCTAGAGAACATGCTAACAAATACATTTTAATCAAAGAAATATTACTTAAAGGAAGGAAACAGAAAAAATTAAAGGCCCTAATGTCAATAACAAGTGGAATAATAAAATATAAAAAAATAAAATTATACCTGTTCTCGGATTTTTTATTTTAGAAATTCACAGAGCTGTATAGAACAGCAGACTTACAGTGGCCGAGTTATAATAATCATGGATAGTCAAAGTTTTAGAATGAAAATACATTACAATGTAATGAGTATGCTCTGGGGGAGGGTTTTATATATGCTACCGGATAAAAAGTCTAATTACTTTGTAAATTATACTTCTACAATAGAGAGCTTTAGAGTTTACTTTGTACATGACCTTGGGAAACACCTATGTATCTCACAGAGTAATGAATCATGGAATGTGAGCACAAAGCATGCAGAAATGGGGGATGTTCTCAGAACATATTCATGCCACTTAACTTGCCCGGGAAGGGATACTTACTCAGTAGAAGACTCAAGCAAATCACTATCTGAACTGCTTAAGATATTAGAAAATATATTCATTAGAGTGGAGCCGAGGGATATGTCAATGTTTTCTTCTTTGTTCACAATCCGTTTGACCTGTTCTACAATGCTGTTGATGTTAGCCGAGGTTAGGTTCTGTCCATCACCTGTTAGGTCTAATATCTCATTTGCCACTTCATTTGACTGTCCTAGAGGTAGGGAAAGAAACAACATAACGTTTGCCTGGGCCTTTCGGACATTTCTAGGAATAAATGGTGTGAATGGTTTCTTATACAGATGCAGAAAGTGGGCATTCTCTGCACACCCCTCACCCACCTTCATAAGGCAATACTTCTCTACACACAGAGTCAGATGCTTTAAGTATGATACTAATGATTCAAGAGGAACCAATGTTACCTTGAAGTTGTTTTCCACTTGAAAATAATGCAGAAGTATGAAAAAATGGATAGAAATAGCAATTTGCACATTACTTTTAAATCCTTTGTGAAAAATTCTTATCACTTTTATTTCCCTAGATTATGGACATGACACAAAGTTAATATGCAGAAAAGTATATTTTCTTACTAAAAAAGGTGAAAGATTCATTTGCCCGAGTTTTAATATTACAGTAATATCACACAGCACAGCACCACATCTGAAAAGAGTAAAGCCTTGCCAATGATAAGGTCATTTCACTCTGTCCTTGGGAAGGGAAGACAAATTGAACTCACTTGAACAGTTGGAAGCATCAATGGGACCCCAGAAGGTTGATGTTCCATTAGAAAGGCTGCAATAATTAACAAACAGCAAAATGACATTTAAATATGTGGCATTAATGAAATTAAATTTAACAAAAGCAATTGTTCAGTTCCAGAATTTGCCTTGATCTAGCTAAATTACCTTTGAAAAGAATATTACAAATGATGCTAAGAATCCTTATTGGAAAACCAGTCAGTAACTTGCACTCTCGAAGAGAAGTACCTGCATCCTGCATCCTGGCTTCACATACACTGTCAAGTGCTGCATTAAGGACCTTTACTGGAAAACTCAAATTTCAATTTCACATAACTCTAGAGAGCAGAGTTCAATCCACACTTATAAAAGAGGAAGTACATTTGCTAGAGAAGCCAAGGAATTTTCCCAAGACGTCGAGCCAGGAAGAGGTAGGGCCACATTTCAAACTTGCATCCATAAATCTTACAGCACTTCTCTCTTCTCCACAGCAAGTGGCAAACATTGCCCTTGATCCTGGGGACTCACACTTAAGCACTTTCTGTTCCTGAATCTCTTCCCAAAGAACTAACTGGGCCCCAGGCAGAGGGTGGAGGACTAGATATGCAGGGCGGTTTGGCGAACCCGTGCAACTCTCTCATCTAAGGTTTATTAGACATGCAAGGAATTCTGTGTCTTGGCAGTCTGTGTCAGTCAACAGGCTGCCCAACCTGGATATGATCTTAATTCCCCTTCTGCCAATTCTCTCTTCCCCTCAGTTGGATAAGAAGTCATGGGGGTTTTGATGATGTTCCCAGACCAAGTTGACTACAGGGTCCTTTGCTCTGCAGCCATACTTTGGCTTTCCAATTTTCTCAATCTTTTCTTGGAGAGAATCTGATTAACTCATTGTTAGGGGAAAGCAGCTTTGTAGGTAATATTTTTCCTCATATCTATCCACCAACATGTATGTGATTTTTGCTTTGCTTCTCAAATCAACGCAATGAATGAATACTGCTGTGACATAGATAGTAAGCTTAGACACATGACTAGTCAAAAGTCAAAGAAAGAATTACCATGCCCGCGTCATAAAAAAGCCAGGCTTGTTTGGACATGGTTGTTTGTAGACAGAGGGTAAGATGGCTGGCCACCTAGAATTCTCTGGATCCTCCAAGGCGCTACACGTGCCTAAGAGAAAATGAAAGCCATCATGAGACAGACCAGCCCGTACTTTTCTGAAGTTAAAGGTATAGAATGAAAACCAATGACAGTCCTGGGAATTTAGTAGCTACTTATATACTAACTAACTAACCAGTTTTATATTTAGAGTTTTTAAAAGTTAACAAGGATAAGAATACATTTAAAATAAAAATTATTATACTTTACAAAACTATCTTATAATAAAGGGCATAGTGTAATAATGAAATGTACATGCTCATTCCTGTAAACCATTAAGTACATATTAGTAAAGGAGTTTCATTCAGAGAATAAATGTGATAGAAATTGGGAACAAAACCTGAAAGTTTCAAAATGTAGTGCAATTAGTTTGAAATGTGGGATGGAGGATCAAACTGTGCACAAAAGGTTTTATGGCTGAGCTGTAAGCATATTTTACGGATCATTTTCTAGCTGTTCTTGTGATGTGCACTTCCTTCAAGCTTACTGGAAAAGAAATGCCAAGGAAGTTCCAACTTCACCTGTCTTACCTCTTTTGTGTGAAAAATACTCTAGTTCAGTGATTCTCAACCTGTGGGTAGTGACTCTTTTGGGGTCAAATGGAACTTTCACAGAAGTTGCATATCAGATATCTTGCATAACAGATATTTTCATAATGATTATATTTATATTACAGTTATGAAGTTGCAGTGAAAATAATGTGATAGTTAGAGGTCACTACAACATGAGGAACTGTATTAGAGGGTCACAACATTAGGAAGGTTAGGAACCTAGTAATGGCAAAAAAAAATCAGATTTTATCACTGAAAATGGCAAAGCAAGATACCAACCACCACAGTCTTCCAAGGGCTGAAGAAACAGTAAGTCGTTCTGAGAACTAATATTATAGGCATCAATTGAAAATTGAAATAACTTTCCAAATTGCCCTTTGAATCTGGAAGGGTTTAAGCTTTCATTTTCAAATGCCATAAACCCTTTTTCACAGTCACTTCTAGAGAAACATATAAAACAATATCAAATAACTACTTTAGATTAAATATCCAGGACAGCACAGAAGGCTGTCCTAAGATTATCCAGCCTTTGAGGACAGATGGGGGTGGTCCCTCAGGGATGTGTTGTCATATCTTCCCTGCCATTTCTTACAGTGCTTCTTTGTAGAGACCCTTGTGTATGAAATGGGAGTTCTGGCTCCTCTCTGGAAACCTGCTCGTGAGAAAGCATGTACTTTCACAAAGCCCTAGACACTGTTTAGTACTTCACGACTGTGGCTGCTATTTACACATATCCACCTCGCTGATGGTCTCTGCAACTCTGTGTGTTGACATAGAATGGAGATGGGCGGTTGCTTTCAGAAGTGGGCATTTATCACACTGGATCTGGCCATGGTTGTTAGCAAGCTCTAGGGATGAAGAGAACCCATAACCCTACTTCAGCTTCCTAGGGCACCAGAGGCAAAGAAGCAAAATCTTCTTTTGTCCCAGTTTCTATGAAAGTCCCTAGTTAGAATGTAACTACTCCTAGAATAACACCAGAGCAATCATGTTAGCTGTGTATGCTTTTAAATATTTCTTTGTAAAAGTATACCATTAAGATTTATCCATTCATTTATTCATCCAACAAGTACTCAAGTGCTTGAAGCTAGGCACTTTTCAAAATAGGATGCTATCTCATGTTAAAGATCAAATACTTAGAGACAATATGCATGAGATGCAGATAAGTCCAATAAGAGACTATCCTAAGATATTCCTAAGTATTCTAAGGTATGCGAAGTACAATGTTTCTTAACAATATGAAGCAAAGGCTAAACAATGGTGATGTGTACTAAATGTGATGACTTCAGAAAAGACCTCTAAGAAGAGGTGGATTTGTGGCTATCTCTGAAGTTATATAGGTGAAGGTGAGCGCGACCATTAGAGTGAAGGCTATGCACACGATCTAGCTACAAAAGGCCACAGGCACTTGGGAGAGTACAGGCTGTGTCACGTGTACCATGGGAGCTTAAGATGGGGAAGGTATAGTTGCTGAGAATTGATTCTCTGTTCAA
Source organism: Mastomys coucha (assembly GCF_008632895.1). NCBI lineage: Eukaryota > Metazoa > Chordata > Mammalia > Rodentia > Muridae > Mastomys > Mastomys coucha. The sequence continues at coordinate 6,788,560 of NW_022196902.1, forward strand.
GATTCCTGGCTTCCTCCTGTGAAAGTAATAGCATCATTCACAGACAAAGAACACAAAAGTAAGACGTTTTGTAATAAGGAACTTATCTACATTAGTTATTTTATAAATGTTCCTGTAAATGCATATAGACAGTCTTTTAATCCTATAAGTGGCAGCCAATAATAGTCAGGGTTACTCGGATACTTTGCTCCTTTTAGGATGAGAAAAGATAAATACAAATAGGCTGCCTTCTTAATTCTCTTAGATTCCAAAGTATTGAGGCCATCTTTATTGTAATGTTATATATTTTTGCAGTCTTTATATAAGAAATTTCATTAAAAATATACTTTATACAGATAGATAGCAAAAGAAGAACATGTGTGTGTGTGTGTGTGTGTGTGTTAGTTAATTCTGCATATGTAAATCACACAAGCTGAACTCTCACGTACCCAGCTGGTTCACATCGACTTTGCACAGCCTCAGGCCATCCTCTAGCGATGCATTGTTCGTTAAAAGCTTTTGTTCAATCATCACTCCATCCAGGTTGACGTTATTGGTAGCATTGTAGACTAGGAGGGCCCAGAGCACCAACCTACAAAAAAAAAATGACAGAGATCTTGTGCTCCTGGGGTTGCTCACTGATTCGGGGGGGGGGGGGTGTTGGTGGGAGAAATAGAACATGGATGCTATATGTGGTGATTTGAATATGCTTGGCTCAGAGAAATGGCACTATTAGGAGGTATAGTCCTGCTAGAGTAGGTGTGGCCTTGTTGGAAGAAGTGTGTCACTGTGGGAGTGGGCTTTGAGAGTCTATGCACAAAGCTCTACCCATTGCAGAAGAAAGCCTCTTCCTGGCTGCCTACAGAAAAGTTTTCTCTTGGCTGCCTTCTGGTCAAGATGTAGAATTTTCGGCTCTCCAAGTACCATGTCTGCCTGGATGGTCCATAGTACCATGTCTGCCTGGATGGTCCATAGTACCATGTCTGCCTGGATGGTCCATAGTACCATGTCTGCCTGGATGGTCCATAGTACCATGTCTGCCTGGATGGTCCATAGTACCATGTCTGCCTGGATGGTCCATAGTACCATGTCTGCCTGGATGGTCCATAGTACCATGTCTGCCTGGATGGTCCAAGTACCATGTCTGCCTGGATGGTCCATAGTACCATGTCTGTCTGGATGCTACTATGGTTCTTGCCATGATGATAATGGAGTGAACCTCTGAAACTATAAGCCAGACACCATGACACATGGAGATTGAAAAGATCAATTAAGGAGTCTTGGCCTTTCTCTGTGGTACAAATTACGGTGTTCACACTACCACTACCTGGAATAGATTTTACAAGATAGTTCCTTAGAATTTTATCATGGCACCCCAATTCTTTAGCCAGGCAGTGGTGGCACACACCTTTAATCCCAGCACTTGGGAGGCAGAGGCAGGTGGATTTCTGAGTTCAAGGCCAGCCTGGTCTACAGAGTGAGTTCCAGAATAGTCAGGGCTATCCAGAGAAACCCTGTCTTGAAAAACAAAAAATATATATATATATTTAATATGAACAGTTCACATATTATATAATAATATTTGTAGCATCCACTTAACTCAAAAGAGGGCATAATATACTTAATTCTGTTTTGTTTCTATATACACAAAACTTAAAAATTCAGAGGAAAAAAATCAAGCTGTACACTGGACTCTTGAAATTGTTGTATTGTTATTTACAAATATGATGCATGCCCATAGATGGAGCTTTTACAAGTGCTCTGTATGGTGAACATTTATAAAATGAACACTCAACATATACAGTTTGGCTACTATACTGCTGCAAGTGGTTTTAGAATGTGTGACACTGAAAAATATCTGAATCAAAGGAATGTAGGAATCAAAATGATGTAGGGATTAAAGAGGTAGATTTAAAAAAAAACCTGTCAAAACATACAACTAAACCATAACAGCAACAGTTACCAATAGCAAAAATGCAAAGGTAAAATTCAGCATTGAGGTGGAGGTACATGAGGCCATTTTGTCATGGAAAGAAGGATTTTTTTTTTACTGCTTTATGTGAGAGTGCTGCATTTGTATTTCCTCCATATTCTGCAGAGAAAAGCAGAATATAGCAGACATCACTCTATTACACAGAATGGTTGCTATTCACTCGCCCAAGAGAAGAGGAGGCACGCATCATCAAAGTACAGAGAATGGCACATTCAATTTATGAAATTTTGTCAGTAAGAATAGAAGTAAATATAGAGCAAGAACATTTGTGATGTTAAAAGAAAAATAAGGAATAAGTAAAGTATTTGTTGTTCAAGGATAGGTCTACTAAGTACATAACTGGTCCTCAGAAACAAGTCTCAAGGACAAAGTCACTGCTTTTCTCCCAAAGGCTTTTACTTCGAAAACAATCCACCACTTAACAGTCATACATAAGCCAGACTTCAGCATGAGGCTAGCACAGATGTGGACACATAGTGTATGGTGAACCCTTGATCATTTTCCAAATGGCATATGATAAGGTGTCTTGTGATTAAATGGCTGTTGGAAGAAAAGCATTTTGCCACTCTGGTTCCTGGGAACTCGCTGCCATGTTCAGGACAACACCCTATTGTACTGTGGGAACATTCCAATGTATTGTGGGTGTATTCAATACATGAATAACATGAACCATTCAAGAAGTAGCCCACATTTTCACAGTCCTTATCTGTGTTATTTTTCTTACCCATCTGAAAACAGAAACTACTCTACTACAACGTTGGGTCAAGGTCTATCTCTGTTGCTATCAGCCATTCATTATTGGTATAAGCCAGATACTCTGTGGTTTCAGGTTCCCTGTCTGTTCAAGCAATGATATGCAACAGCCAGCACTATCTGATGCTCAAGCTGCAAGATTGGATTGAAAGGAAGAGTTTGGGGAAAGGAACGGAGTAGCCTGTGTGAAAGGAAAACTAGGAGAGACCACAAAGCCTTGTCAGTGAGCACAAGAGTAACAAAGAATACGTTTTTGAAAAGAGGGGGAAGCTATAAAAAAGACAATGCTGAGAATTTTTAACAAAGGAAAACCAAGTAAGTGGATTTTCCCACAAGTAAGATTGGTTCGTTTGCCCTGTAATTTTCTGTAAAATTATTCACTGGTTTGAAAGACCAGGAAATGGAGATTTTATTTATTTAAATGTCTTTCATGGAAGAGCTTCTGAGAGGCTGGCACACAGCCACTGTAGCTGGTGTCTAGTGTTATCAGTAATTTAGGAGCCTCTACGAGTAAGCTGTTGGGATGGATGCTTAGTTCCTAAGGAAGGGTTCTACTGGTCACACTCAAGCTAGGGTTGTCCCAGATGCTAAATAAACACCCACAGAGGATCCTAGCTGCTGCTGGAGCCATTGATGGAGGCTCACCATGATGCAGTAACAACTGTGTGAAAGGACCACTTTCCTAGGAGAGGGAGAAGAAACGTTTTGTCATTTACCGTCCTGAAACATGTGACTCTCTCTTCAGATCATAAAGGAAAGTGAATGTCACAATAAAAACCTAATCAGAGAGTGTGGTTCAATTTATTGGCCACATATAGAAATGGCAAGGCTTGCCAGGCAGTGGTGGCACACTCCTTTAATCCTAGTACTTGGGAGGCAGAGACAGGAGGATTTCTGAGTTCAAGGCCAGTCTGGTCTACAGAGTGAGTTCCAGGACAGCCAAGGCTATACAGAGAAACCCTGTTTTGAAAAACTAAAAAAAAAAAAAAAAAAAAAAAAAAAAAAAAAAAAAAAAAAAAAAAAAAAAAAAAAAAGGCAAGGCTCAAAACATTTGTTTTCAAATATTAAATAGGTAAAATAATAAAAGTTTTCAGGTCAACTCTCATCAAATAAAAATTTATGTGCATTTCTCATGGTAGCAATACATCATTGTCTTCAAGACTGCATTTTTAAAAAAATATTTTTTGTTCATTTAGTTTTTAAAGAAATCCTTAATTATATTTTGGAATGCATATGGTGTGTGTGTGTGTGTGTGTGTGTGTGTGTGTGTGTGTGTGTGTGTGTGTGTATTGTGTGTTGTGTGCTCCATAAAGCATGTGTGAAAGTCAGAGGATAACCAGTAGGAGTCAGTTTTCTCCTTCCACCATGTAGGTTCTGGGAATCAAACTCGGGTCAGCAGGCTTAGCACCAAGCATGTTTACCTGGTGAACCATCCAGCACCCAATAGCTACATTTTTATAACATCAGATCAGTAAATTAAAACCTAGCAAGCTTTCTGAGAACATTAGCCTTTCAAATGATTTTTACAATTCTATGGAGATCCGATACACAACCCTAAGTCAGCTATTTATTTTCTTTCTTTTTTTTATTTATTTTCTTTCATTCAAGGATTTAATTGTTTATTTTACAGCAATCTGAAAGGCTGACCCTTATGTGCCAACTGGTTGTGCATGCTGAGCGCAGCCATTAATCATCTGCGTGGTTAAGTCATGATCTTGAAACATGACTTTATGATCTTGAAACTGAATCATGAAGTCATGATTTTAAAATGGAGTCATGATTTTAAAATAGTGATGATTGTAGATATTAAAAATATTTGGCTCCTATTATTTATATTTTATGTGCCATCCCATGTCATCAGAATCTTAAAATGGAGCTCTTTGGGGGGGGGGTTAGTTCTGAGGCTAGAACCAAGGACCTAATACATGCTAGGCAGGTGCTATTAAAACACCATGACTTTTGCCTTCTACCCACGAACTACTCCCTATGAAGGTCTTTTTGGAATTTTGAATAGGGAATGGTGGATTTTGATGGGCTACAAATGCTGGCCCTGCTCACCTTCATTCTTAAGTGCTCTGCTTCTTGAGGTCTTTTCACAGACTTACATTGCTACCTGTTTTCTCTTTCAGAGTCACAAATTATAAAAGTATAAGTCACAGCCATGCTGAGGAAGTAAGTTGAATGGACTAGTCAATTAAAACATTTTCTCTGACCATTGTTTCATTTTTCCTCCAGACAGCCAGTCATGAGCAAGGACAAAAACCCAGCACACGTTCCAGGTCTCCTTGCAGTTACCTTTTGTCGTCATCCATGATGTCTCTCTTGACTTTCATCCTGTCCTCTGCTATGTCTTGGTGAAAACTGTAAAGACATATTCATGTATCTGTTATCAAGCAGATAACATTGTGTCTGGTCTGCAGCAAAACTGGGGAAGCTGAGAGAGTGAGGAGGATGGAGACTCTAGTAGAACTTTGCCAAGTGTGTGTTCTGAGAGGCCCAGGTCTGCGCAGCTGGACAACTGTGTCTCTGTGATTTTTTGGAGATCCACAGTGCATCTTAGTAGATCACGACCCTAAGACACTCCAAGAAAGAATCTGCTTCTTCAACCTCCTGAACTTGTTGAACAACTTGATCCCTCTCCTGAGCCAGTACATCTCATGTGGGCAATGTCTGGTTAAAGACATTAAGATGAAAAAATAATGAAAGCTCATTTTTAAAAAGGAGGGTGCAAACAGATTGTCAACATCTTATTTTGTAGAGGAAGTCATCCCTAAACTGAGGTGATACACCCAGTGCATACTCAGTGTGATCTACTAAGGAGAGGCAAACTTAATTTCTGTCTCTGATTATCTTTTCTAACATTTGATAAATTAAAGCACATAATACATTGATTCAGTTCACTTATTGGAACCAAACGCATGGGTATTCAGATACAGCCAGAAAGGGGAGGAGTGGAAAATTAAACATTGATATTTCTCAGATAATTAGTTGCATGTACCTTATATTAACCACGTAAACAGTGTAGTTCCAATTCTGAAAGGTTGAATTGAGCTGGAAGACACAATGGGAAAGGATGAGTTTCAGTGATGCTTAAAAACATTCTTTTATGAGTCAAGGTTGTCTTCTTCCAAAAGATGAGTTGTCCTCAGTACAAAGACCATGGGGAAATGCTGAAGAACCACAGGAGCCAAACACAGAGGACCAGCAAGCCATGGGATGAATGCCACCTCTTCTAATCTTCAAATTAATCAGTGAATCAGATACCATATCCCACCCCAACACCACCCTCTTATTTGTAAAGAAATGGAAGTTTGAAGAGGAGACCCAGCTTTCTAGCATCATCTGCTAATCAGCAGGGATCTCAGCCAAGATTCAAGGCAGTGAAGTGGGAAATGATGTCATTTCCTGTCTATCTAATACTCTGACAGTTAGAGCTCATCTTCACGACTAGTAATATTACCTATGGCTAGAGAATGAAAATAAACAATTTTATTTTTAGAGATCATTCTGCCTGTAAATGCAAATAAGAACACTGTGAAAAGAAAGGGGGACACAAGGAGACACCCTTTTCCACAGCCTGCTTCCAATCTGCAAAGTGAGCACATAATTATTGTGCTCCATCAACACTCCTTAGGGTCAGTTTTGTATCCTGTACCAAAATACAGCTCTCTTCCTATACAGAAACACAAGGCCTTGTTTCTGTCTAGTCATATACTGTTTTAAAGCTTTCTATTTTATGTTTAATTCTGTATGTGTGTCTGACCCAGGGTGGGTGGGCATGCATATATCAATGCAGTACCCACAGTGACCAGAAGAGGGCAGAAGATCTACAGGAGCTGGAGTGGCAGACATCCGTGAGCCACCAGAAGTGTGTGCTGGGAACTGAAACTAAAAGGTCTGAAAGAGCAATATCAACTTCTGACCACTGAATTCCTTCTCCAGCCCTCTATTATTGTTATTATTATCATTATCATTATTATTATCTTTATTATTATTATTATTATTATTATTATTATTAGTGAACTTTTTGTTGGTTTCATTCAGAATCTTTACAATCTATAAAGAAGATACAGTTTTAAAGCAAGGAGTCAATAGAATAACTTCACTTACCCATTCTGCCACCTTGGCCTGCACTTTTACTTCAGGGTGATTAAAGTCATTGTGAATCACAACAGATATTCGATACATGATTCCATCTGCACATTAGAAATAGTATTAATAATGAATTATAGTTTACTTGTGAAACAAACCATACAAGTTCATCATCATATCATTGCATATAATTAAAGGACACATAGGCACAGGAAGTTTCGGGCCAATTTTGATGTTAAAATTACTGCTGCAGCCGCTTAGAAGTAGCTCGGGATTAGTTTACTTTTGTAGATATTTCGTTGCTTCTAAATCATCACTTGCTTATGACTGTGGTAGTAATTATAAGCTATTTTTTTATTTCTATAGATTTCTGATACCTAGAACTGATGAAGTGATCATGTTTCCATGTGAGGCTGGATTTTTGATAATATGAAATTATGATTGTTTAATATGATTAAAAATGAGAGTTTGAGAACAGGAAGTAGTAAGCGGGATTCTTGGCAAGATTTATCCTGGAAATGAAGCAATGACACCCCTCCAACCCCACTTTTCCTCATTTTCCCACTGAAGCATATGTTTCTAGTTAAAGTATTGGGGTGGGTTTCATTTCATTTCTAAGGACAGTCTCTTTACCAAAGTAGAGATGAGAAAGCTAATATTTACAGGTAGAATCTTAATTGGTTTAATGAGCTTTATAGAGAAAACCATATTCTGAAAAGAAGGCTGTATTTTGGGTTTAGTGGCTCTTTAAAGTGGTGAGTCTCTTTGTCCTCATGAAAAAGGAGCTCATCAGAAAGGGCTTGGTCAACTACAGGAGCTAGCTATGTGTCACGGGGCACTTGACTCAAAGTAGCCAATGTGTGTGTGTGTGTGTGTGTGTGTGTGTGTGTGTGTGTGTGTGTGTGTGTAGGAAGCATCCTTTTAAAATAGAAGTTAAAAAGAAGGGGAAAAGTAATATCTATCAGTGTTATCCATCTTTCTCTGCATTTTTAGGTAAGTCTTAAGTAAAAAGTATAAAATATCTAGAACTATATAATTAAATAATGCTGAAAAATTCATTCAATGAAAAATTTGGGGAAGCAGTACAAAAATATATAAAATCATGTTTCTGGAAAGTCCCAGCTATAGCAAAAATGCAAAGCCTAGTCCTATAAGTCTCATATGAAATAACATGTATTTCTATCTTCTCATACAGTTATGCAAATATGGAAAAATAAGTTCAAGAGACTGGTGAGCTTAATTTATACAGATGGGGTTATGTCAATATTTAAAACTCCTACAGTTGTAGTAATCTTGAATTTTATTTTCCTCAGAGCATGTTCCAAGTGGCAACTATTTAGAACACATGGGAAAAAAGAGATGGTGGTAACGCAAAGTTTATAAAAACCTACACAGTAGGTCTCATCTCATCAGATCCTGGACCTGCTGAGAGGCTTGGAGGATATTCAAGTGGCAGAAGGCCGAGTGTGCCCATATCCAACAGATAGTCTACAAACAGCGGCAGAGCCCTGAAGAGAATCTAAAAGCTACCACTAGATGGAGTACTAAATATAAGTAATTATTTTTCTCTTACATTGAAAAGATTACAAAGCATTAAAAATGTCAATATTTTAACCACTGACATTTCTGAAAATTTATGGACGCATCCAAATATTTAGCCTAGTCTCTTTCCATTTTAACCATTTCCTGCTCCACTTTTTTTTTCAGTTCATTGATTCCATAAAATGAAATGTTCAGCATCAGATAACCTTTGTGTTTCTGAGTGTTGCTTAGGAGAGATACAAATAGATTAATATCTCAAATAAACTACTGTCTGTATTTCAGACTCTTTTGTGTTGTGAATAATTATCAAGTACTCTCTGCTTGGAAACCTCAGAACTAGAAATTTAGCTAAAAACTCAGTGGGGATTACTTGTTACTTATTTAAAACTTTTTGGAGTTATATATTCAATGAGTAATTATGTGCTACATTTAAAAGGAACCAAAAGAACCAAAGAACATGGAGTGTCTACTGGTGTTTTTTTTTTTAAATTAATTTGTTTAAACATTGTCACTAGGGGAAATGCAATTATGAAACACAAACAGGCCCCCTGATGTTATCAAAGCAGCAAGTCATTGTCTACAGTTAGAAAACTGGCATGATATTCTAGTATCAAAGCTAACTACAAATCTTCATGTATCCACATGATTTAAATGATGTGTGCATTGTTCTAACAATAGCGTATAGGCCAGAAGAACCTCTGACAGAAGTTTTTAAAGGAAGAAGCAGACTAAATAAGGATATATCTATCTACTTCCCAGTCAGTAACTCTTCTAGCTACATAAAACTTCCAGGAGCTATCGAAGGCACGATATTAAAGTAGTGTACACTACTGTAGGTCTCATCATGTAACCATCCAAGTTCCTTGAGGAATATGAAAATTACCATTAAAGTTACAAAATATAGGATTGAAATGATGAAATTATATTTATTTGAAAAGACAAATTGAAAAATCCAACTCACATGTTACTTTTGATTTCAGATAATTCTTCCAAACTGATAAGGAAGCAATTACGAAGCTGCATTTATACTATAAATGGCAATCTGCACAGCCTTCTATGCCCAACTTCTTTAGACAGCTGGCATGTAAATCTACAATGACTGGTGGACCCCCACAAATGTCCTATAAGCGAATTTGTTATTTGGCTAGCTGAACACACATGAGGAATTGGAAGGAACATTGCCATTGGCACCTGTGAATTGGATTTTCAGAATAATGAGAGCAGGTGGAATGAATCCCTTAGTGCGGTTGCTTGTGTCTACATCACAGATGTTTACTGTTCAGTAGGATTGGTGTAGATTCAAGTACAAGCAGCATCATTTGGAAGTAATCAGCATGCCGGCAGTGTTTTGGGGGAAGGTCGAGGAGGCTGGGCAAAGATTCATTATTTGTGGAAATACCTAGACTATCTATAAAAAAATTGACTAAGCTCTCTTGGTATATAATGCTAGGTATTGGATGCAAATTTTATTTAAAATGCTGAAAAGAGCTTTGCAATTAGAAGCAATTTGATTGGCATAATGAGTTAGACTATTTTATTATTAAGTGATCTAGTGTTCCTGCTCTCTCTCCATCTCTGTCTCTGCCTGTCTCTGTCTCTCTGTCTCTCTCTGTCTTTCTGTCTGTCTCTGTCTCTCTGTCTCTGTCTCTGTCTCTCTGTCTCTCTCTGTCTTTCTGTCTCTCTCTGTCTCTGTCTTTCTGTCTCTCTCTGTCTCTGTCTCTCTGTTTCTCTCTGTCTCTGTCTCTCTTTGTCTCTCTGTCTCTGTCTCTCTTTGTCTCTCTGTCTCTGTCTCTCTCTGTCTTTGTCTCTGTCTCTCTGTCTCTCTCTGTCTTTCTGTCTCTCTTTGTCTCTCTGTCTCTCTCTGTCTCTCTGTCTCTCTCTGTCTTTCTGTCTCTCTCTGTCTCTCTCTGTCTTTCTGTCTCTCTCTGTCTTTCTCTTCTCCTCTCCCTACACTAGTAGATGATGATTGATCAACTCAGTAAAATTCTGACAGCTCAGAGTTAAAAGGGCTGGGTAAGGTAGATAATAGATTTGACAGTTGACTCAATCTTTCCAGTCATGGAAAAGTATGATTTTCTAATATATCAGATGATAGCCTGAGAATGTTTACTGTAACAGTTTCTCAAAGAATAAAAAGATGTTGATAATATGTGAATGACATTAGAGGGTCTGAGACTTGACACAAATGTGATTTATTTACAGAGAAAAAAATCTTTCCTCAATTATTTTAAATTAGAACAGAGGGAGATTTTATGTGAATATCTTTTGTTTGGAATACTTGGTTACTTCTCCTTTTTTGGAAAATAATGAAGGGGCCAGGCTGTAAGCCCCCAGAAGTGTAGTAGAATATAAAAGATAGTTGTGGAACACTGTGTCGCTACAATTATTTTAAGTTTTCACTTTTAAAGTGAGAGCATCATTATAGAAGAGTGAAATTCCATAAATACAGATGAAAGAGTGGGTGGCCTCTGTAAGAGAAGCACATGGTTCAAGTATATGATTAAAATTGTTAAGATGGTAAAAGAATTTATTTAAAGTATCAAATTTTTTGAAACTATATCCACCACTCTGAATATTTTAACTATTAAAATTATATGTTAACCACAACAGTCATCTGAATTGGATTCTTCTTTCTGAATGTTGTCACTATAGGCCATTTTAAGTGACTCTAATATTTGCCTGCTTTGTTGCAACTCCAGTGAAGGTTATGACGCAGAGAGGGATGGCCTGAACAAGGCTCTCTTCAAGAGTGTCAGAAACTGTACGATCAAATGAATACAGCTCCAATCCACCAAGTCAAGGGCTCTGAAGCAGTCATGTCAATGTTCTTGGGCAGCAAAGGATGTATCAGTTCTGGGGGGAGAATGCCACAGAGGCTCTTTGTCTGTTCATACAAAGAGGGAAATGCTTAGTTAGAATTATAATATTCCCATCTGCTGGCAGGAGTCCATGTGAAATATGCACTGGAAACTGGAGCTGCTGTTACTGCTTGCTTGGGGAGATAGACCTAAAACCATAAATCTCCATGGTGTAGCTAGCGGAATAACCATAAACACTTCCTTGATTCAATGTCTTTATAACCCTAATGAAATTTATATCTATGTTACATGCAAACTATTCCATACTTCCAATGTAAAAGTCCCTACAGAGGAAGTTGATGTAACCCTTGAAGCCCTAAGGGAAAATAGAAGTGAACTATGTAGGTTTATTTTATTTTCCCTGAGTTTTGGAACCCCGGTGATTTATTACAGATGTTTTGGCCTTATACACTAAAGAACTGGGTTTTATAAATCTCCTTTGCCTCTAGTATCTCATATTTGAGATTATTACTGTGTTGGAGGCAGTGGGGTAGTCTCTTAATTGTAATTCATCTTTATCAGAAGAAACTGAAACCACTTAATTCAAATTGCACATGACTATGTATGTGATCTGTATATGCAGCAGAATTATAAAGACATCTGGCTTTTCCTCTACTGGTTTCTTAAAAGATATAACTGGCACATTTGAAAAGTATGATTAGTACCAATAGAAAAATACAAATGGAGGGAAAGGGGGCAGTATATGCTGGCAATTACTTGAAATTTTACCTTTCAAAAATTGGGGCTCCAAGTGGAGCTCAGAGGCAGGCACTTGCCTAACATATCATAACATCCTTTTAAAATCTGTTTCTTCAGGGAGTACCCTCAGCACTGTCCAGCCTGTTACTCTTTGGGGTACACAGAGAAATCCTGTTTCTCAAGCAAACAGAAAGATTCTCAATTGTAGCCATTTGACAAAACCACTATATAAAGAAGTGTACTTCTTTTTCTCTCAGATGAATTAAAATGAAAATTAATTCCTTCCAATTAAATGACTTTTTCTTTCCTTTTTTGGGGTTAGGAGGGTAGTTTTAAGACAGGGTTTCTCTATGTACCCCTGGATGTCCTGGAACTCACGCTGAAGACCAGGCTGGCCTCGAACTCACAGACATCTGCCTGCCTCTGCTCCCGAGTCTGGGATCAAAGATGCGCACCACCACTTTTATCCAGTTTTTAACCTCAATGTGACAAAGTCCTCAAAGCTATTGGTTTGTTTGAGACCAGAGATGATGATTGTTTTCCTAGTCTTCAAATGCACTATTGAATCCCGTATTGCCAATCATAGAGCTGGAACATTCCACATTCCCATTCTCAGAATACAATTTTACACACTCCAGACATACTCCACATAGTATCTTACCCAATGGATCTTACCATTCTTTTGCTTATGGACTCTGTTAGTAACGGGGATATTAGTGGAGACAGTGGGTGGTGGAGTGGTAGGAGGGTTTACAGTAGCTGGTAATAAAGATGAGAGAGATGCGATTTTACAAGGAGCATAAAACAGTTAATATGGATAAGTAATCTACAGCTAGTTTATGAAAATGAATAGAAGAGTTGAAACTATTTCATGCTACTAATACAATAAACTAAAAGCTTACAATGCAAAAAAAAGTAGCAAGGCTTTCTATTGAACATGAAGAATCAGTTTAAAGAGAGTTAAAAGCAGGAAATCTGCATAGATTAACCTTAGAAGTTTATTGAGTCAGCTTGCACTGATATACAAAAGCTAGACAAATAAAATACCAAAATAAATAATAAAATAAAATAAAAATAATAAAATAATAATTTTAAATAATTAATTGATAAAAAATAATTAAGTATAAAATAATGATGAAATGATCTAGAAAATTACCATCTAAAGGCACCAAAGAAAATGCTGGTGTATCAAATCTTTGATGTAAAAAGTATATAGCTACAATAATTTTCTTTTCTTTAATTTTTTGTTTGTTTTTGTTTTTGTTTTTTGAGACAGGGTTTCTCTGTATAACAGCCCTGGCTGTCTTGAAACTCACTTTGTGGACCACGCTGGCCTTGAACTTACAGAAATCTTCCTGCCTCTGCCTCTGGAGTGCTGGAATAAAAGCATGAGCCACCACATCTGGCAAAATAATTTCCATTTGAGAATAAAGAACTTGAGAGTGGAAATCACTTTGATGGCCTTGATAATTGTGAAAAATTGTGATCATCTTAATGTAAATACATTGTGAAAATGCTTTTTTATTTATTAAGGATAAAATAAGGTATAAATCTTATATTAAAATAATAAAAATAAATTAAGGTTTTTGAAGCCTTCATATCAAAGGTCTTCTATTTTATACTATTTTATTTATTTATTTATTTACTCTATTTTATACTATTTCATACTTACACAAAGTTCATCTAAAGAAAAAAACATCACTTAATTATCATAGAGCATTGATTGGTAATATTATTCATGTATCGTAGAAGGAAAATCCAAAATTCATGTGTTTCCTCCTTGCTCTGTCTGGCTTGAAATCATTTCTAATCTGTCACCTTTGTGCCATGATCCTCTTAACCACGCCACCATTTATGGAAAGGCAGTCCCATGAGTCTCATATGGAACACAGAAGATGCTGCATTTTATACAGGCATGTAACATGTAACGTGACAATGGATGAAAACAGGTCACAAAAAATTAGATGGCAAAGTGGTACATTTAAGACAACACATTTATGTTATTATTTTATGTTATATATTGCATACATGTATAATTCTGTTATTAGCATGTAACTACTTAGTACATAAAACAATTTTATTCAAAATATAGTCATTAAAGATTTATTTTGATAAATAACACAGTTAATATTAACATTAACTTAATATAACTATATTTATCTTACGATTTAAGCTATATAATATAACATAAAGTATCTCATGGCCTCATCTTCAAATCTTTTCTAAATATTCATCATGCGTTCCCCTCAATTTATGAATATGAGTACTGCTTCAAAATACTGTAGGACTGCATACCCAAGATGCTTACAATAATCATGAGAAGAAACATGGGGAGAGATGAAACCAACTGTTGTTGAGCGCCATGTAACCATTCACATTTAGAAAACCCGAGCTTTATGGAAATGTGGCCCATATTGCCCCTATGTCCTGATAGCACATTATTTGTGCACACTGATACTGTGTACCTACACAGCCAAAACACATCCAGAAATTCTGTTTTGCCATTTCTGGCTTTTCAGATGAACATTAAGATAAAACACAAAGCAGTGAACTACAACTTCCCAAACAGCAAGAGTTAAGAACATGAGAAGGTGTCAAGAGCTGATGTTGGCTCCCTACCTTGACAGAGAGTCCCCAGATCGGAACAGTTCGTCAGCTCTGCTGCAGGAAGTGGGATCAGGTAGGAACCTTGAACAACACAGAAGCATGTGCAAATTTAACTTGTGATTTGCTGATATACCCCAAAAGGTAAATATTATCACTTATGCAATTGATAAAGCAGAAACAGCCTTCAGAGAGGCAACTGCACCTACAGGAAAATGTCTTTTAAGGTGACTCTGCTTTACTTTCCTCAAATGCAAAATTGGAGAAGTCAAATTGCCCTCAAACTCTTGAGCTTAATATTTCAGCCATATGTACTTGAAATAAAGAAGCAAGAATATCCCTTAAAGTTTATGTAAAATATTTGGGGATTGTTTGAATAATGAAGTATAATACTCAGCAATTCATGTAAATAAAATAATATGAACATTCAGGGTACATTTCAAAACAGAACTTGAATAATGTGAATTACTCATAAAATGGAGATTTTTTTGTATATAAACACAATTATGTGAACTCTAATTCCAAAAGTATTTTTCCAGGATTTCAAGTCAGTCTTGTTTTATTTGACTTCAAGCTTTCTCGGATACCTCCTCAACAGGAAACAGACACTAAGATGATTTTTCTAATAGAAATATTAGATGCTCTTTGTTGCATTAAATCTTCCTGTTGTGATTATGGGCTAAACTTACTGCAAATAATATGGCACTTGAACAGAGACATAAGAATGAACTCTAATATTTACATTATGCATACATAATACATATATACATATATAATACACACATACTATATATATATGTATATACAGTTTTCATATATATTTGAAACATATATATAGTTTTCATATGTATATTTGATAGACACTAGTGTAGTGGTGAATTCATTCTAATGTTTAAACATGTGCCCAACTTTCCCACGGGAATACTATGTGCAGACAGAGCAGGCACATGAGCTCACAGAGTATGTCTAATTAGGTAAGTGATAGATACACAAGCAGAAAACACCTCAACAGTTTAATGGCACCCAGGGAAGTATGTTGTCCTCTTTCTCAGATGTCTCAGGCTCATGGAAAAGACTGTGGCACATCAGAAAAGGCCAGCCCTACTGGCAAGTCTATCATATGACTTTTTCTGGCAAGAAACTACTTCCTAGGTCCCTGCAACAAACACAGACACTGTATCTAGAGCTTCTGAGGTGTGGCAGGCACAAGAATTTCTGCTGCCATGTCTCCTGTGAGAGAGGCACTGATGAAAGCTGACCTTATTGTAACAAATGCCCAAGTACCTAGGGAAGAGCTTCAGGGCTGGTGGTGGCCCACTGGAAGCCATGACAGAAACTTGGTGAGAAGGGCGAGCCGGAAATCAGCACACAGGTACGGGGGTTGCCAGAGCACCGAGGCAGCCAGACAGGATTCCTGAAACACCTACCTATCTATGAGGCACTGCAGAGGCCTGGCAGTGTACACGCTTTGCACCGCTGTAGTAGAGTAACTACAGAAACGTGTGGGCCCAGTCAGATGACTATCGGGGCAGCCTGTGGAAGACGGTCTGGTACACCACAGCAGGACTGAGTCTTTCTCCTAGTGCTGAATCTCATTCACAGTAGGGATGCGGGCTCAAGCTTCACTACACAAATTACTGAATGCTTTACGTGTTACGAGTGTCTGAACTCTTTTTTTTTTTTTTTAAAGCAATTGGGATACATGAAGGGGTGCGTGGTGAAACCATAGACTTTTTATTTGAAAAACAACAATTTTTGATGTGGGGGTGTGTGGGGTGCAAGAAGGCAAAAGAATATTAATCATTCAGGCTTGACACCCTGAGTATCGAGAAGAGAGACTGAAAGGGATGGACAAAAGAAATGTGAAGACAGATTGTGTAAGGTTCGGTGACGAAGTGGAAAGAGGAAGAGAAAGGGAAGAATAGTTTGCAGTTTTTCAACTTGAGACACTGGGCATGATGACCTCATAAGTGGAGAAAGAAAATAGCAAGAGGGGAGTTATGCTGTGTCTGGCAAAGGAAGTCATTTGCCTGTTGGACATCTATAGTGCACACTGGAGAAACGGTTTCTGTAAGCCACCAGTCAACAAAAGATACTGAAGGGTTTGTGTTCGCCAGAGAAGAGAATTGAATCAGACTTCAGCTATGGCGATATTTAAGTTTCCAGGGCAGAGATCTGGGAAGATAAAAACAGCTCTTGGTCAAGGTGGCTTCACAGAATTTAAGGATGTTGAATGGAGGGTGTGGCAACAATGAGTGGAACTGAGAGGCTGGAGTGATAAAGACTGAAAAGACCTCTAACTGTGCTGTACAGGAATCAGTGTCAGTCTCGTGGGAACAATGAAACTCGGACTTCGGAGGTTTGGAGAGTTAATGTCACAGGAGGAAGCCTGGTTGTGCAAGGAAGCGGAGATAGGGAAGGGGGATTGTGAAGACTGAAAACCGAAGCCAGCACATACCCTGGGAAAGGCGTGTGATGTGGTGAAGTGGAGGGAGGCAGGAGGGAGACGGAGAACCTTATCTTGGGAGCTTGCTGCCCCTTGTACATGGCCACTCTTTCCAAGACCTTACATCCACAGGCCTTCATTCATCACAGGACTTCCAGACAACTAACAAGCCATCAGACTTGCGTGACTAGAGAAATCTCAGCTTTGTAACACAGCACTATGGAGGCCCTTGGATGAGGTTCCTGGAGTTCTCAGATTACACACAATGCTGGCAGTCCAGGGCTCCTTAGAGGCTTCTGGAGCTGATACAGTATCTCTCCAAGACAAAGAGAGATAAGGGGCAAGCTTGTGGGAAAGGAGTTCTTAGGCTAAGTACATGTCTACTGCAGTATCTCTATCTAAGAGCTCAGAGGTGGCAATAAGGGAAAATGTCAGAAGAGCTATGATTTAAAACAAGATCTTGACCATTTTATCAGCTTCATTGTATACATTTCAATCTGGGGCTTCCTTTCGGCTAAAACTGTAAACATTCACTTCTGAATATTTTAATTAGTTGTTCTCTCTAGAGGAAGGCCAAGTTTATCAAATTGCTAGCATTGTATAAATACTGAATAGATACTATTGTATTATGGTCTCCTGGAGCTATAGAAATTACATCTGAATTATTTTAAGTGAAAATGGCACAAAGACAACTGACCTAATTTAATTAGAAGGAAATTACACTCTTGCATTATAAATATGTGGGACTACATAAACAGATACATAAAACACTGCTAGGGTAGGTTGAAATGCAGTTGTCTTCCAAGCTGCAGTTGAAGCAGGAGGAGCACTTGAGTCCAGGAGTTCAAGACTAGTCTGGTGAACATAGCAAGACACCATCTGAGATAAATAAGGAAATACGCCTGAAACATACACAAACTTTTCATTTGATACTCAGCTGTACGTTCTTTGCCCAGTTTTCTTGGCTTACAGTTGTGTTTTATAAAAACAAATGAAGTTAGGGATATGTGTGGTAGAGGTTCAGTATGGTGTGGGGGAAGAGGGTGCCTCTGCAGGCCTATGCTGAAGCACCCCTTCCCAGTGAAGTACTAGCATATGCTACGGTATAGCATAGAATAGTTTATCTGGGGCATGGGAAGGGGAGTTGAGGAGGTACTAGAGACAGAGAAAGGCAAAGAGGGAAGGTTAGAGACCACCATGAGCATGGGGAGCGTAGAGAGAGTGGGGAGGGGAATGGAGAGAGACAGGGAAGAGTTACAGAGCAAAAGAGTGGGGGGAGGCAAGCAGCCCCTATTACAGTGAGCCAGGCACACCTAGCTGTTACTAGGTAACTGTGGTGGGAGCCTAGATGAAGAGCCAACACTTACAGATTTACAAATTGGGAGACTGAAAAAAAGAGACAAGCTCTTCTTTGGGATAATGATGTATATCAGTCACCAGCAGTGCTTAAGTGATCTCTGTGTGTTTGTGCTCTGATTTTTGAGTCTACCCAAAGGTACTTAATGCTTATTAGCTAACAGAAAAATTTAGAGTCCCATTTTATGCGTAAAGTAAAGAAATCTTGAAAATGGGGAGTTAGGACTGGGGTTACAGCTCAGTGGGTACAGTGCCTGCCTAGAACCCATGGAACCTTGAGTTCCAGTCCCACTAGTTTGGACAGGCATGGCTGCACATGTCCTAGAACTTGGGAGGTAGAACTAGTAGGATCACGTCAAGCTTATCATTGGTGCCCAGGGAATTTCAGAGCAGTATCAGCTAGTGATCTTGTCTCCAAAGAGAAAACAGGCAGTTGGTTAAAAACACCTCTAAGTCTTTGGGCTTCTACTCTTTCTACTTTTCTTCTCTCAGCCACACTATTATTATACAGAGTGTGCGAACATGGACTGATGTGTAGCCAGCAGTTCAGCATACATCCTCCTTAATAAGTTTAATCATAGTAAAATAAGTTCAGAAAGTCAGAAAAAAATGTTCTCCAAGTTTCTTTTTGTTGATGCTACTAAGATGAATTTTATTATTTTTCATAAGTAAAATATATTAAATTATTTTATGATTTTTATTTTACATTTTTCTTTTTTGTATCATGATAGATGTGTATGTATATATGTAGGTTGGTATGATTATATTTTCATGTGTATGGATGGGGACATGTGTGTGGAGGACCAGAAATCGATGGCAGGCATCTTCCTCAATTGCTTTCCATGTTATCTTTTGATGCAGAATCTCTGAATCATCCTGGAACTCACAAATTTCACTACATAGTCTAGAAGTTAGTGTGCCCCAGAGACCCTTTCCCTGACTTTCCACTGTTGGGATGACAGGTATATAATTATAGTTGTTTTAGGTGGGTTCTATGGTTCAAACTCAGATCCTTTGACATCTTTCCAGTCCTATTTTATTAGTATTTTGTAGATACAATTATTCCTGAAGATCACCTATGTTCTTCATGCATTTGAATGCCCTCAAAGAAAAATGAACTTGTCATGATAAAGCAGTTAAAAATTATCGAATAATCTAGCAACGGTGAATTTAGTCATTGGTTGTACATGAAACTAAGTACCAGTAATCGAATTTTAGAGCTGTGGAAGTCAGGACTATAGTGTATCATTTAGTTAATTATGAAAGGATTGGAATTGGAGAGTTAGTGACCAGAAGCAGAAATTTAGAGATGAGAACTAGAGTCCTTTGAAAAAAATCCATAAATTTCTAGAAAAGAGTAATGACAGAGTACTTCCAACTGTGTCTTATCTCTACATCCGCAGTGACTAAGATAGGGAAGTGCTTAAGAACTGCTGGATAAATACATGTAATTTGCTTGAACGTAGACTGTTCATTGAGTTATCCTATACCACTCCTCAGGAAAGAGCAGTAATCAGTTGAATAAATAAAACCAGCAGAGAAAGCACTGCCTGTTCTTCATGAAAAGTGCAAGGCAGTGTCTAAACTGTAATCATAACAGGGTAGATGCTTGTACCTATCATTAAAGGGTCAGAAAAGGAAATGACCTGTGCCTGAAGGTCATAAAACTGGGTATGTCTGAAAACTGTTCTAGGAAAAGGAAAGATGTCTAAGGTTTCAAAAGAACTATTGATAATACAGCATTTGTATCAGAAAAGAACAGTCAAGATTGACTGATTTTTAAAAAGACAAACCAGCTAAAAAATAAATTAATTCAGAGATAATCCAAAAATAATTAGAAAAATATAGGAAAGCAAAACAGCATGATTATAAAACTGTTGAAACAGTTATTGAGGACATAAGTTTTATATTTAATGTGTGACAGGTGACACATTAGTTATATACTCAATGTGAACTGTTCTGTCTTAGCCCCTTACTTTCTCTTTTTGTAATTTATCCAGTAACACACACATGGAAAACATATTCATTTTCTACCACAAGTGGATACTAGAATAGTCAATACTTGGCAGACTTTGCCAGTATTCTGGAATGTAAGGAATGAGACTGCACTTTCCCATTGGTTACTGTACTCACTGAAAGCTTGGGGAATTGTGATGACCCTAAACAACAATCACAATATTTTCTGGGGAAAAAAAAGGAGGTTAAAAATGTTAACAGAACAAGCTTTATTTTTCTTGATTATTTAAGTTTTGCTTAACCAACAAGGCCCAGATACAATCTGGTACAGGTATTTCCTGTCCGTTAATAAGTGACTTAGATTCTTCAGCCCCAGGCTGATGATTAAGCAACAGGAATTTCCTTCTCCCACCAATCCTCCTGACAGGCACAGCAAGACATCTGGGTGCACACAGTTGGAGGTTGGGGGTAGTGTCACCATGGAATGTTGTGATGACTGCTATAAAGTTAATGAGAATAGACTACATTGAGTCTGTAAGAGTGTGCTGTCTTATGATGAAATCCTTTTGTGGACTTATAGATAAAATATGTGTGGGCACTCATTTGATAAGTTATGGTAATCTTCAGGCTTTAGGATGAGGTGGTGTTTTAACCTGAGAGGAGGTGTTTAAGAAAATAGAAGGAATGCATGGATCTCACTTATGTGTGGAATCCCAAGAAGCTGAAATCACAGAAATAAAGTAATAATTGTGATTCACACAGCCTAAAGAGCAGAAAGTGGGTCAAAGAGACTAGAGATTATCAACCAAAGGGTACAATTCTAGGAGCAATGAGTTTTGAGGATCTATTACACTACATAACAGTTGCAGTTGAAAATGCCATACTATGTGTTTGAATTTGGTCAGAAAGGACTAACAGTGTAACCAGTCTCTGTGTTCCTTTTCTTGAATGCAAAACACTAAAAGAGAATTGCTAAAGATTTAAATTTGTCTCACTGTGAATACATGACTAAGTAGGATTACTAACTTGAATTAGCCATTTTACAATTTACATAGCAAAATATCATGTCATACAATATGCAGTTTTGTCAATTAAAATAGTATTAAATTAATTAAAATGTGTTTTCGAAGGTGAGATTGACAGGGATAAATTGATGATGAGTGTGTTAGCAAACTAGCCAGTTCAACAACTGATCAATTATATGCTTCATTTTCCTCACTAGTTAAAACAAAAAGAGTGGTCTCAATTGAGATCTTTCAGTTTACATGCCAACCAGGGTCAGAAGAAAAACCCGAGGAGGAAAAAGCCAACAGGGCTGGGGGTCAGAGTTACGAATGTGATGGTTGAGGTGAACTTTAAAACCTCTTCAAAGAGACTAACTACCACTTTGCTCTAGCTGTGGTATCCATGTAGAAATACTAGCCTGGCATTTATGTTTGCCAAGAAAACCAAATAATTCATTTTATGTGGAATCTAATTTTTGAGTGTTGGAAACAAAGTCACCATTGAGAACCATAATGTGTAAGAAATGCAGGTGGAGAACATATGAAAGTCAACCTCTACCTCCCAGCTCTGAGAGATTCCCTACCTCTTGACTGTCTTTCCTATTGCTGTTCCATGTGTGAGTTTCAGCCACTCTTATGATTCTTTGCTAGTTTGAGGACTCATGTTTTGACTCATGAAGATTGACAATAATCTTCAAAACTTACAGGAATTGATTTTGTTTTAAGATGGTGGACCATGTCTGCCACTATCAGACAATTTGGCCCTGTTGATATAACCACAGACACTTACAGTACATAAATCTATGGGCATAGTTGTGTTCCTATAAAACTTTATTTATAAAGCAAGTTGTCTGCCACAAGCCCTCCCACTTTGCCAAACTCCGGTGTAGAGGATTTTCTCTACTGCCACATACAAATCCTTTTGAGTTGCAGGCCTTTCTCTTTAACTGAAATATATGTTACACGCGCCTAAGAACTCATGTTATGACATTTTAAATTGATAAAAGAATCATTTTTGTGGGTGTTTAAATCAGTCCTATAGTAAAACATGATTTCTAGAACTAACTTGTATGATAAAAAGAATACTAAATAGAAGTCTACTTCAATATGCTTTTTGTTCCATATAATTATTTTCCTAAATAATTCACATTCAGCTATTTCCAATGTTGCCACAGTTGAAGTCTCCTAGAAACAACTGGGAGAGAAGAGTATTTGAAATGAACCACTAATATTTGCTGTCAAAAAATAGTGATAAAAGGCCAATGAAAAAATTAATTCTAGATTAATACAAATTTCCATAAAAGAGAAAGCTGGATATTTGACTCTCACCGAATAAACACTGTCCCACACAGTGACTGTTTATTTAGGTAAGACAACTGAAATTCTGTTCCAGAATCACAAGGATTGGTATATTAGGGTAGCATTTCAGTAAGTAAAAAAAATACAACTTCTTTAATAGTTTCTTGGGGTTCAAATCTAGTGTCAGGAGTTTCCTTTTTCATATAATCATTTTGTCTGTTTGGTCAGTGATAAGCTGACCTGGTGAATTCTTAAAAATGGAAAACCCACTTTCACTAAGTAACCATAGCTTATCATCAAAGCATGCTGTGAATTGCTGAACTGGTAAGGTTTTCTGAAGCTAAAGGAGTTCTTTGTAATGATTCTACATACAAACATGCATATATAATTTCTCATGACCAGCGGGACCAGGCACACAGGACCAGTGGGACCAGGCACACAGGAACTCCACCAGCCCAGTGACTCGGGTTCCTTCAGGTCTGTCTGGGCTGGGGTCCAGAGCAGACCTTGGGCGCAAGCTCCGCAGCCAGTCCCACAACACCCAGAGGAATCTCCACTCCCAGGCACTCTGACACACCCAGGATTAGAGGTGAGCAGGAATCAACATCTGTCCCAACACTGGGAGTAATTGGATCCAGCGGGACCAGGCACACAGGATCTCTGCCAGCCCAGTGACTCCAGTTCCTTCCTGTCTGTGGGGGTTAGTATTCTGAGCAGACCTTGGGCACAAGCTCTGCAGCCAGTCCCACAACTCTCAGAGAAAGCCACACTCCCAGGTGATTTAACAAGCCCAGGATCCCAGGATCCCAGAATCAGAGGATCA
>NW_022196902.1:6815106-6817970 GCF_008632895.1 Mastomys coucha
CAAATTCAGATAAATTGAAATCATATAACTTTTCTCATCATAATGCAATAAAAGTTTTTTTAAAAAAAGAAAAAAGAAAAAAAATTTTCTCATTTTTTTTTTGGTTGTGAGCCTAGCCTTTAATGGCTGAGCCATCTCTCCAGCCTAGCATATATGATTTCTTAATAACAAGCATTTTCATCAAACAATGCTAAGACCATGACAAATATTAAGTCTTACCACAGCTCAGGTTGCTCTCGGCTTTCAGAGCCTGGGTTGAGATGCTCCAAAAGTCATTGTGCCAGTCTATGACATTCCCAGACATACTACAGCTGAGGTTGGACAGGGCTTTCAGATCCATGGTAAAATTCCAAAGTCGAAAGTTATAGATGCTGCCCTTCAGAGAGGCAATCTCATCTCTGTCAGAGCCCAACAGCAATGCCCCATCCCCAGGCACGACAGTATTGATGGTAGAATCGCATGTAACTGTTTCATAGTTCTTTTTGAAATTTACACCAACGGAGCCCCAAGAATTATTCCACACAAGACAGAGCTGCTCAAAGTTTTCTGTGAAGATGTCCTCTTTTTCCTTCACAGGTAATGCACTGTTCAGCAAGCATCTTGAGCCAGAAATGGACAGGAAGTAGCCATTGTTGGCCTTTTCAAGACTGAGCAACTGTGTAAGGGACTCATCTGAGTAGGAGAAAGCTGTCCAGTCATCGTCTTCATTGCCAACTTTGGAGGCTTCAAAACAGAGCGTGAAAGCTTTGAGCTCTGGAATGGAGACACTTTTTGCAACTGATACCTGGTAAGCATCTAATGTCTGGGGCAAAATGACCTTTTGATTCCTCAAGGACACAGCAACTAGAAGAAAGCATAAAGACATAACATAGTTCTAGAACATGAGCCAAAATGCAAAATGTTAAGTGTCTCTCAGAATTCTACCACTTTCTTCCAATTAACTTTTTACTTAATCTTTGAGCCATTGTTATCCCTTTTTCTACCTAGCCTCGAACACCAACCTTTTACAAATGGTCTTACATCAAAAATAACAATAGACAATCCCAGCCAGGGCCAATCATGTTGATATATTTTTTAAATTTTTCTACACAAACATTAAAAATTAAGGAACAAAATTGCCAAATTAGGACGGGGTTAATTTCAGAGTAATTTCATTTGTATATTATGGATTTTAAAATATGATATTTTTAAAATACTTTCTGAACACGAACTAGCTTTCCTTTTCACTAATATTTACCTTTTCCTCTCTCAAATATTTCCAGACAAATCTCATTCATTCAGAATTTCTGTACTCCTCTCTATTCCTTACATATTAAATTTGTTTGTCCTCTAGTAAATTTATTTTAAGGGAATCATCATATATGTCCAAAATAAAATAATTTCTAAATAGAGATGTTTACAACTTATATGAGGTGATATTAGAATTACAGATTTTCATTATTACCAGTGGACTTTTTAAAGCAGAGCTGGTCATGTGGCATACTTGGAAGGCAAAGACAATCAGATCTCTGTGAGTTCAAGGCTGACATGACCTATTTAACAAGTTCTAAACCAGTCACAGCTAAAAAAAATAAAAAATATTTAAAAAAAAGACCTCAGCTAAAAAAATATTAAAAGAAAACAAATATGAAAATAAATAAATGTTATGAAGACAGACAGGGGAATTCTATTCTGAAGAAACCAAGATTTCGATCTAGTAGTTCTAGTTAGATAGTGAGGATTCTCAGAAACTATTAATAGATTCTCACCATTAAATCCTGATCTTGACCATTCACATAAAAGAGCATAGTTCTGTCCTCCAGCCCTGGTGTTTATTGCAGCACATCTTAAATGGAAGCAGAAGGTTGGCTCTGCCTGTGGTTTACATACCTCTGATGTAGCTGGCGTTGAAGCCTTTCTTCTGGATACTAAAGTCACTTGAAAAAGACACATGCATCTCATTCACGCTTGAGTTAAATGACAGGCCTTTGGCAGTTGCTCCACAGAATTTAGTCTGGCTCTCTCCATTATCAAGGGAAAGTGAGTCATAGATGCAGTTGGGAGCTTCTTCAATGTCGAAGTCATTGAACGTTATCTGAATGATGTAGCCGGTAGGGGCTCGGAGGGTCCACGAGCAAGACTGGGTGTTAGGGTAGTCATTAGGGTAACATGGAGAGGTAAAGGTACCAGAAGGACTGGACAGGACAAGTCTGCAGTTGCCACATCCCCACACTGTTGGGCATTAAAGAAAGAGAGAGAGAGAGAAGGGCTGGGATCAGATTATGTACAATAAAACAAGAATCCTACTTACTGGGGGCAATCAAACAGTAAATGTTAAAAAAAATACATGAAAATTAAGAGGAAATGAAAGCACCTCAAGAAGAAAAAAATGCCAAGGACATTCCAAAAAGTAGTGTTAAATACAAAATCTTAGCAAAACTTGAGGTTGTGAGAACACAGGGAAAGATAAAGGAACTCTCTCATGCAAGATGCACAAGGGCTCTGCAGGTACCCACATATGACAGATTATTCTAAAGAGTATACAGGGATTAAGACCCATCAGAAGATCTCACAAAAACTTACTGGGTATGATAGCTACTTCAGAGAGCTCATAAAACCATACAGGGAGGGCTGGCGAGATGGCTCAGTGGTTGAGAGCACTGACTGCTCTCCCGAAGGTCCTGAGTTCAAATCCCAGCAACCACACATATGATGGCTCACAACCATCCCTAATGAGATCTGACGCCCTCTTTGGTGTGTCTGAAGACAACTACAGTGTACTTACATGTAATAATAAATAAATCTTAAAAAAAAAACATGGCAAAAGACACTGTCAATAGGACAAAATGGCAACCAACAAATTGGGAAAAGATCTTTACCAACCC
>NW_022196902.1:6819198-6831045 GCF_008632895.1 Mastomys coucha
AGGGGTTTGTTCTTGTTGTTTTTGTTTGTTTGTTTTTTGGAGGGGAAACTGGGAAAGGAGAAATTTACTTGTAAGTAAAGAAAATATCTAATAAAAAAGAAAATAAATAGTTTAATTTAAGAAACATTAAAAAACATGATAAATCATGGATACACACACACACATACACACACACACACACACACACACACACACATACACCTTGGGAAGTGCATGTTGAAATATAAAGCAGAGCATAAAGCAGAAAAGAAAATTAGACAACTTGTATTTTAGTGTTTCTTTTTCAAATTCAAACAGCTGTTATCACTTTTCCCTTTGCTTATTGTGGTTGATGATTATACCTTTATATGATCATCTTGTTTACTCATACATTTAGCAAATATTTATTATCTATTATATAATAAAAATTGTTTTATAAAGAATATAACAAGAAGCAAAACAGTTTTTATATGAAATAGTAACACTTCAGGCTTAGAGCTAAAGAAGACAATAATATATTGAAAAGTGATGTGATAGTTTTAATTGTCAACTTGACACAATGCAGAATTCCCTGGAATCAGAATCCCGGTGCAGGACTTTCTAGATCAGAACGGTCTGTGGGCTTGCTTGAGACATTATCGTATGATGTTAGTTGAGGTAGAAAGACCCATCCAATGTGGGTGTCTCCATTCCCTAGTCTGGAGATCCTGAACTACATGTAAGAGTGGGGAAAGAGCTGAGGACAAGCATGCATGGATTAGTCTGTGGGCCTGAATGCCGGAGGATTTCCATGGAGATCGCTGGCCCAGCTTGGTGCAGGAGCCCTAGCAAAGGGAATCGAGCGAGAACAGGTGGAGCTGTCTCTGCTGTGCCTTCCAGGCTGCTCCTTTCTTCTCACTGCCCTGCACTGAGTTGGGTCGGGTTGGCAGACAGGCTGACTAGCCAGAGAGGAGTGTGGTGCAGCTTCAGGCCTCATTTTTGGGAGAGCAGACCTCTTCTGAACTGTTACAGCTCTTAGAACAAAAGGCTCAGACAACAGAGTAGATATTTCACGCCTTTTACTTGCCTGGACATGATATATGTGTGTGTTATTGGGGGTTTTGGGGGTTATTCAGATTTCGACAGCAGTTATCTCTTATTGGTTTGGGCTGAGAATTTTTTATTTGCATGTAAGATATTACACACACCTCTCCTTCTGGGGCTGTTGTGGGGGGTTTGGGCTGAAATCTGAGCCAAGGTCTCAGGAGCTACCATGAAACTCCTGCTGTCCCTTGTGAACAAATTTGCCCTGCTCAGTGAGTGCTCCGGGATTCCAAGGCAGTAGCTTGACTGGACCCAGGCTGCCAGCACAGCCCACTGCCGCACATTAGTCCACTCCTCTCTCCTTTGTAACTCTGGACACAAAGGAACCAGTTGTCTCAAGCCCTTGCTAATGTGACTTCCCTGTAGTAATGGACTGTAACCCAGAACTGTGAGGTAAAAGAAACCCATTCTGCTCCCCAGGTTGCTTTGGTCAGGGTATTTGATCATAGCAACAGTATGCATACACAGCAACAGTGTCACTCAAATGGTAACAAAGGTGGAAAAAAGAGTAAAGCAAAGGAAAGGTCTAAAATGTGGTAATGAGGCATAGTATAGTTCTCCAGAATTGATATTTAAACAGAAATCCTTTGAAAGTTATGGCACATGCCACAAGCACTCTAGGACATAAGCAATTTGGTTAATGGACACAGCAAAAGTAAAGCCCACTGTAAATGAATTTTTATTTTCTGCTGTTTAACTATCAATTCCATAAGCCAAGGGCTATGTCTCCTTTGTACACCTCTAGTCTCAGTGTGCCAGGAGAGCTCACAATCTATGTTAACTGAATGAGTGTATGTGAGGCAGTCTTGCTGGATTAACAGGGAAATATCACTATAACATTTTTAGTAAAAGAACATTAAGGATCTTTTTGGTTATTCTGAACTGGACACCAGATTGGATGAAAAATCAAGGTCTCCCATGTCCCCCATTTATCAGTGTTTCTTCAGTTAATATTCATACTTTAAAAATATTTGTATAAATAATGATAACAATACTGTGTGCACAACACTCTAAACAAACAAATTACTAGAAAATCAACACATACAGCTTCAATTAATAATACTTCAATAGTGTGTAAACTACTTTGAACTCACTGTTACTGGGTGACATTTACTGGGTAGATCTGAATGACTGACTATGCAATAGCAGTTCTTGAGAGTGACAGCTATTACACACATCATTTAATATTCTTTTATACAGTGACATACTCAAAGGCTGAGAGGTATTAGCTTGCTGAAGTTAGCTTTTCCCTGTCGTCATTGCTTGGGACCAGCTTGGGCTCATGTCATTTGGTCAACTCTGTTCCCCATCTGCTAACTCTTTCTGTGTTCTAGAGTCAACGGCAACTTGGACAGGATCAAAGCCAGAAAGAAGAATACAAACTCTGATTACAAAATGTCTGCCAAGGCCCTTTCTTATCTACCCCCAGAGCATCATGTTGCACGTCTGTCTTCATAGCACTACCCGGGGAGGTTGTGTTACTTCTGCTTGTGGAATTATTTGCTGTCTGTCTTCTCCCATCAGTCTGTAAACACCACAAACAAAGGCTACTTACTGGCTATGTTAGCCAGGGTGCTGGAAGTACTCCAGGGTGTTCCTGACACACAAGACGTCAGTGGTCACATTTGTAAAGACACAAAAGAATAGCTTAAATGAACAGAAATGTGTGTAAATTAAAGAACGGCTACACACGGTGTGCAAAACCAAGACAAATGAATTGTAAGCCTGAAAAGTGAGTGAGTAAATACGTGGGTTATGGCACGTATCTGGATAGGGTTTATTTCTTATAACTAATTCATGCATGGCCTGAGACTTAAGAGATTGAGACTCTCAGACAAGTTTTCTTTCTTTTCCTAAATCCTGGGTTCAAAAGAGAAAGAAGTCATCCTAGCCTATAATTTATACACAGCAACAGACACCAGAGTTAAAGCAAGAAAAGAAAAAAAAAATGGAGGATTTTAAACAAACAAAAACAAACCCATCAATTTAATGCTATGTGAGCCTACAGATAGGGGTATCATTTATCTAAGGTGAAATATATTTCCCTATATCTAGGACCCAAGTCATAAACCACACTTCCTATACCCACTTACCAAATTATTCCCCTTCCACCATGTGATGTGGGGCTTGAACTCAGGTCCTTAGGTTTGCATAACAAGCACTTTTATGCACTGAACTGTCCTGTTGTCCCTTGACTCAGTTTTGTGCCTCAGTATTACCTCTTTTGCACCAGGGATAATAAGGAACTTGTACCCCTCTCAAGGCTATTGGGAGGAAGGCATCGGTTAATACTGGAGCATCCTGAGACTTGTATAAGACATGCAGGTCTAATATTTAAGTGTGGACTATCACTGCTCCTTACTACAGTACAAAAATCTGTGCATCAATAATTTGCATGAGTTAAAACAGCACCAACCTTGGTAGATTCTTTATCCCTCAGGCAGTTATTGGGAAATGAGACAAGTAATAAAGCAATAAAAGGAATTAAAATTATGTTAAAACATTTTTTCACATGGCCAAACTACAGTGTCCAGACAGAATCTCCAGAGTGTTATAGCCATTATCTTAATGAAGAGAATGTCACATCAGGAATGATAGCAAAACATTCATTAAAGTCACAAACTACTTCACTACAAGTGGCTTTTGCTATATATTTTCTCACTCTGCATCATAATAACAGTGGGAGTTATTCCCACCTCCATCTTTAGCTAAAACAAGTATCACTAACAGAGATTCTGTAACATGCTTTAAAGTTACAGCTCTAATATGCAGTACAATCAAAGCTCACCAATTATTCTGAATGTGAGCCTAGAGTCTTTCATGGAAAAAAAAAAAAATGCAATAGAAAGATTCAGGCAATAGAAAGGCACGGGGCAAAGTAGAACGTGAGGAGAGAAGTTATCAATAGGAAAGTTCCAGTAAGTAGTGCCATTGCCTAAATTGAGTATATTTTCAGAAATTCATTTGAAATGTTAGAAAGTTGGATTTGACTTTATTGGTATGTATTTAACTATGGACTAATCAAATGTTAGTTGACTTCTACACTATGAGCTCTTCCATTGAGAAACTAATTTGCCAGAGGAGGCTGGCCCTTTTCTGAAGAGAAATGGAGGAGAAGTGGATCCGGTGGGGAAGAGAAGATTGGGGGACTAGGAAGAGAGGGAAGAGGAAAATTGTGGTTGGATGTTAAAATAA
The DNA here is from genome assembly GCF_008632895.1 of Mastomys coucha. NCBI lineage: Eukaryota > Metazoa > Chordata > Mammalia > Rodentia > Muridae > Mastomys > Mastomys coucha. Next base: position 6,823,456 of record NW_022196902.1, read on the forward strand.
AATTAAGCAAAAAGAAAATGGTTTGGGGCTGGGGAGGTAGCTCAGTGGATAAAGTGATTGCTGTGTGAATGTGGAGACCTAAGTTCAGATGCTCAACATCTATATAAAATTCAGGTACCCTGGCACATATCTGTAACTCAAATGCTAATGGCCTAGAGAGAGTGAGTCTAGCTAAAATGTCAAGATCCAGGTTCTGTGAAAGATGTTACAAACTGGAAAACTGAGAGAGGAAAACTGCCAACATTACCTTCTGTCTTTAACATATGCACCAGTGAGTGTACTCCTATATACATATGCATACACAAGCATACATCACACACACACATGCACACACAAGCACATACACACACAAACACACCATCTATACATACCTATATAAGAAATAAATTTATTCTCTTACAGAAAAGGCTTCTTAAAAAGACGGTCACTGAAGTAGGCACTAAGTGGGGCATCAGTAAAATTGTGATTACCATGTCTCCTTAAAATCTACCCAAGTAAAAGTCTCTGACTAACTGTGTTCTCAAAGATAGATACAGTAAAGTGTTCTCAGCTCTAGTTAACACCAGAAAAAGTTTTCAGGTAATGTAAATAATAAAAAACCAAAGCTAAAACTTAGCTATTGTGTGTGTATAAATAAATGCCTAGCACTAACTTGTCTGTACCTTACGAAGGCCTATTTTTCAGTTAATCTTAAATAAACTCCAGGAAATCTATATGTTAAAGCTTCACTCAAATAGCACTTGCATATAGGCTTGACACCTTTAATTTTTTAAATTAAATTTGTTCTTATTATCTTGTGTGCAAATGTTTTGCTGCAGGTGTTTATGTGTACCATGTATATGTCTGGTGCCTGTAGAAGACAGATAAGAGTGTTGGATACCCAGGAACTACAATTAGAGATGGCTGTGAACAACTATATTGATGCTGGAAATAAAACCCTGGCCTCTGCAAGATCATCAATTGCTCTTAACCCTCTCCCCAGTTCCATTGAACATTATGCTAATCGTTTAATTTTCCTTTTAATTTGAGATATTTTGATTCTTACACTCTGAAATCCAAAATGTATATCCTTTAAATCTTTCCCAGATGGGAACTTTTGACACCCAATTGTTAAATAAATCAAATAAGAAATCATTTGTAGCTTATTTTTAAGATCTATTTTTTTTCTATACTGTGCTAAATGGGCAGCAAAATCCAAGTGTTAGATAAAACTGTAAGCTTGGCATTTGAGAGGAAGAGTCAAAAGGTCTAGGCCTGCCTTGGCTGCGTAGAAAGTTCCAGACCAACCTATGGTCCATGAGATGCCATTTCAAAAGCAGCAACAACAACAAAGCAAAGGAAAGCACTTACAATTTTTTATTTGAGTTCCTGGATAGCTGTAGCTAGCAACTTGAGAAGGTGACTTAGTAAAATCCACCCCATTTCCTTCCCAACCTTCAGTTGTCTGCAATATATATGGTGATATGTCAAGCTGTCAGGAATTCAAAGCTCATTTGATGTTTTGAAAGTTTAAAATATCTAGTAGCTCTGGTAGTTTCTAAAGATTAGCCCTAAAGTCAACAGCTGAGAGTTCTGGGGCCAGTGTCATCATTAAAGGGTCAGGAGAGTCACGTGTTTCTGCAGACCAAGGCAACAGCTGCCAGATGGAAGTAACATCAATGAAATGTGAATAACATTTTAGATGCTGATATGGCCTGCTTGGCTGATGACATGCAGAATGGACAACTTCATCAGAGCATGTATTTAGTCCATTTCTGACGATCATGCACATTTTCAGGACGGGAAGGAATCTGAAAGCAATCTGGCTGTGACAGCTGTGGTTGTGTTAATGGAACAGACTTGGCAAGGGACACAGCCCAGTCTCCCCATTCTCCTTAAGCTGCTTTCAGAGAGAGCCTTCCCATATCAGGGAAGGACTCTGACACCCCAGGCTTACTTACAGTGGCCATTCTCATTTCCCACTGGAGCTTCCAGCAGCCATGTGAGGAGACCACTTTACTCCCACATCAGTCCCCCGACCGGTCCCTCCAAAGTTAACCAGATGATGGTTTCATTTCCTCTTGTGATTATTCAACCTCCAAATCTCCTTGGAAGCAGCACTCAGAGGAAGTTATCACAATGATTTTGGCAAGAGTTCAAAAGGAAATTATTTACTTGGATCGGTCCAGTTAGGTCTGACACAAGGAGAAACCTAACAAGACAGGGAACTGAATGATGCTGAAGGGCGGCATCCAGTTTGATAACATTTTCAGTCTCTGCAGGTACACCCATGCACCCCAACCCCAAACACATCTTGCTCTTCTGTAATATCATTCATGTTTCAACTTCCAACCCTGTCGTTTGTTGATCACCACATCAAGAGAACATCCCATACCCAACTGCAAAAGATAATATTTCATTAAGCAAGTGAACGGTTATAAAGCCCCACTAGAGTGCTTGTTTTGGAGATGTTCTGTAGATCACTTGAAAGAGGATTACACACTATATACATAAACAGCTATGTTGGTTTTCATGGGAAACTTCTCTCTCAAGCAGGTGGCTGAGCCTTTCCTGTCTCTCATAAAGGAGATAACTTGAAACAAAATGAACGGCATGTTTTATTACTTAATCTACTTCTTGGCACCAGGTATGTCTCTTTCCTTGTTTACATTCATAGGCTACAAATGCACAAACTCTAGATTAGTCAAGTCAAGGACTTTCTTACCATCTAATGAATATGCTCCTAACGTATTACTGAAGAAAATGTGTCGACTCATGATGAAAGTTTTGTTTAGGCGGCTCTTAATTCCAGGGATGATGCTACCTCTGATGGCTTGAGGACCACACTCTGAATACCAAGGAAGTAAGATGAAGCATAGTAAGGAAGACTGAGGAAGTAGTATGAGATGGTAGAAATGAAACCAGAGCAGCCGGCTGAGCAGCAGGATGCTCTCAGAGGCATCCACATGAGAGATACAAACCTGGCAGCTTCAGATTTTCAAGCAATTCAAAGGCATGTTCCCTTAAATAAAAACATAAGTCATACTTCCTCTGAAAACAAAAGAAATCTATAAAAAACATGTAAGGCTTAGAGGACATTGCAGAAGAGACAGTGGAAAGATATGTTTATATGTATATATTTTACATTTATGTATATATATATGTGCATGTGATAATAAAGTTAAAAAGAAGCATAAATTTGAAGGAAGTGCAAATAGGTATATGGGAAGGTTTGGAGGGTGGAATGGGAAGGGGGAAATGTCATGGTTATATTATAATCTCAAAAATGTAACTGAAAAAGAAAACAACAGAAAACCCCCTAAAACTGCATGGTGAACGTAGACATAAGGTTTTACCACAGATTGAAGACCAGCTCTTCTCATTAATGTGGGGAATATGTGCAGTTAAGTCCACAAAGACGTATCTCATCAGACTTTTGAATAAGTGACCTGCATCTCTAGCTTCAAATTCTGGAAAGAGAGATGCTTAACTGATCGATCAGCTAAGTCTATGGCTTATTTCCTTCCCACAAGGGCAGGGCTCCACCTCTTGCACCAGAGTTAATGACATTCTCCAGGCACAAAGCTTCTCTTGAAAGTGTCTGTTTCCTCTGCAGCACTAATGACGATATTTGTACAGCTTGCCTCCAGGGGTGGACCCTGACCCGATGGGAACCAAATCACAGACTTCCTCAGTTGGATTTTCTTTCTGAGAAATGCGAGATAGAAACACAGGACATTCACTTTGTCAGAGAATGAGCTGATGGGCTGGTAAAGAAAGGAGTGGGGGTGGGAGTGAGGGAGGGGATGTGGGCATGGATCTAGGAAGAACAGATGACAGTAGTGTGGAAGTGAGAGGTGGACAGACTTTAATTGCAGACATTCGATGCCACTGCAGCCAAATATGTCTGCAACCAACATCCCGGCGAGCATGCCTCTCTACCCAGTCATTCTCCCTGTACTTCTCTCTGTACTCATTCTCCCTAGATGACCGATTCTGAGCAAAAGTTTCCATGGTGTTTAGATGCTAGCAGCATACATGTTCCTCCTTGCTTGCAAATGTCTGCTAGATATCTTTCCTTAGCTATCCCCCAGGCCCAACAATCCAAAGACCATTCCACAATGGTCTGCATCTTCTTTGATATTGTTCATAGCATGAAAGATATCAGATACTAAGACTCTGGATATCTCTTCTTTTTTCCTTCTCCAAAGTTTCAAGCATCTCATCATTTATCCTATTTGTGTGTATCAAATCCATCCCTCCACCTGATTTCCTTCCATTCCCATGCAGTATAAGCTTCTTCTCTTTTCTCTTTGGGATTAATCTCAGCACCTGGTCTCACAGTTATTCAATACCCTTGCCTCCAAGCCATCCTCCATATTAATACCAGAAAGGCCTATCAAAATTCAAGTTTGAGTTTTAAAGTATTGTCACCTCTAAGTGACAAGTGAATATAATACATAAAACTTCTTTTCTGCCCTGTTCATACTTCCATCCACTACATCCACCCACTAATTCAACTAAAGACTTCTGAAACACTGTTGTGTCTGGACAGTCCCAGGTTCTAAAAGTAAAATATCATAGAAGATGGCAGGGGCGGGAGAGATGGCTCAGAGGTTAAAAGCTCTTCCAGAGGTCCTCAGTTCAATTTCCTGCAACCATGTGGTGGCTCACAACCACCTGTAATGGGATCTGATACTACTCACTTCTGGTGTGTCTGAAGACAGTGACAGTGTACTCACATACATAAAATAAATAAATCTTTAAAAAAAAAAGGAACAGTTTCTTTAAAAAAAAAAAATAGCATCCCAGACTGTATGGGATATACAAATTATTAGAAATGAAGATAGATAGATAGATAGATAGATAGATAGATAGATAGATAGATAGATAGATAGACAGATAGATAGATGATAGAAACAGAAAGTGATATTACTGTAGCAGAACAAGTAGCTGAATACAATAGCCTGTGCACAAATTTTGTGGAGATAGTGCCATAATCATGGGGCTGGAGAAACAGCTCAGCAATTATGAGCACTTGCTGATCTTCCAGAGGGCCTGGGTTCAATTCCCATATCCCCATGGTGGCTTACAATGATCTGTAACTCCAGTTCCTGGGAATCTGGCTACTGTAGGCCCTGCACACACATGGTATACAGAGAAGCACACAGGCAAAAACCCAGTTTGTGGTATAGATCAGGGGCACCAGACCATTTCACGAGCACTTGTAAGGCCTTAGAGTAGATCCTCAGCATTTCAGAAACACACACACACGTACACACACGTACACACACACACACACACACACACACACACACACACGCGCGCGCGCGTGCACACACACAAGATGATTGAGAGGAGAAACAGAGAAAAAAAGGAAGGGATGCAAGGTGAGAAGGGGATTAAAGATGGAAGGAAGAAAATGTGTCTAACATAGAAGCAAACACCTGAGGACAACATGTAGTTTAGATGTGAAGCATACAGAGAGGAAGGCAGGAGAGAAACAGAAAAGCTCTGGTCAACACAGCTAGCAAGGATGGCTACCTGCAGGGAGGAAGGAAGCTGGATGACTCAAGGATTGGAAGGGATTAGTTCAGCTGAAATACTGTGAGCAAAGTAGGGAGAAACAGACAAGAGACAACCAAAACTGAATGAGGTTAGACTTTATGGTATTTTTACAAGCCTTGCCTCACCAACAAGATCAGCAAAGAAAACGGGTTTAATAATGGGAAAGAAAAAATCCACAAAATTTTGTTTAGCAATGATTTAAATTTAAAATGATTTAAATGTTTTAAATTTTCACCTATTGACATGAACACAAAGCTACTGGGTACAAATTGCCTTTGACAGTCATGGCCACATTATCCTGAAGACCTGGCAGATGACCAGAAGTATAAATGATGACCAGCCACTCTGACAATATGCTTATGAGATAATGATCTCTGCAGCAGGGCACACTAGCATCACAAGGTCTCAAATGACCAAAGCAAGCCTGCACTAAGGGGACAGCGAAGTAACATCCAAGCCGTCATCAAAGGCTGGTCTTACTTAGCTTGGGTGTGTTTTGTTACCCACAAAGAGAGACTAGAGAAACAATAGGTGAGACTTACTCGATGTGCACTTCACTTGGTCATCTCATAGGAAGAAAAGCTTTCCATGCAGATTGCATGGGCAAACTGGCTTACCTGAAATGATATTGCCAAATAGCACTGAAGAAGAGAGCATCCCAGTCTCATAAAAGTTCATTGCCGCTCTTACACCCAGGAAGGCGATGATGTCATTACTGGTTACATAGCACATCACTAACTTTTGAGCATGTAACTTGTCCATATTGGCAGTATACTTGGCCTACAACAGGATGCTCAAATATGACATTTTACTGTCTTTCCTGGTGGTTGTTATTTAACAGCACAATGTATTGATTGCGTCCATTTCTATCATCCACCCATTCAGTTTTCTGGGAGTCTAATATCATGATATGCAGTCTTCCTTTAGTGTCTGCTCATACAACTAAACACAGACCAGACCAGAACATGGTCCGTGGAGAGGTAGGGAAAAATAAACTCTAAGAGCTGATAACTGTTATTACTTTCTGTTTGTTTCATGTAATGTGGTGTAGGTGATGAACCTGAAATTAACAGCTAGAAGCAAATTTGGGGTTTGTAAATTGACCTTCCCAATAAGGTGGGAGGGGCCTGGGCGAAGATGGCAGCTGTAAGGATGTTAGGACTGGATGTTAGCTCAAGTTTTCCACATGAGCCTTTAATTTGGAGCCATAAAAATAACCTACTTCAGCTTGTACACATAAGTGGAATCAGTTTAAATAGGGAAGGGTTAGAGAAATGCAAGCTGCAGGTACAACTGACATGCTTTCTGGTTCATGGTGGAATAGATCTTTAAGCATGATTCCTAGCAGTAAGGGAAAGCTGGTATAAAGTTCTATAACACATATTTCCTAAGCAGAAATTTTTTAATATGAACATTCTATACATGTTGATCCCAAGTATCTGAGCATAGCTCATTGTGAAACATGAAAGAAAGAAAAAGACCTTTAAATTTTTCTGAAGAGTCTCAAGTTGACCTTGTCAAAAGTTTCTTCTGAGTTTAAGTAAAGCACAGGGCCTAGCTGATACAAATATTTTCCATCACTGGGAAATATCATTGTGTGGAGGACAAGTTTAGTCAGGAAGCTGAACCGGAAACCCTCCAGATTCTCTAAACTGAAGTAACCCCTTTCGAAGTACGGTCTTTAAAAACGGAACTCAGACATGGAAGCCCCTACACACTGTCATGAAACACAATAACATGGAGGGAGGCAGAGAAATAAAGACAAGAATAAACACCATCTCATGAGTGATTCTGGTCTCCCAGATGAGGAAAGGCAAGCAGTCAACTCCCTGACACCATCTGTGCTGACTGTGGGAGCTGGGCCATATTACCAGCACATCACAGAAGCTCTGGTCTTAGCTTTCTCATGAACCCATCTTATGACAGTGGGGAGCCAACAAAGCCTTGGTTTCCACATGTCAAAAAAAAAAGTTCATTGGGTTCTAAAACCCTGGTATTAAGTTCAGTCTTGGTGCAACAGTATAACTTCATCTGTTTCTGTGT
>NW_022196902.1:6832046-6862917 GCF_008632895.1 Mastomys coucha
CAGTAGTATTTTTAAACTTCAGGAAAATGGTAGAGAGACAAGCTCTAGGTGAGTAAGGTCACACCTGCAGGCAAACCAGAGAGAAGCCAAACCAGCAAAAGTGGGTGGGCTGGGTGGGCTGCGGAGCAAACAGCCCAGCATGTTTCCAATTGAGGCACAGGTCTAAAAACAGAAGAACGCCAGAGCCTTAGCCGTCTGGGTGGAGGAAAACCTCACTGTTGTTGAGAGCTGGAGCGTAGGAGGGCTCAGCTGCAGGCATCTGTTTCCCTTCTTCTAGAGGAGATGAATTTACAATTTCAGCCAAATCTCCTCTATGCTCTGGATTACCATTTAGGTTTCTGGGGGACTTTTCCGAAAGAAAAATATTAATAGATTGCTTCCACGGTCCTCTTGGAACATCAAGTAGGTAAGCTCTGGCTGGTATGAGCCTCTAGGTCAGGAGAGACTGTAACACAATCATCCCTATTCTCTGCCACAGTAACTCTGGTGAGAATAACTGGAATTATATTCCATTTTATTATGTATTATATAAAGAGCTATGTCTTTAGAAGGAGTAGAACAAAAATTTCAAGCAAAAGCAATTTAGTTTCTCATATAGTAGCAAAGCCGAAGCACAGACATTGTTTCTTTCTGGGGGCTCCTGGTGCCCATGATAGCACTAATACTCAGCCCTCGAGTCTCCAGAAGAAAAGATAAAGAACTGGGGCATACAGACTTTCCATTAACAATGAAAATAAACAGGTATTTAGATGGCAAGTCTTTCTGACTCTTATTTGATAAAATAATATGTTTAATATCTACCCAAGGAAATCAGTATGGTTTTCTCATTTTCTCATTTCTTTGCATGCCCTCCTTGGTGTGTGTGTGTGTGTGTGTGTGTGTGTGTGTGTGTGCGCGCGCATGCGCGTGCGTGCATGCGCGCATTTCTAGACATTGAACCTAAAGTCTTATATCACTGAATTATACCTGTAGCTTCCACTTGCCGTTTGTATTATGAGACAGGGTCTTGCTCAGAGTGTCTTAGATCCTGGATCCAGACTATAATTCAGGTAGTCATTGGATTTGCTATGCTCTTGCATTAGACTCCTCAGTAGCTAGAGACCTGCACCACCAGCTTCAATATGATTTTTTTTTTCCATTTTGGTTTTAGGAAGTACATGCCATTGCACATTTTCTAGAGAAGCATCCAGATAATGGTGTAAATTCTAAGTGTAAGAACTCCTAACCTCATTGCACAGAAGATGCAAGAACAAAGGGAGCTGAAACTCCAACAGAACGTTTTCTTCTGAGTGTATACAAGTACTTGACAAGTACATGACTTTTTGCCTCAAAGGAATAGATTTTCCACTGTCAAAAATACTTTTCTCTAATCAATTTCTCTTGTAAATATTATAATGTCTTGCAAACTTCTTTTTTATAAAAATATGAAGCCATGACTCAGAATCAGAGGACAGAGGATGGTGAACCAGGATCCACCTTACCTTACCACAAATATAATATCCAGTGATTCACATTGTTTTAAAATTCATCCCAAGCCCCTGTCCAAGACATAACTGAGACTGTTGAGGTAGCTACAAGTGGGAATTGCTGTGTCTCTGACAGGAGATGCTTAGATCTCATCAACTGCATCTCAGCTATACAAAAATCCTTTTGAATGGAAGGCTGTGTGGCGGGCACCAGTGTTAGAGACCGCTCATGCATCATTCCAATCTTCTGTATTTAAGCATCTGCTCGGGGAAAGCTGCATACTAAACACCTGTGGTTCACATCCACTAGTTAAAGCTTGTCTCTGAGCTGCTTCTATGTTGCTCCAACTCCAGCATCTCCCCAGCTGCTCTCAGCATGGGATGTCTCTGCTGCTTGAGTGGAAAGAGCAAGCGAGCTCACTGGCTGGCTGGAACTTCCAGCTCAGTGTTTGAGTGAAAGACACCTCTGTCCTCCAGAGCACATTATTCACCCATTAGATTCGGGCTGCTGGAGCTGCAGACAAAGGAACTACTGTGTCCTATCTCCCTCTACCATGTGCTCTGTGATGTCATTGTTAGGTAGTGTCTTCCGATTCAAAGCGTGGATTTCTGTATAAGTTTGAGCGATGTTAGAAGCTAAGTAAAAAGTGCAGAAACTATTTTTCTTAAAGGCTTTGCTTGAAAGAATATCTTAAGCTTGATCATTCTCTTGAAACAAGACTATTAATAAAGGCAATTCCTAATATCTTAATGGAGAAACCATATAAATCCTACTCTGATAGGTGTTATTCCCAAGAAATACTACTATATTGATCATCTGGCTGATTTTTAAGAAAACAGACATTAAAAATCATAAATAAAACTTGACAACAAGGCTCAGTGGATCTGATGTTGGATTTTAAGAGAAAGCTAGGATACCTTACCCATTAAAATGTATGATATAAATCATTACTAAATTATCAAAGACAAGTGGATTTGTTATATATAATTAGACTTGCATTATGTACACACACATACACACACACACAATATCTCAATTACTTGTGATTTTATTTGATCACTGACAGTAAGGATATAGAAGTTAAAGAAAAAACAACAACTTGGACATAGATTAGGTGGGAACCCTTTGCTGTCTCCTTCCTCTTTGATTCATTGGACTTCAGCCAATAAAAACAAAAATAGAGGAGAAAAAATAAACAGCACACAGCTATCTAAGAGATAGTGGTGGCTTTATCATGAGTTCACACTGTGACACTGGATGATGCCAGAACCCAGCTACATAGTCCTTTCATCTCACAGGGGAAGCCTGAAGGTTTCTCAGTGTGAGGGAGGAGGGAAAGAGAAAAATAGAGATGATCTGAACACAGGGCCATGCTCTCTCTGAAATTTAGTAGTGTTTCCCTTGGCACATTTCAACCTAATTTCACTCACTTTATTTCTTTCTTGGTTATTTTTTTTTTTCTTGATTGAAGACCACAAACTCATAGAAAGAAGTCAGGCTTTAAAAGAACATTTGAAAGCACACAAGTTACATAGGTGCTTTCTGGTTTACTCAAGAGTCATGAACACTTGGTTAATTTCTAAACCTCCAGTGCTTGGCATTCTATCTGCCATTCAGATGTGTAAAAATTGAGCAAAATTATCAAAATATGCCCATCATCCACATGTGTCTACAATTCATAAGTTTATATTGAAATACTTCTTTGAAATAAGTCAGGATTTTTGACTTGGTAAAAGAAATGATCAAGTTGATTATATCCTCCTTCTGTTGTTTGTAATAGTTAAGTTGAATTCCATCTATGGTGGACACTTTTATATAATGTATGCTTTCCCCAGTATAGTGACTTAAACATTCTCAGAATATATTATGTCTGAGGTACAAACTATAAATATCAAGGAGAAGAATGATTTACTGTGGGAAAGACAGGAAGTCATGGGTATAATGATGTGAACTTCCTAAGTAGAGATGAACCCCCAACTTAAGGCTTTATCTTGGACCACCAAGACTTATGCCATCAACAACAGCTAATTTTATATTATTTTTAATTAAAATATTCCACCATTCCCCCTTCCCTCTTCCCCTTTTAAAATTTCCCATATTCCTTGCCACTCATTTTCAAATTTATATGTCCTTTTTATTTTAATTATTACTGCTATATAGACAACCCACTAAGTCCATTTACCATTGCTTGTATCTATGTTTTCAGGAATAGCCACTTGGTACAGGATAACCAGTTACTGTTCCCATTTCTGGGAAGGGTAATTTTCTTTCTTTCAGTAGTGATTATCTATATGTATCTCTTCATCTAGAGGTGGAGCATCTGAGATTTCTCTTACCCATACTGGAATGCCAATGGTATTGTCGTTGTTTGGGCTTTGTTTAGGGATTGTTAAGATTTCACGGGTGTAACTTCCCTGTCAAATCTAGAACACAAAATTTTGCAGCAGACTTCTTAGCCCTCTGGCTCTGAAACTCTTTCTGTCTCTTTTCCCTAAGCCTGATGTATAGGGGCTGTGTTGTGCATATCCTGGGGCTGAGCACCCCACAAAGTCTCTATCTGTTGCCAAAAAGAAACATCTTTGATGAAGGGTGAGAGCTTTTCTGGGGCTAACAAGATAAGTATTTATAATTTGGTTAGGAATTATATCAGCCTAGGAAATAACTTGCTTGTTCTTTAGGATCCTGACTTCATTAGCCACAGACTGTTGGCTAGGTTTATAGTGTAAACTTGCCAGTAGCAGGCATGAATTCCCTTCTAGTAAATGGTCCTTAAGTCCAATCAGCCATTGGTTACTTCTAAGACATGTGTAACACTAATGTATCTTTTCAATCTCTTGCCATGCAGATCATCTGTGGTTCACAGGCATCATAGCTTGGTAAAACTACTGCATTCCCCCTTTAGCATCCTGCACAGCACCTTTTGTGCTAATTTTTAGAGAGGACATTTTCAGGTCAAATACAGGTTGAATTATCAGAGTCCTATGTTCTGAGTACATATTATCTTCAGGAGTAGGGACTTTCCTTCAATTTCAGGGAGGCAACAAAGAGCAAGAAGAATAATCTATGTTCTTTTGAAAGTCTCTTGGTTTGCCCTGACTAACCACTAGAAAGGAAGTTCTCAATCCTTATATAAAGGGATGAATATCAATGATGTTAAAGATGAAATATAAAAAGGGGAACAGATTTAACTCTGCAGGGGTGAGAACTATGCAGAAGGAGAGAAAGGGGGAAGTAAAGTTAATAACAAAAAGCATGTTTTTATAAGGACATAGAAAATCATATTACCTTATATTTACCTAAATTACATACAATACACATAAGTATATAATTATATATACACATACATACACTTTAAATGAAGTTATGTTATTTGGGTTGCTACTGCTTCTCTAGAAACCAGACTATTTCACACTTAGTCTGTTGTCATTGTGGTATGAACCTGTTTCACTGAGCCTATCATACCAGCTTTACCAATGAGAAGGCTAAGTTCCAGAGATAATTCTACTGACTTGCCTAAGGAGAAAGTGCTGTTGAAAATAGAAATAAAAATAAAAATAATTCTGTTTTCTGAAGGTCAATGTAAGTAGTTTCTAATATTCCTGTCTGAATTAAAACAGAGAAAATAGATCTTAGTGTGCCTAATAAATAATCTTACTAGGGTAAATTAAATTACTGTAACTTCCATACACATTTGGTGGTGTTAATAAGAAAATAGGTTTTTGCATTTCTTTTGAATGAATTATTTTGTTTTTATAGTCTAGTCTATACCCTAAAATCCAGAAATGACATCTCTGTGTTTAGGTGTCTAACTAAACACACATGTTGTTTAGTCAGTAGTAAGTACCAAATCTACCTCTGGTGGTGGTACTGTTAACAGGGAAACAATTCAATGTTCAAGTTTTCTCCAGTATCAAATGATTCAGAGAACTTTAAATTTGAGATCATGCATCACCTCTTCTCTTATTCTAAGACACAACATCAAGGGAAGATCGAAAGTTTTGGACTTGCAATATGATCTTACACAAGTCTAATTCTTTCTTTGCTTAGAGAAGAGACATCATGGCTTTTGCTTGTAGTTACTTTGTGATCTAGTAGCATCCTGCACAGAGTGGATTAGTCAGCAGTGGGCACAGAACACCCATTCCATTAAGGCAGAAAGTAGGCACACTGAAGTACAGGCCAGATCACTCTTCCAGATCTTCAGTACTGACAGCTCACTGTTGAGTTTCCCTTGGAAGACAGCCAACAAGAGAAGAAACACCCACTCAAAGACATACTTCCTTACTGGAGCACATCCCACCCAGTGAGTGAACAAACTAGCTTGTACAAGGGCCAGTCTTCTGGCCTAAGGTGTTGGTCCAAAATCCCTAGCTGGCAAACCTCCATCTTGGAATGTGGAATTCCCGGAATTGAACTTGCAATCTCTGGTCATTTATGTTTTAAACTTCACTGAAACAAGAGGCATCAGCATCACTCAAGAATGAACTTTGCTCCAACTATGGTAGTGGGGATGATAGAGAAATTGAGAACCAGAGACATGAGTGCTGATTCTACTCATTATTTATAGCCTAGCTCACTTCTTCCATATTTCAGCTTTAAAATGGAATAGCCTTATAACTTTGACACGAATTTTAGCTCTCCTCACTTTAGAACTCCGTTTAGGTCCAATGGTTTCCGTCAGGGTAAGAAAAAAATTTTCTTGTATTTAAAACATCTCAATGATTATATTTTTACAAATCCTAGTCAACCCTTACAACAACAACAAAAAAATCAGGATGTTTTCTTCAACAACTTGGAACACAATTTTGTATATTAATTTAACCAAATGGTAATTTATTACCTTATTGTAGAATACTGAGATAATTAATACTCAGTGTCAACTTTGCAGGATTTAGAACCCACGAAGGAGACAAGCCTCTGGGCATGCCTGGGAAAGATTATCTCGATTCATTTAATTGAGGTAGCAAGAGCCACCTTAATTGTGGGTGGCATCATCCCATGGGCTAAGGTTCCAGAATTAATGCATGAATAAAAAAAGAGGAAAACGCTGAATGCATGCATTCATTCCCCTCTGCTTCCTGGCTGAATACATAACATGGCCAGTTTTCTGTACTCTCTGCCTCCATGACTTCCCCCATGATGATGGACTATCCCCTCGAACTACAAGCCAATATAAACCATTCCTTTCTTAAATCACTTCACTCACATATTTTGTTGCATAAACCAGCAATACAAATACTGCTTATGAAGAAATAAAATTTCCTACATTTCTACTGAGACCGAATTTTAGGATACTATTTTTTTTTCCTACAAAGCTTAAGTCTATCAAGGGAATATTTCATATTCAAGTATTGTTTTTGTCATGACCCACAAATGCATTTTTCTAAAAACCTGTACAGGGAATTAGTTACTAATCATGCTTTGTATTCATAATGAGGAATCAGACACATCCCAGTGATGCTATAAATGAATGAAGAAGGTTCTGGTCTAATAATGTATACTCACTAGAAAATTACAGCTGCCCACCTTCCTAACCTAAACATAAATAATCTCACTCTCCAACCATGGAGTAACCTATCTTATGCCTGTGCCTAAATTTTGGCTCACTCATGTGATCTTTTCACACGAGCTGTCCAGTTCAATTACAAAAAGGCTCAATTGATCAAAGCTGGATTTTCATGTTCTTTTGATGTATCTTCTGAAGAGCTAACCAAACCTCATTTTAAAAAAATATATGCTACCTAGAGCATTAATCTATCACTCATGTTTGTTTTTTATTGAATTTCTGGTAAGCGGGTACTGTGATGATTCGCAAAACCTTAATTCCTCCACTCCGTTACCATGTAGCTAATGGGTTCAGAAAAATCCAACCACAAAACCCAGAATCACAGTAGCTCTCTGTAAAGAAGTACCTGAAATTTCACTGATTACAGCACTCAAAATGTTCCTTGTGAAGGTCAAACTCAAAATATATTTATGAAAAATAAACCTTTATGTTTAGATTTTAAATCCATTGGCCAGAAAAAACATGGCAGTTTGGTCCAGAGTATAAAAAGCTAACATAGGATCCAGGAGAATATTTAGCGACTTGATTCAAATAGAAATTTGTCAGCACTTGGGAACTATGATGAAGACTTCTTCAGGAACATAGGGATTGGGTTGTGCTTTGGTTATTAAAAGTTAACTATTCGATACCAACAAACAGGTATCTTAGAAGAAAATCTTTCCTGGAAGATTAAGACCTGACTGTTATGAGTTGGAATGAGGAAAAGCACGTTGCACACAGTAAAAGTCAATCTCAAAAAGTTCAATAGTCATTTGCATCCAAGTGCTATAATGCATTAGCAAGCAATGATCCCGAGATCATGTACCCTTGATAAGATCCAGCCTTCCATCAGGTGGACTCGGAAAGCTTGCTTGTTTTGTCAAAGTTAAATATTGGTTCGCTTAGACTATCTTTCCAATTCCTATGCAGATGGGACTACCCACCACGCTCTGGTTCCTCCGCAGTGCTATTACATAGTGGCCCATGAAAACTTGGTTTCCCAAGTAGAGAGAGAAATCTCATTACAATGATGTAAAGACAGGTAAGGACAAAGTAGACTTAACACTCTGTAAAAATGTGTGTGGACGTAGGTCTTGATTAATCAGAGCAGATGCTGAGCCAGAGGAGAGGCCACTGGAAAGACCCGAGGATCAGCTCTGACTGCAATATTTCTGTACTTTCCTTAATTTCTAACTAAACTTTTGCTTGTTCACCATTGATCTTCTCAAACCTCGAGTCTGTGAGTACTGGGGTTACACTTCATTAATTACTGTATTAAATGGAAACGACCAGAAGAATTCCTCATCCCAAGAATTCATAAAGAAATCCATATATAATGTCATGCACTTAGTTTAGTTTAATAAATGTAGCTCACCCTACCTTTATTGAATGATGCCACATTCACCACCTTGTAATTCAACAAAAGCAAGAAAAGACTACAACAAAGTCACTTGGCAAAGAGTCTAATTGGCCTCCCTACACTATGCTTCTTCACCCAGACATGGACAATTTGTTCCAGATCATATAAGGCCTTCCATTTGGCTATAAACAACCAAAATTAAAATAGACTCAGAATAACCCTTAGGGCTAAAAGCCTTTAATCAACAACATTGACTGATGTCTTTTCCTACAACAACTTACTTTATGTTGCTAATCTAAGTGTAAACCTCTGCACTTAAGTAATTTAATTGATTAATGTAATAATCAATTTTGCTGCCAAAGTCTGGCTAGTAGTTACAAGTTTGATTGTTGAAACAGCCAGCATCACCTATGTAGTGGGGAAACTTTTTTTTTCTTTTTCTTTTTCATAATTCGTTGTGCTTTGGCTTCACTCTTACTGCAATTGGGAAATATATTTTTAGTTGATGAAATGATTTGATTATAAATTTACATTACATGAAATAAACTATCTTAGAGAGTAGTCCAGAGCATACTGTTGGAAGATGGAAGACCTAATGTTTATGATATTCTGTTTCCTTCCTTTGTGCATGTTAGAAACACTCACTAAAAAAAATAATGCAATTAGCTTAAATGTAAACCAAAAAGACTATTTTTGGACTCATCTTTGATTATGCTGTGAATAACACTTCTAAACCAAAAAGCTAGTTGCTTAATATAGTGTTTAACTTTATATTTACAAACCAAACTGTATTCTAATGTTTCCATTATGTATACAATGTTTATAGTTATCAGCCAGTAATATCAACCAGTAAATATGGACAGGCCAGCCTTTCCTTTGCCTGCCAGAGCTCTCAGAATACTATTTCCAACTTTCCCATGTTTTTCCTGTAAGCTATTTCTTAACTGAAAATAAAGATAATAAAAGATAGAAGACAATTGTATATGTGTGTACCTGTGTGTGTGTGTGTGTGTGTGTGTGTGTGTGTGTGAATGACAGGAGAGGGCAGGGAGGGAGAGATGAAGGAAACCTCGATGGCACATTGCATATGTGGAAGTCAGAGGTTGACTCACTTATAAGAGTCAGTCCCTGCATTTTACTGACTGAGCTATCTGGCCAACCCAGAAAATTACATTTTTTTATTAAAAACACAAACTCCTCTCTGAGTCTTTGGTACATATCTTACCCTTTTGCTACTGTGTTGAAAACCTTTGTGGTGTGAAATTTTAAAAATACAAAGTAAGTATTTTTCATATTCCCATGACTTTAGTGATGAATATTTTAATATCCTCTTATTGAAGGACCCATAATTCTGAACTTCTTTGGACAGACAGGAGTCCTCTGTTCTTTCCACCCCACAGTGTGTCTTCCTTTGTTCTTGCTTTCAGGATTTGGGGAATTAGTGGAAGAATCAACTGACTTCCTGACATTCCTGCAGATACAGGAGTTTTCAATATCCTCATAGCCATTGCTTTGCTGTTTGCAAAATCAACTTGTAACTGCGACTTCAAATTCACATTGAACATCACTGTTTAAAACATTATTCCTGAGGAGGGAAAGGGTCCCTTCATGCATGGGTACTATAAGACTATTTCCTATAAACTCTTGCCTACCAGTCATTTCCTCAAACAGAGTGGAAGCAAGAAGTATTCTTTACTATTTAAGGTATCAAACCACTTTAACAGATGAGTTGAAGGATGAAGTACATGTTACTGTATCACACAGAATCAGATGTCTAAAGAAACCATCAATTACCAAACTCATTAAAAGTTGTTTATAATTTCCCAGTCTCAGAAAATTTCCTAAGTCCTCGTAACTAGAGCACTTCATTTTTCTAGTTAAAAGTATATATCCATCTATCTATCTATCTATCTATCTATCTGTCTGTCTGTCTGTCTGTCTGTCTGTCTGTCTGTCTGTCTGTCTGTCTATCTATCTATCTATCTATCTATCTATCTATCTATCTATCTATCTTTCTTTCTATCTATCTATCTATCTATCTATCTATCTATCTATCTATCTATCTATCTATCTATTTCATGTGTCTGGGTGTTTTGCCTGCATGCATATGCACCATGTGCATGATTAGTGCCTACAGAGCCCAGGAAATGGCATTGGGTCCTCTGGAACTGGAGTTATGATGGTTTGGCAGTGTTGGGAACCAAACCTGGGTTTCTCTACGGATGCTCTTAACTACTGAGCCATCTTTCTAGCCTTGTTCAGTGTGCTTTAATTTCTCTTCTGCACTGTTTTATTTAAAACATGTTTTAAATAAATATCGAATCATTAATAATTTTGAATGCATTCAAAAAACCAAGCACATCACAGTTCTTTAAAGTGATTTTGTCTGGACACATTGCAAACACAGTTGATGTAATTCTGAGTGGCATGGTAAAATGTGGTAAAACAGTAACTTGTGCAGACAAAATAAGTGACATTTTCCTTCTATTACAAAATTATAGTGAGAAGAAAATCTTACATGTATCCTCACATCATAAAATAGGGTTTTCCCAAGAATCTGTTCCTTTTAAAATTTTGGACTAACGTAATATCTCTTATCACTAGTATTTTGGAAACAAAACAACCAGTGACACCATATACAGAATAATTTTTTTCACATTTCACAGAGCAATAAGTCTAGAATAATAAATCATATAAAGCACATGAGCTGGATCTCTCTGACATCCCTCTGAACACTGGTTCAGTCTTCCAGCCAAAAGAAAATCCAGTAGGAGTTGTAGCTATCATTCAGTAGATTTCTCTCTCATATATTTCATGAGGCATTTGGACAAGCTCTAGAAACAGAAATCTCATGTTGTGGATGTCAGAAGGTAATGAACTGTACCAAGTTAAATACTCCAGGGTGCCATGAATCTTCGTCTTTCAGTTCAGGGGCATATATACTGAGAATGCCCCTCTTTCAAACTTTGTTTCCATTCATTAGACCATTTTTCTGAAGTCTTGACTTTTGGTACTTTACTAAAACAAGTAACTACACATTTCCATGGCTTTAGCTTTTGCTATGAAAAATTGTGGGAGGTCTAATATTATGCTCAGAAACTAAATGTGCCTTAGAATTATCTGACTACTTCTCTCTTTCCTGGTGTTAAGTGTAATATTAACTATATTTTCTTACTGTTCTAATTTAAAGATCTATGATTTAAAAGGTTTGAAATTTCATAATGTCAGGAAAAACTGCATTTACATATAGCAAGATAAGCACCTCCATATCCTGTGAATCTTTGCATCTTTCATGAGAAAAATAATGTAACTTAAAGAATATATAAAAGTATTTTCAGAAATATTGATACCACAGCTCATTTTCATTAAAAACAAATCCATGCAAATTGTTTTTATGAAAGCTAAAAAGTTAAAATTTATTATTCATCAGGTCTGAGCTGACTTACACTCTCTGTCAAGAGTCCTTAACTATTTGCTAATTTATTCCATCCATGTGCTGGTTTTACTGATGCAACCAAGTCATTTTTACTTAAGTTCTTGACAACAATGACAAATGCCAAGGCACTTATTTAGATGTCAGTAGATTTGTTGAGTAAAAAATAGAACAGGTTAAAAATGAACATGATAAATTTATCAGAAACAGGCACCTCAATTTTCAAAGACCATAAACATATTTTCCAGAAATTTAAACTGGTATTTTCCACAGTTTAGTACAAATAATTCAGTATATGTACCTAAACACACATTGTAGTATCAATAACAGTGCTGCAATGTGAGGAACATTAGCTAAATTATCAGCAAAAACTTAACCTACCCAAAAATGTTTTTTAAAACAAACAAAATTTCATTATTTACCATATGTTTTATTATTTACCATATGTTTCATTATTTACCATCCTTATAACAATGTAGACAGATAATAATTTATGCTAGATATACACATTTACTTTTCAATTGTGATTGACTTTCTTATGGAGGTCAAATAATTTTAAACTTTCTTATAAGATTTGCAAAGGCATAAAGAGATTACTGCAAGAGAGCATTGGAAAGAGCAGAGTCATCAGCCCTGGAGCTTATGAATGTTGGTTTGAATAAAGAAACATTGAGAGCTGCCATTAATGATTTCATTAGGTGTCAACGTATCAGTAATGTTGAGCAAATTCAAGGCCTCAATAATAAAAGTTAATGGTAGAAACCTAAAATTATTTTAAAAGAATATAAATATATTTATATATTTTAAAATGTATGTATATAACACACATAGCACATATACATAAATATGTATACATATATATACACATACACATATATACATATACATAGATATATACATAGTATAGTATACTATACTATACACTATTCATAGTATATATATATACTATACTATACTATACTATGTACTATATACTATATACTATACTATATAATATACTATGTATATAGTACAGCATACTGTACTATATACTATAGAGTAATAGTATATATAGTGTATAGTATATCATATATAGTATTACTATATATATACTATAGTATATAGATTCAGACTCGATGAGTCCAGCTCTTGAAACTATAGTATATACATAGTATAGTATATATATTGTATATAGGATATAGAGTATAGTATATATGTATATATTATATATATAATAGCAGAGGATATACATAGTATATATCTATATATGTATATGTGTACACAGTATACACACACACAAACAAACATGCACACATATATAATATAAATTGTGCTCTGAGGAACAATGTGAGTAATCTGCATTCCCTTGTTAGTGAGGGTTATTAAAATTCCCCATTTTCAGGAATAATCATAGCTATGCCACATAGTACATATGGACTAGAGCAGCATCATGGAACACATCCCTGAGATAAACTGAGCTTCTCATCATCTTCTGAACAACTCTCTCCAGCCTCCTTGGTTAGACTGGCTCCCTACACTGGCCACATGGCTCCACCCTCCCATCCCTATGCTTCCATCCACTCACCTCCATTCCTACTCTACACACAGGCTCTTATAACCGAGTCACCAGAATATAAAACTATGTGCATCTCAAGAAGTGACCTACACACACAAAAGTATGTCCTAGATTAACTTTAAATAATGAGCCTTTGGGACATGGAGAAAGAATTCCAGATTCTATTTTTTTTTTTCCATTTACAAAACAAAGTGTCTTGGTGCAGTGGCTGGCAATTAAAACAAGTCAAGTTTTCAGTTGGTTGGTTTCTATAATTTATTATTCATTTGATAAAATGCTCATAGAGGTACAGAGTTCTCATTGGAATAGAATTAGAAAGGACATAGACTGACATCTTGCCCAAGGCCACACGATCTCTGGGTAGCTTAACTACAGTGAACATCTTGCTCACTTCAGAAATATTCAGGAAAGTATTTCTAAACAAGCCACACACTTAAACTGTGATTTCTTGTGAAACTGTACCACTGTCCTACTAAAAAGCCCTACTAGAATTAATAAATCCAAAGCATGGAAGTTTTTTTAAAATTGCCAAGTCATAATTTAGAAGATGTGGAACAAGGATTCAGACTCAATGAGTCCAGCTCTTGAAACTTCTTTCTTCTTTTTCCATTATTTTATTTATTTATCCACTTTATATCCTGATGCTGCTTCCCTCTTCCCATGTCCCTCCCCAACCAATAGATAAAGAAAATACGGTACATTTACACAATGGAATGCTACTTAGCTATTAAAAACAAAGACATCATGAAATGTGCAGGAAATTGGATGAAACTAGAAAAAAATCATCCTGAGGAAGGGAATCCAGACCCAGAGATATATGCATGTTATATACTCTCTTATAAGTGGAAATCAGCCATAAAGTACAGGATACCCATGCTACAATCCACAGACCCAAAGAAAATAAATAACAAGGATCTCTCAAGGGAGGGTGTTTGAATCTCACTAAGAAGGGGGAAAAAATACATACTGGAGGGAGACAGAGGTTGAAACTCCTTTCTTACACAGGGTTGCTCCCCCATCACTATGGAAACACAAGGCCCTGTCAGTCATCATTCTAGAGAGAGTTGTTTTATCCTTACGGGGCTATTACAAGAAGATTATTCTCTTATTACGTTTTCTTTTAAATTTAGAGTGTTTCTGTGTGTGTGTCCATGCACATGTGCACATCTTGCACACACTCACACACACACACATGCATACACACAGCATCCGTATGGATGCATAAGATAACTTTTCAGACTCAGTTTTCTCCTTCTTCTTTACCTAGATCTTTAGGATCAAGACCAGGTCCTCCGGTTTGGGCAGCAAGCACCTTTACTTTACATCACTACTCTTTTTAATTTTATTTCTTGAGATGGGGACTCTTTATTATGTAGCAGTGGCTGTCCTAGAACTCATTGCACAAAACAGCCTTGCCTCAAGTTAACAGAAATCCACTTGCCTCTCCCTCCTGTGTGCTGATACAGCATACACCACCCACAGAAATTCTTTTTAACGTTTTAAAGCTATGACTTCCTAGCAAGTTTGTACATGCACTGAGGCTGTCATTCCTCACACACATTAAAATGTCAAGGTTACCCACTTGCTGAAGTTAAATAGCTTCATTAATTATGAGGAAAATAGTTCTCTGATTATAGTTGAAGTAAAATGGGAAGGACAAAGGTTCCCTCTTCCTCTCTGTAGCAAGTAATCCAAACAGAGGCCATACATTTGAAAAAGAGCAATGAGGGGGGATAAGGGAGGATTTGGAAGGAGGAAAGGAAAGAGGGGAGTGACGTAATTACATTATAATCTCAAAAATAAAAGATATTATAAATAAAAATAAAATACGTATCCCACTGAAAGGGCTTTAAGAGAATGGAGGCCTCTTTTTCATTTCATTCTCAATTATGAAATAAAACCATGCTCAAGATTCATTTATGTAATATATACACATACACATAAAATTATGCATTCTGAAACTATATATCAATATCTGTATGAGCTCTTTATGGCTTTATCACTATAATAACTTCTATGTTAATTAAATGCAAATATTGGTGCTTGAATAAATACATGTCATTAATGACTGGGAAGATTTGTACTTAATATTTAGTAGACCTTTAGCAACATATAAATTGCTTTGAATGAGCCTCTTCCTGTGAATACATCTGCATTTCATGTTGTTTTCTCTGCAAAATAATTTACAGTTGTTGGTGCGTCAGCACAGCACCCCTTGGTAACCTAACTCCCACTTCTAATATTCTTCGTCCCACAGATGTGGAGTGACTTATGGGAGAGACAGCTTGGTCTCATTGTGTGCAAATGCTCTGCTTAAAATTCAGTATGTCCTATTAGCAAGGTAAAATGAGAAATTCGTTATGCAACACCTATCCATGTCTAACATGTGAAGACATTTGTATCTCTAGATCAGAAATCTGAATTCCCAATGCCAGCCACACCTGGAATACACATGTGCAATGAGCAAATGCAGAACGGAGTACTCAGCCTGCTATGTTGAAAAGCAATACACTAGAACAGAAGGTTAAAAAACAAAACAAAACAAAACAAAACAAAAACACTTTGTTTGTAAAGTTTCCACGATGTAATAGAGTTCAGGCACAACCACCTAGGATTAAATATAGAAAGTTGTAATGGAAAATTAACCAGTCCATTTCATTGTAGATATTCTTCTGAACACTAAATAATCTCTGAAGTAAAAACACACTAGAAATATGGCTAATCTAGAAAGACCTGCTTACCACTGCTGAGTGTATGAGCACTGGATGTGTCGAGCCCTTGCCACCACCAAAGGTTCATGGTTAATAGCATAGATTGTTAGCAACAAGCCATTAAGAGAAGTCTGGTTGCTTACATAGAACAGCAAAGGGCCAGAAATGGTTTGAGTCATATCAGCTCTTACCTTTGCAGTGACAAGAAGAAGGGTTTTAATTTTTAGGTGGTTTCTGGAAAGCTCTGAGGTCAGACCTGATTGAAGGATGCTTGACAATTCCTAAATAAAATCCTAATTTCAGTGTGTGTAATGCCAATTTTTACTGTCTTTTGGTCTCTTTTATATAGTATATGTAATATACTATATATATTGTATATATAGTAGTAGAGGATATACACTGGTATATATCTATATTTGTATATGTGTACACAGTATACACACACACAAACAAACATGCACACATATATAATATAAATTGTGCTCTGAGGAACAATGTGAGTAATCTGCATTCCCTTGTTAGTAAGGGTTATTAAAATTCCCCATTTTCAGGAATAATCATAGCTATGCCACAGAGTACATATGGACTAGAGCAGCATCATGGAACACATCCTTGAGATAAACTGAGCTTCTCATCATCTTCTGAACAACTCTCTCTTGGCATGCCCCTAAAGCTATATTTTTCCTGAGAGTCTCTGGTCATGAGTTGTGTTACCGGCTTGAGTCGTCTATTATGCTAAAGTGAGTAATCAGGAGATTTTGTGCAAAGGAGGACACTGGGTTCACAAAAGCAAAAACCAATGTAAGAATGTGAAGAATACCATTAATTGGTAGTGCTGGGAATGGAACCCAGGTCCTCATTCTGGTAAGAATATTGTAGCAACTAAGCAATAATAATCCTCTCAAAAAAACCCTAGAGAGTATAATTAGTATCATATAAATAGTAAAATTAGAATCTGAAATTTGGAATGCTTGTAATCCCAGAATGGGAAAGATTACGAGATGAGGGTTGTTATTAAAAAAGCTTGGACACCATAGAGAGATTCAATCTCAAAAACTATACATTAAGACATGTGTGTAGACCCAAACACATACACACACCATATATGCTGAAAAGTGTACTTGCAAAATGTCTGGATAGATTAATCAGTAATAACTATCCTGGATATGATGATTTTAGGGATATAAAGATAGGAAACTCATCCACTAATTTAGATGTTTAGTACAGTATAAATTATACTTTTCAAAATGTGGAACATATTTGTAGGGAGATAAGAAATATAAATTGAGAACAATTTGCTACTTGGTGAGAGAAAATTAGGTTTATGATTTGATTGTTTTCAAGTTTATGTGTGGGGGTAGAGGAGTAATGTTAGAAAATGGATGCAATAGATGGACTGGTGAGCATGTATTTCTATGGAGAAAGAAACTTATTATTCAACTATATAGGAGAAAAAAGAATAAAAATAAATCACAACATACTCTACTTCTTTTAGAGGATTAAAAAAATTACAAATGTAACAATGTTAACTACTGCAGCAATGTAAAGTATGCCCCATAGGCTCAGGTGTCTGAACACTTGGTCTCCAGCAGGTGGTGCTGTTATGGGAAATTGTGAAACATTTGAGGCCTGAGGCCTAACTATAAGAAATAGGTTAGGTCATAGGCCTTTTGTATCCTGCCTCTGCTTCTTCATCTGTTCAAAAAAAAAAAGTAGTTGCCTCCTGCTTGTCTCACCACTGGGTCTCCTGTAACCCTGCCTTCCCCATCATGACGGACAGTATCTCTTTAAATTTCCAGCCTCTCCTCCCTAAAGCTGCTTGTGGGGTATTTTGTCAGGAGCAAAAATAGTACTAATAAAACTACTTTATAATGACTTATCAAATGGTAATTACTTCAATAAAATATTACTGATCATACTGCATTTAAAATCAGACAAAAAATGCTAACATAGAATTTTGTGTCTAAAATAAATTTGATGCTGAGGTGGCTAAGAACAAATATCACAAGAAGGAGGATCTAAGTTCAAGTCCCTAAGATCCACATTAAAAAAAAAAAAAAAGAGATACAGTCATGAATGCCAGTAACTCCAACCTGTGGAGGAGCAGAGACAGGAGGATGGCTGTGAATTGCTGCCTGCAAGTCGAGCTCCAGGTTCAGTGAAAGACCCTGTTTCAGGGAAATAAGAGGAATAGCGATCGACAAGGGCACCCAATTCCTCCTCTGACCACACCTATACACAGGCAAACATACCTTCACACACATCTCCCAGTTTCTCCTTCATCCGTCAGTCTTTTCTCACCAACCTCTCTAATTACTTTCTTCTTTCTTCTTCTCTATAGTCTGCTAACAGTTCATATTAGAAGTCTCATTTCTTTCTTTCCATAGTCTTTGCCTTTGCAATTTCAACAATGTTCATGACCTCAGTTTCATTTGCCACAAAATCCCTGAATCTAGTCTCAGATGTCTGACATCTGGCTTCCTTCCAGTTCTGCATTGGGAGCCACTAAGAGCCAGGACAGACCTCCTTGCCATTCAGGTCTCCCAGTCCCTCTTTCCTCTTGCTTCTTATTTCCAGGAAGCCCACTTTTATTTTCTTATGTGTTGAATTTTCCTCTTTTTAATTCTAAAACTTCTCTTACACCCCATGCCATACAGCCTAGTTCATAGTATTTGTGGCATAAGCTTCAATTTTTCTCATTTAGATGCTTTTTCTTGACCCTTCCAATCTTCCCCTTATCTAACTTTATTCCCCATTATTATGTTTGCCTGCCAAGCTTACTAGCTTTTTCTTATATGGGTGATGATGAGCTGAACTCTCTAGTCGTGATATTTACAGGGTAAGTACTTTATTCATGAAGACATTGCCTCAGCATCTTGGGGTTTCTAACTTTTGTCTTTTGTTTTCTTTTTTGTTTAGAAAAAGATTTATTTATTATATGTAAGTACACTGTAGCTGTCTTCAGACACCCCAGAAGAGGGCATCAGATCTCACTATGGAAGGTTGTGGGCCACCGTGTGGTTGCTGGGATTTGAACTCAGAACCTTATGAAGAACAGTCAGTGCTCTTAACTGCTGAGCCATCTCTCCAGCCCCGTCTTTTGTTTTCTTACTACTGCATCATGCAAAACAAAAACAAAAACAAAAAAAACAAAAAAAGGGTCACCTGCTAGGATCACAGCAGAGAGATCCCCACATGAATTTGTGTCCACTGCCAACTATTAACTCATTCTTCAGAGATGTATGATTCCATGGCCCTATATGACAGTGCTTTCAAAAGAATCTCATTCTTTATTTTTCTTTCTAAAATAGACTACTCGAGTTTCATCTCATTACTTTTTCAAAAGATTGTCACAGCTAATTATATTTTGTAAGCTCAAATCCTCCCCTGTGTGTATTGAGAGATATTTATGAAAATCAGTAGGACTCTGAATCTGAGAGAGAAATAAGGTGTGACCAAAACAATAACAGAATCATGAAGCTTGGCAAGGAGCCTTCAGATTATTCTGATTCAAACGGTGATATCATGCTGGAGTCCTGCAGTGTCACTCCAGGCACATGGTTTTCTAGCTACTACCTGATGCTACAGTCAAGGGGGGAAAGCTGGGAGAGAAGGACAACCCACTGCTGGTAGCTTTGCACTACTCTGGGCCAAGACATACTTCCTGGTAACTTTGTTTTGCTACTCCCAACCCCAGGTCTACAAATACTTGGGCTTCTCTACCTTGTCAGTTTCAGAACCAGTGACTGCTCCACACAGGAGATACTATAGACTAGGTGGTCTGGATGACCTAGCTACTGCATCTAGTGATGTTGAATGGTAGTGTCACTTTCTATACTGTTTTCTTTATGGACAATTTTGTCTCTATCACTAAAAGCTCTGCTTTGATTTTCTGTTTTTCACATGAAATATTCTTACTCTTTCTAGTACTCTCCTTAAATTTATTCATTTCAGTTTTTCTAAGGGTTTACATTTTTCTTGTAGTGGCCATGTTAGTTTTAGAATTTCATATTTAACTGTTATATCTTACAGTTTCCCTGGAAACAGTCTGTAACTTCTACAGAATAATCTGACAATCTCATTAAAGCTGGCTGTTAGAAACATGGATTCCCCCATCAGCAATGATCTATCACCTATTCACCTGCTCACTTTCAAAAAACACCATTGTTTATCAATCACCAAATCATCAGGTACATTTGAACTCAGGAATGACAGAGTGGGCAAGCAGACACAGAATTAAGACAGGCTTTAGCTGAAATTCTTCTCTACCCTTAGTCCTAATAGGAAAATGGGCAAACCAATGAACTCCTCAATTTCTTCAATTCAATGAGCTTTTCAATTTTCCCCATCCCAGGCAACCTAGCAATTTCCTCATCTTTCAGCAATAACAAACTATAATGTCCCTGAAAATCAACTGTACTGTCTCATATACTCTACATTATAGCAGATATTTTATTGGCTCCATCCTTGACAAATGAGACCATTAACTAATATTTCTCAAGGCCCAGAGGTTGGAGCATAGAGGTGGTAAAAGGGAGCTCTCAGCTGCTGTCTGATTACAACCCTTCTTCAAATATAAGCCATGCTAGTATAAGAAGACAAAGTAGCTGATACTCAAGGTCAAACAGAACTTATGATTCCTATGACAAATGCCAACAGCTAGGGGATAGTAAAACCATTTGGGGAGCATGGAGCTCTAACAAGGCACACATTTACTTGGTGAGGAACTGAAACAGAAGACTCAGCACAGTGCTCTTCTTATATTCATCTGGGTCTTCCATTCTACCCAAATTTGTTCCCCGAGTGAAGAGTTCACTCAAAGAAACATTGAATCATCACATTCAAGAACAAAAATAGTTTGCATGGTCTTTGACAAGTCTTGTGCTGTGCGTTTTCTTTACTCTGAGTTTGAAAGTATAGGTCAGGCTCACCTTCTTCTACTGTATCATAGGTACTGCTGAGAATCTGTATAGTCCCAGCTTGTGAAAAATAGATGCTGTCAGTCAGTAACTAATGTTGGTTTTCCTAGCATAGCAAGACTTCAAAACTATCTCCACAGCACCCTAACACTGCCATATGCTTACCTCCCCAAGCCCCAGGAACCAAATCATTTCTGGGAGGTTCATAGGCTCCTCTGGGCTACTGTTTCTGCCATGATACTTTAGCTCTGTCCTTGTTGCTCTCAGAGAATAGAGGCTCAAAGATACTCTCACTAATTAAGAAAAGCCCAAAGATAAACAAAATCAATAAATATTCTCCAAACACCATCTTCTACCTTTTGTATCTTTTGCAAAAGCAGTAATTCTTGGCTCTAAGTAAATAATAATGTCTTACATCTACAAAATATCCAAGGGCCACAGCAAATTTAAAAGGAAAGGAAATTGTTTCCTAAGGAAAATGTCTTGGAATGGTGGGGTTCATTATCTGAGCCAGCAGAATGTCGGCTCTGCTTAATTGAAACCTCCTTCACAAAAGACATTTAAAAAAGAAAGAAAGAAAAAAGAAAAAAAAGATCCTAGTCAAAAATGTTCTGGTTTTAGTCGAAAACAGAAAGCTAGTTAGGGTCATCAAGTCAATAATGTACAAATTTTCCTTTTATTGCAAATGAAAGAATTCCAGTACCCATGTAATGGCATTTCATAATTATATATAATTAAATATCTGTGAATTGAATTAGAAGAACTATCATTAATATTCTGGTACATTCTTTATACTCATGACTATGCTGGCAAGGACAACCTCTGCTGGAAAAGTTCCATATTTGAACCTTCACAATACCTAAATATGTCACAGTTAGGATTATTTTCATAATCAATCATGGGTAATCATTCACACCATGATATCTAACTCTGGTCCTATTGCTTTCAGAAGAATTGTATTCTTCCACCCACATATATTTATGCCCTTTTTTCTAAAATACTGATGATTTACATTTTAGATTTGATATGTTATTCTAGAGATTTATATTTAATTATCTCCTCATAGGGTTCCTGTCACTACAAAATGCTACCTTCCTACGGATTTATAAAAATGCAGTTAGCTATTTTGAGGGAACTTTTTTTTTCACAGCTCATTAAATTATGATGCAACAATTAGACAAAGGGGGGGGGAGAGTCAACCTGAAAATGCGCCAAATTCCACAAGCTGTGAATGAAGATGATTGGTTACTAGGGGGAGGAATAGAGGCGGTAATGCATATCTTTCTACTTAGTCACAGTATACTAAAAATAAAAAGGCAGTTTACCCAATTGGGGAGTTGGGGTAACTGCTTTCATCTATTGTTCTGCTCCACTAGCTCTGCCAATAACAAGTGGTCAATATTGTTACTTTCATTAAAAAAAAGAAAGAAAATAACAATCTCTGACTCTATTCCGTAAGTAAGACTGTATTCCAGGTCTATTCTCCTCAAAGGATGGAACAGAAAGACAAGCGTTTCTTGAACGTACATGCTTCTTTTATTTTCTGAGGACTGTGTCCCTGCTGGGTGCCCACGGCTTTTTGTCACACAGAGAGCTGACTGCACAGCTCAGGCAAATACAGAACAGAAGGGTCCCTTTTCATTTCTGACTCTGCAAGATGAGGTCACAGAGAGCCTCACATAATACCCATGAGCTGCAGGATATGTTTCGCTGGGCCTAAAAAGACACAGTGCTTTTCACTGGGGTTAGTCTTTGAACTGCATGCTTTAAAGGAGTCCTAACATTCAAGGGGGGAGGGGGAGGGGCAGAATGGAAGAAAATGCCCAGTCAATATATCTGTCCCTCTGACCTAGAAGCAGAGGGATGGCAAAGGTTAGACCTTAGCCAGAAAGGCCAAGACAATTGAAAACACTAGCTTGATAGTTTAATTTTTACTACACTTTCCCATTAAATGCTCTGCTCTGTTCAATGGAGTATCTTACAGCCATAACTATCTTAACTCCAAATTCCAGGCAAAGACAAGGTCTACTTTTTAGCTCACATGGCAAGACTATTGAATAAGCCTACTTAAGTAAATATAACTTTAAAGAAGCATTTTTTTTTAAAGCATCTGTTACATGGGCAAGGGTTTTATACCCTAATAAAAGTATTGGACTATGGTTCAGCTCCTCCAATGAGTAATAAATTGAAAATGACTTTTCAAGTTAGAAATATGTTTTATTGTTGCAGATTGAAAAAAAGGGTATATTGTAAATTCCTCCTTAGTATACCAAATTTACAATCAAAAGGCATATAAAACATTGTCTGTGTGCCAGCCCCTAGATGCACTCACTACGATGAGTTTTTGATCCATCAAAACTGACTTTTTCACATCCACTTGTTGTCTTCATGTCCATATGTTTTTTCTTTTCCTGGAGGCAAAGGCCAGGCATCAATACTTAAACACAGCATCTGTTTCAAGGTTGCGAACAGTGAATAGAAATGTCCAAGATCAAGAAAGGATCTGGTGACCTGGTGTATTACATGGAAAGTGAAGGGAAGCCCTTTTCTGAATATGGTTTTCATGAGTCCTTGAGGGATGACGTTGCCATGTTTACTCCCACTGCGCTTGCATAAGCCCCTTTGGCTAAGAACGCCATCACGGGTAAGAAATGTTTTCACTGCTTAATTTGTTGCCTCCTCCCTACCTTGCAGCTCTGCTTTTAAAATGGTTGCAGCAGCGAAAGGAAAGATGCTCCTAGGAGGACCCTTTCTCCTAGCCTGAGCCTGGGAGAAACTGAAAGAAGCGTGCATCCATGGGCTGTGGAGAAAAGCGAAGCTCCTTCACAGATGGCATCCATGCTTGCTGCCGGCACTCAGGCCTGAAATCTTAAGGAATAGCTGGGAATGTTTGATGTTAAGTACTAGAGGACTTATGCTTAAGTGTGAAAAGAACTTGTAGGGCCAAAAGCCTGTTGACCATCCCCATGTCTCTTCGGGCTGCTCACAGGCAAACAGTGAAAGCTTTTTTTTTTTGTACAAAGATAGAATGCGATATTAGATGGTGAATATTGAATTCACTTGTTGAATTTTTTCTTCCATTTTTAGAAAGGATAGCAATATACCAGTATAGTAACAAGAGTAGATTAGTAATGGTGTGAAGATAGCCAGATACTTAAGTAATTCATTTTCTTCACATTTAAATATGAAAGTTTTAGAGAAAAAGTGAAGATCACTTTTGAATAAGTTATCTAGAACAACATTCTTTTGGGGCTTGCCTTTAGTTATTAACAAATAATTTCATTAAGACAAAATAAACATTTAGAATGAAAGGCACCAGCTAACAAGCCACGGACCTTACATGCTGCACTTGGAAAGTCTTCTTATGTGGTTGTTTTGACACAGATCATTTTCAAAGTCCTTGATTAAAACAACATTTTCAAAAACAATATTCACTATGTGCTCTAAATGATAAGATTCATATTTAAAATATAGGCGCTTCCCATGGAGTCAGACTTTACTGAAAACATTAGGTGGATTCACTTTCTCACAGTGATCCAAAGAGGATGTAGCTCTCATAGCATCCCTTCTAAGCAGTAGCTTCCCCAAGTGCCTGTAACTTACAAGAAATAAAACCAGTGTCAGAACACACAGGTGCTCTTTGAAGCCCATATCCTGAAGATTGTACCATACCATCTCAGGTAGCCAGAAGAGGGATGCAGATATAAAAAACAGAAGTACCATAAATGCTGGATTAGTTCTTTAGATACTCTGGGGAAGGAGGGTAATAAATAAGTCATACTTGGCCTAAATTGTACGTGCATTAACTCAGATTTTAAATTGGTGGTCCTCCAACTTTTAGCTTATATGGGAATCACATATAGGGCTGGTGAAAGCAGACTGATGTGGGCCCACTCCTAAATTTCTGATTTACTGTGTTGAAGATGAAGTTGCAGAATTTGCATTTTTCACCAAGTTCACCCATGATATTGACCCATTAGTCTCAAGATCAGATCATACCTTAAGAACTTCTGCTCTATTAGCTGGGGAGATGGCTCAGTGGGTAAATGGACATGTGAATGTCCCACCCTGCTCCACACATACCCCAATTCAAAGTGGGGGGAAGGAACCACTGCTATAGAGCATTTCCTTGGCAATACTCATAAGTGAAGTATGATGGAAGAAAGTTTGCTGAGAACAATCGCTGGGTTAAAATGAAGTTTGAAAATCACACTCCTCATCTTGGCTAGCCAGGTGAAATCAAGGCTAACTGTGTAAGACTGGGTGGTAGCATCCAGCCTCACCTTGACATTGGCAGGGTCTTTGGGAATTTGTGTTGAAAGAGAATTGAGGAATGAGGAGAATGCCCTGGAAGGAAGAAGAACTGCGTTTTGATTTTACTTGACATGGCTGTTCATAAAATCAACTTCTCCCCATTTATTAAAAAAAAAAGAAAAGAAGAAATTAATGCTCCCTTTTTGTGGTGTGAGAGTGTTCGTAATAATCTGCTGAGCAGTTCGTGAAATAAAACCTATTTCTGCACACTGAAAAATAATATGCAAAACAAATTGATCTTATTTGATTCAGCCTTAAAATATACATTTTTCCTTTGAAGAAAATTATTTCCAAACAAGGCACACCTAATATTTAGCTATTGTGAACCTCTGTGTTTCTACCTTACAATTACATTGTTCATTAATTAGTTTAAATTAGTGATTATTACAATGAAGTGTTTAAACTCAACTATATCCTTAAAATCAAAGGTAGAAACAGAAGGGACAGTGAGAAACTAGTTTTTAAAACTTACTTTATACAGAAATAATAGACTTTCTCAGTTCATGGAGAACAAGGGAGAAAAATATAAAGAAGATTGCATGTGTCACCAAACAAGGTTGTGGGGACACAGTTACAAAAACCTTAATGCAGTTCCCCTTAAGTGTTCAATAATCTAGGTTTGCACTGAATTGACTAATAGGATTCAGCTGCAGAAGTTTAACACGGGTCGTAATAAGTGAAATCTGATGTGTATACACACACACACACACACAAACACACACACACACACACACACACTGATTTCCATACTGGGCTCAGAAACAGCACTTTCTACCACAGAAAGTGAACTATTGCTAAATCTGAATCTGGGGGGATTTGGGTTACATAGAAAGTTCTGCTTTCATATTTTTTACTTCCTTCTAGAGCAGAAAAGATTGTTTTAAAAGAATTCCTTTTTCATTTTTTTCCAGCCATGAAATTATGCTCCATTAGCTTTGTCTTTTCTTTTTATGAGGCTTTAAACACAAAAACATTTTGAGGAGTCATAATGTCCCACTGATGAATACATTACATCTGCAAACATCAAAGTGTAAATACCCCAAAAGTACTGAAGATGAGATCCTTGCCTTTCATAATCAGACCAAGCTGAGAAATAACATTTTCACAATACCCAGGATTTGGTACTGAATAACTGAATGATGGGTTAGGATTTTTCTGGATGCTATCAGTTTCTGAAAGAATGATCTATGTCAATTCATCTTCAGAATATTCTTGAGGTTAAAAAAGTATATATTAAAAGTAGGAGTATGTAAATGAAGCCCAAGGTCTCCAACGGGTCCCCAACCAACCCAGCCTCCCTTCCTTGCATCCGTGCGCACACTGAGCCCGCCCCCGCCCCACTGTATGGCCCCCTCCTCCACAGATGTGCTCACATCAGCCATGAGGCCTCTGTCTCCACCTAATAACAGGCCTGATAACAGATGACCTCAGTCTCATAGAATGAGTTTGTTCTTGCACCATTAATTTAAAAGCTCAGTGAACAGTCAGGGGGCACATAAGAACAAAACAACTTTGTTCTGTGTGCAGAGGGAGCAGGCGCTTTCAGTGTGACACCCATCTTGAACTGTATTCAAAGGCAAAAGCAGTCCAAAGTCTGAGAAATTGTGCTATTGTAAATAATTAGACACAATGAGATGTGTTTATTGTCTTTCTAGACTTTTAACTATGTTTTAATGTCCATCTGTTTCTTATATGGGGCTTTAAAAATGTACAGTTTACAACAAGGATGAGAAAGGAAAATGCAACAATTAGGTGCCACATGGTAAGAAGTAACAGTTTTCCTCATCGGGATGAAGGGGAAAAGAAGTATGTTTTTAACGTGTCCTTGTTGCCAGGTATTGGGGTTCCCTTTTGTGTGTTCTTACTATTCTTAAAAATGAAATTTGAGGGGCTGGAGAGATGGCTCAGCGGTTAAGAGCACTGACTATTCTTCCAGAGGTCCAAAGTTCAAATCCCAGCACCCACATGGTGGCTCACAACCATCTGTAATGGGATCCGATGCACTCTTCTAGTGTGTGTCTGAAGACGGCTGAGGTGTACTGAAATAAATAAAAAATAAATGAATCTAAAAAAAAAATGAAATTTGAAATGGTTCAGAAAGAAGCAAGATGGCTATTTTGTTAGCGTTTGAGAGACAACGGGGCAGACAAAGCTAAAATCTTTGCAGTTCCTGAGAGGAATAGAGAAGATGAAAATTCATGCCTTTTTGTTGGAGTCCAAAATGTCTGATTCAGTAGTAGAGCTGAATGGTGAGGTGGACAAGGACAAAGAATGGTGACAATGTTTGGAGGATTGTGGGAGTATTCCCAAGGGTTGGAGAGGAAAGCGCAGGGAGGCAGCCAAGCCTTCACAGATAGTTACAGAGCATACCTCTCCTCTTCTACGGAGCATCTACATGTTTGTAGATCCTAGGCTTATCTCTCTTGTACTCTGTTCCTTACATGATGCTCAGGTAGGGATGGGTGCCCAGTCTTTATCCGCCAACTGCCTCCTTTCAGGCTGCTAACAATGATGGAGGTTTTCACCTTTAGTCTCTCCTCTCCTGCCACATCCTGTTGCTCTTCTGCCACCCATTGCATATTACCTTTCCAGGAGGAACTTGTTGAAAATCAAGTAAGATTATTCAAGATACATTTTGAAATTTTAACAGAGCCAATATTGTTAATTACCTTGCCTCTGTTTTAACGTCTGCATGCAACCTTCCTTTCACCTAGATACACGTCTATTTTGTAAACAAAGTACACCTAATATTTACTATTGATGTCCTATTGCAAGCCTGTGTGTTTCTACCTTAAAATTACAGTTATTTTTTTCCATGGTTCATTGTTAAACTGTTCGGTAGTAATAGAATTTAGTTGTCAATTTGCTTTTCTTCTGTACACAGTATTGTGAACACCTTAATACGTAAAGCCTTGGCCTTTATTATTTGTTTTATGTATTTCTACTAGTAACCAATCAAATGATATAATACTTTCTTATATGAAAAGCCCACAATGCTATTTATAAAAACTAAAAAGTTCATTAATTGTAAGATAGATAAATTACAATTTAAATTTAATTGTACTTAAGTGGGAAAAGATCTAATAAATCAGCAAAATTGAAACATTAGCGTATAGTATGTCTAAATAATGACATAAATAAAAAAGTATGTATTAATCTTAATTCAAAGAAAGAGCAAAGAAGTTTTATATATTTGTTATTTGATAAGTTTTTAAAAAAGGTAAAAGTATACTAACTCATCATGTTGCAAAAAATGTGGTTCAAGTTGGTTATTTCGATTTTGAAATTATTTTCCCCATGAAGATAATATAAAATTCAGTTAAAACGCCAGCCAACTCATAACACAGCTAAAAAAAAATTAATAACAGCTCTAAGTCCCAAGTCCACATACTCCCATGGATCTTCAACTCAAGATTCTGCTAAATGCTCAGCCTCTTGGGAGAGGGAAGATGGGGTTGGAAAAAGGCCCCAGAATGTCTGTCTCCCAGGAAAGGGGGAAAGAGGTGGCTTAGAGCTGGGAGCAAGTATGATAGTGCCTCAAGGATGGCTCAGCCAGGAAAATACAGGAAGGCAACTTCATGACCATTTTTAGACATGTTGTCTGCAAGCCCAGTGTTCTGATATGATCAACTGTTTGAGAAAATTTTCTTAAGGTTAATATAACTTCAGGTGTAGTTGTCCCTTAACAATCACAGAGTAAAAATATTCAAGAAACAAAATTGTCCTGTACTAAACACACAGACAGACATTTTTATCTGGCCACTACTCCCTAAACAATATACTATAACTTCGTATATAGTATTACGTTGCATGAAGGCTCATACGCAACCTAGAGACAGTCTAAAGGGTGTGGGAGGGTTTGAGTTGTACACAAGTATTATACCATCTTCTATAACAGAGTTGAGCATCCCTTCTGGGGCTCTAAAACCAGTTTCATCTGGATATCAAATGATAGCTGCACATATAAATAGACAAAGATAGTGAGTTGCATACACCCAAATTAAGAGCCCTCTGTGTAAGCCATGCAAATCTGCTCCCAGTATAACAGGAATGCAAGCTGCATCTTGCTGTGTTTGCGCATATCAAGTCTGTGGATACAAAGGCTAACCCTACTCACAAATGCCTCCCTTCATTTCCATCCTGTGCCTTAATTCATCCTTAGCACAGAAAACAGACTCTCTTTGCTTTTTGCAGAGCATAAAAATAAAGACAAACCCTGTACCTTTAGGCCTAGTAACAAATATGGAAGAAAACATTAATGTGTTAAAAATCATAGAGGATAATATGTCAACAAACATTCAGTAAATGCAAATTATTGTGGAATTCCAAAAGGGATACAGGGTGCAAGTAGAGATCTGTAAAATTACTTGCCTGTATTGTATTTTTTACAATGCTAGACCATGGGACTCTTCGTAGAAATTAAGATGAAAACACCTAGTTATCTGTCTAGCCCTGTTTGACATGCTCCCTGAATAA
Source organism: Mastomys coucha (assembly GCF_008632895.1). Lineage (NCBI taxonomy): Eukaryota > Metazoa > Chordata > Mammalia > Rodentia > Muridae > Mastomys > Mastomys coucha. Next base: position 6,861,827 of record NW_022196902.1, read on the forward strand.
GGAAGTGTTTGAGAAACAGCTTAACATGAGGAAGCATTTTATTAAGTTAAAAAGAAGCAAAAATGGGTTAAAAACATGGTATGGAACCAGGAATGCATATGGAATGCCGGGGGTGGGGATGCTTCCCAATCTGTTCATGCTTTAGATTATACATAAGTTATATATGTTGAAAATATTAGTCGATAAACAGAGAACAACCTCAAATGCTAGTCAGTAAAGGCCCTAAGGAATTCAGAAATAAAAAATGTCAAAGTTCCCAGGCAAAAAACACTTGAAGTAATGATTACATTAAAGGGGTTTCTAGCTAGAGTGAAAAGTCCTTGCTAGAGCGCCAACACCACCCCTCTCTCCCTTCATGTCAGGTAAGGCAAGACAAGAAGCGCTAAGGTTCTGCACTATGATGAAGTTCATTTTAAAAAAATGGTAAACAAAACAAAAGATGTTGGCTACCACATCAGCAGCAGGCTAAATTTCACACAATTGCTGCCAAGAAGGTGTCAGAGATAATCTTTGAAATGTTGATTCAATGAAAGAAAAATGCCTCCGCTATGAATACCATGTGAGGTCAGGAGGAAGTTTAACTTGAAGAGCCTAGACTGCTGCCGAGAGATCTTCCAGTTACTCCCAATGATCTTCAGTGGATTGACTGACACCCATCCTCTCATGGATTCTATATAAATGATACTGAGTATGGGTTATAGGATTGTTAGATTTTCTGCTTTCAAACTTATTTTTGCAAGTTGGGCTTCATATCATGGTAATAAAACTTATCTCTATTTGAGTCATGAAATATGCAAAAGCTTACTTTAAGGCCTAAGAAAATTATAAGGATGGAATTTATTGATAAAGATTTGAATTAAATGCTGCCATGTGGCCTTTAATAATTTATGGTAAATCTCATAAAATAATGATTTTTTCTGTCCTTCTCTTCATAAATGGAGTTGAAAAAAATCATCAATAGTGAATCAGGGCTATGATTTATACACAACAGAAAACTCCAAGATCTATCTAGTGAGTACAGAGAGAGAGGGAGAGAGGGAAAGAGAGAGAGAGAGAAAGAGAGAGAGAGAGAGAGAGAGAGAGAGAGAGAG
>NW_022196902.1:6862927-6900707 GCF_008632895.1 Mastomys coucha
AGAGAGAGAGAGAGAGAGAGAGAGAGAGAGAGAAATATATGCTGGCTCGACAAATAGCTGGAAAATGAAGACAAGTTTGCAATTTGGGTTCAAACACAATGGCAAGGACTCCTGGCTTCAACTATGGTTAAGTTCCAAGAATTGTCTTTTCCCTTGTTTCAAAAGCAACAATAAAAGTGAATAAAACATTTTTAACTGTTGTCAGTTTCTTGAGAAAAAATAAGATCATGGGTTACACACCCTATCTTTTCCAGTTTTCTGTCAAGACTATGCTGAAGTACAAATAAAGAGCCATGATTTTAAAAGGTGAAAGACACATCAATTCCCCCTGTTCTCTCATCATATAGACTAGGGTCCAACATACCACTATGTCTTGCATACCATATAACAAACATACAGTTCTACAAGAATAAATCATTTTCCTGATCGTTTCCTACAGTTAATGACACCAAGCTATTGTCACAGGTCTTAATAGCAATATATCTGCTGTATATGCTTAATTTTAAGCATTATGAAACTCGTAAATATGATCAGACTGTAAGATAAAAGTTGAGCGCTATCGTTTTGTAATACCTATCAAAGTTCACTTTGGAGCTTTCTGCCATTAGTCACAGAACATTCTTACACCATTCACTCATTGCCTTTCAAGTTCAGATTTTTTGTTTGTTTGTTTTTGATTTTGTTTCTTACAATCTGTGGATCACCTGGGACATGGATATTAAGAGTTGATGATTATGCCTTATATTGTTTTGTTTCCATCAATGGCTCCATTTCCATTATGCTACTCATAATGAAAATAATGACGTTTAGAGACTAGTTGCTCATAGCAGGTGTTTGTCAAAAATGAGACCATCTTGATTGATTCTTTCAACTCACTACTTAGTGTCCAGGAAAGAACAAACAACCCCTCAGAAGGCACTCAGCAGGTGCCCAGGTTACTCTACACACAGAAATCTCAAGTGCTTGGCTGGAATTTACATTCTGGTTCATACTTTATATTTGTTGGGCAATCAGTCTACTTCACAATGACATCTGTGGACTTTATACAAAGATCATAGGCTTTTTAAAAAATAAAGATTAATGACTTTATAGTAAACAAACTATTCAATTGAAGGGGAGAAACACAGATCAACAGAAGTGCAAACACATGTGCACAACAACAGTAAGCAGAGCGAGTATTCCTGGGCCACCCCCTCTTAATCTTTGGTTTTTATTAAACTTCACAAACTAAAAATAACTGTCAACCCTATATTAAGTCAACTAAAAGGCAAAAATCTACTCTATGAATATGAAAATATAATTAATAAAATGATACACTGGTTATTAGATTATTTTTGCTAAATAAAAGAGAGACGCTATGAAGGGAGGGTCTCCAAGCAGAGTGGTACAAACACTTGGCCTTGTGCTGAGCTAGACACTAGTCTTTGCAGGCATGTTGGTTCCTATACCTGTAACTATACATGACTATTGAACATATGGGGATGAACCTCACCAAGGCAAATACATATACAAATACAAGTACAAGGCAAGCTGCATATCCATCTTCTGCTGGCCAAAAGAAAACACACCAGCAAACATCTAAGAACGCTGTGCTTTAGAAAGTCATTACGACTGACCTCCTGGTTGAGCCAGTAAAATACAAACACATCTGAGGATAATGGATTCTTATATACTAAACCAACTTCAAATACATTTTTCTCATCTAATTATTTCCTTTTTTTCCTTTTTTCTCATCTAATTATTTCTTAAATTGAGGTACAACATATATAATCCATATATGTGTGTGATAAAATTACAAATTTTAAGTACAGTATTTGGTGATTAAATATATTTCCTGTATCATTACATGGTAACCACCATTTGGAACTTCCGTCCACCTAGCTTAACTTACTAAGTCTGCTTGCAGTCAGTTGCTTTCTACAGGCAACAATTTACTGATTTTATCATTGTACTCCATGAAGTGGAATCACAGGGTTTGTACTCGATGTCCATTCCTTTGTTCAACATGTCTGAAATATTCATAGCTCACATGGCCACAAGTCTCCATAGGTCACTCCAATTGTGCTGAATAACATTGTATTTTATGAGAATAATAAAATCTGTTTATCCATTTATAACTTGATGGGAATTCGAATAGTTTTTGGCTTGGGACTATAATATGAAACATGGTGTTATGAAATCCTTGTAAAGTTGTCTTTTCTATGAACAATTCTTTTATTTCGTTTAGTTAAGTACTAAATGATACCGTTGTGTGCATGTGTGTGCACACGCACATGCACGTGTGCACATGCACATGTGTGTGTTTTTCACTTACAAGAAACTATTCTACTCTTTTCTATTTGTCAAACTATTTCACATTTGCATACCAGTGAATCAAAGTTATGGTCATTGTCCATATTCAAGAACACTAGTAATTTTTTATATTTTTAATCTTAGCCATGCTTGTAAAACTAAATCAGTATTTCCTGCTTCAAAGGCAACATTATCACTATTTTAACCATTTTTCTTTTGCAAAACTATAAATCAGTAGAGTAGATAAGCAGTGTAAATATATTGCATATATATATTCATGAAAACAAACATTATACTTACTATATGTCTCAAATTATAAGAACAGGGTATATGTATTGATTTTACATTTTTATGAAATGAATATTTGCTTATTGAAAGCAGTTCTGTAAAAAGGAAGAAATTGCTGGATCATAAAAACATAAACTATCTTGTCTCATTTTTATTGATTCAATTATTTATAACTTAGACTATTATTTTAAAAATAACACAATTCATAGTTTTACTTCACCTTTTCCCCCACCATACTTGATAAGTTTATGGATATTTGTGTCTTTAAAAATGTGAGTGAAATGTGAATAGTAAACTTTTCTTGTTAGATATCTAAATTCTCTTCATGGAAAGCTATTGTTACCAGTTTTGTGACATTGATCCATATGTTATGTCACCCTTAGTAGGCTGCTACCAAGCACTTTCAAATACCTTTAAAGATATCATGACATTTATTGGTGTTTGAAAATATGATACAACACTAATATATCTCTATAGAAAGATATGAATATCCAACTGGGGTCTCTGGGCCTTGTGTCCAATGTGCATGGGGTCTTCAGCACCAGGGGCTTTACCTTCCACCTTTGGAGGGCAACCAAGGGTGGCAGCAGTGACCTATAATGCTTTGGCAGTCTTGTAGGCAACTCTTACCAGCAACTTAGAAGAAGAACTCTCTGCCTATTGTTGAGGTTTTGTAAGATAGTCTATGTATGGCTCATCGGAGATTTTCAATTAAAACAGGATACTTATATGCCAGCTTCTGTACATTATAGGTATTTTTGGTAGATAATTCCAGACATCCCTACTGTTGTTCTGTCTTCCTCCCTTTATTTAGTATATATCCCTTCCTATTCCTAATTAGAGCCCCTTTTACTATCCCACTACCAGCCTCAGACCACTTGTACTTTTTTATTTCCCTCTCTATTCTCCTCTCCCCCTGCACTAGTTCCATTTTACTTCCCTGGCTTCTGCAGTTAATCCAGGCTATGTGCTCTCATCTAAAGATTTGGTGCTAGGAGCCTCAGATGAGGTAGAACACTCAATGTCCATCTCTCTAGGTCTGGGTTACTTCACACAATACGATCTTTTTTAGTTCTAGCCATTTACCTACAAATTTCATGATTTAATATGTGTGTGTGATGTGTATACATATTGTATGAAATACATTTAATATGTACATATATATGCATATATATGTATATGAAATCATGGAAAAAATATATATGACTAGTATTCCAGAAGCTATAGCCATTAACTCTCACCAGCATGGCTGCCTAAACATGACCTGAACAAGGACAACACCAGAAGACATGCTAAGCTGAAGGGAGGGAAATTCATGAGGCCTTAACCCTACACAACAGACTAAAGGAAACTAAGGGATGAGAGAAGGAGAAATCGTATTTCCCCAGAGTAAAGCACACCAATGCTTAACAAGTGGTCAGCCTGAAAACATACCATTAACATACAGACTGAGGAGGTTGGGGTGTGTGGTGTGTGTGTGCGTGCGTGTGCGTGTGTGTGTGTGTGTGTGTTTGTGTGTGTGTGTGTGTGTGTGTGTGTAAGTAACGATTAAAAAAAAAGAGGCCAGGAATTTGAAAGAGAGCAAAGGGGTTAGTACGTAGAAGGGTTTATATAGAGGAAAAGAAAGGAGAAAATTATGTAGTTATATTTTAAATTCAAAATTTTTTTTAAATTATTCTTTAACAAGATCAGAGTGTATCACAACAAACCAATTCTCAGAATCCTTCCTCAACTTACTGAAGAATTTTAAATAGAGTCATGTTATATTCAGTCACTAAATGAGCAAAATGGAAGCTTTTGCTTTTTCTTTTCTTTTTTCTTTTGTTATATTTTATTTTATTTTATTTTTTAGGAAAGAATATGCTTTGACTCGACCCATCCTAGTAATTCTCCTGCTTCAGCCTCCCAACACTGCTGGTATTACAGGGGTGTGTCACCTAGCTGAAGTCAAGTTTTAACCCTGTGACATCTGGAATATTTATCCAGAAAACATAAAATAAAACAGAAATGACTCAATGTCACTAGTTCAAAACCCCCTCTGCCCAGTTTTGTTAGGAAGAGGAGCCGAGTGACTCGCAGACATTTGCCATATTAATTAACTGCACCACCCTGCCTATAGTGCACAGAGAACAAGGCTTCTATACACTCAGAAAGTGTTTGTGCTTGTGAACAAACATTAGACTTTTATTTCAAAGTCTGCCTTTCATCTGACATTTGCAATTGCTCAAACTAAGCAGGAATCTAGTCAGCCTTGAGACTGATATGGGAAAAAACTATCCTCCCTCATTCGGTTTCGTACATGCACAAATTTCTTGATGCTCATTCATGTAGTTCACACGGTTCTAAAGTTCAGCAGTTTTACGTTTTAAAAAAGTGTAATGTGCCTTTGTTGCGTGAAGGTATATTGTTCTCTCCTACATCATAAATTATATGTACCTATGAAGCCTTCCTCCTGTTTCTAGAAAATCCTTTTCATTGCATCTACATTTGCACTAGCCCATTCCGGACCTGGATTCCCCTTCTCCTGTGCCACACCCACTCTTGGGCTTCTTCCTGTTATCAGTCAAGGTCATGTTGACACTCAGTAGATATAATCCACCCCCAGAGTACAGTTCTACAGCTAGTCAGTCAGTTCAACTGGAAAAATAATATCCGTTAGCATGCCCAGTGCTGAAGGCATAGCGACTTTTAACTGTTTCATTCGTAGCCTTTACTGGAAGGCTATTTTATATTATTCCCTCTGTGAAAGCTTTTCTGACATGTTTTCTGTCATCACTTGATGTCATGTTTGTAATTTTAGTAAATCACATGTCAGCCTGCATCCTACTATTTGTGTGCCCTGTCAGTCTCCCTATAAGATTATGATGTAGCTTTGTACACCTAAGAAAGGAGCCATAGGGAAAAAAAAGGAAGAAGAGAGAAGATGGAAAGGATCAGAAAGCTCTCCTAGGATAGTATGAAACAGAACCTAGCTTTCAAAGTTTATAATTATCAATATTTACTCTGAAACTTTAATGAGCGCGGGAGGGAGGAGGCTCTGATAAGTACACTTAACTCTTAGACAAACTAAGCTCATCTTGCTAAGAGAAATCTAAAATCTCAATACACCAGCTTAGAAAGCAACTCAGGTCCCATGAAGCAGTTTAACTAGACACGTTCCCTAACTGTGGAACAATCTGAATGGTGTCATGTTTTCAAACAGACACCATTTTAAAAGAGAAGCAATGATTTAGAATCCATAGAATAGTTTTCTTCTGACCTGGCTCCAGAAGAGGCAGGCATCTCGGCGATGCAAGTAGAAGACATGTGAACACAAGTCAGGAAATGAGAAGCAATGAGCATTTAACCACACACAAACTATGACATCAGCCTTATAAAATGAAAATCAAAGGTGCTACATTATCTTACCAAAGCCTACTAGAGAAAAATCCCACAATTTAGTTTTTGTTGAAATGTTGTCTTCACTGATATTGAAAGAGACATTTTGAAGTCATGACTTTCTCTCAAACAACAGTATTTTCAAGAGTGAAATTAGGAGTCTAAATAGTCATACTTCTGTAGAGCCAGCCAGAGAGCAACTGGCATACCCCATCTGCCTAGGAGAATCCAAGAGGGTGGAGGTATAACACAAGTGTCAATAATCTCTAAAGGGCCGATTTCTTCCTCTAGCATCATTGCTACAGCCAGTGATACCCCTTTGACCAGAGAAACCTCATTGTTTTTCACCTTTACTTTTATTCAGGAATCTTTCAACTCACTCAAACCATTCTTCATCCTCAGCAGAGGCTGGTGTTAATGGTGCATGATGTATATAATTTCTGGATTTACAGTCAAGAGATAAGCAAATAAAAGAGGTTAGGACAGAAGGAACTAGGAATGCACACTGTAGTGGTTTGAATATACTTGGCCCAGGGAGTAGCACTATTTGGAAGTGTGGCCTTGTTGGAGGAAGTGTGCCACTGTGGGCATGGGCTTTAAGACCCTCACCTAGCTGTCAGGAAACCAGTCTTCCCCTGTTTGCCATCGCAACAAGATGTTGAACTCTCAGCTCCTCCTGTACCATGCCTACCTGGATGCTAGCTACCATATGCCCTACCTTGATGATAATGGAATGAACCTCTGGGCCTGTAAGCCAGCCCTAATTAAATGTTGCCCTTATAAGAGTTGTCTTGGTCATGGTATCTGTTAGCAGTAGTAAAACTCTAACTAAGATACACACAAGAACAGAGACTAATGTAGATTCATATTTGAAGTACTTTCCCTGTTCCAGATATTTTTTACATTAATGATAGTCTTCAAAGATTTTGTCAGAGAAAGTTTCCTTTAACAGGGGAGTTGCATATATTATAAGCATTTGTCCATTCTTATGGCCTGTCTATGCCATTTTCTGACACAGTATCGTCCAGTATATCTGGAGCTTCAGAAATTTGGCTGAACTCACTGATCAAAAATACCCAGAGAATCCTCTTGCCTCTGCCTTCCCAGAGTCTAGAGAAATACTTCCATATCCACCTTCTACCTGAGTGCCAGGCATCCAAGCTCGTCTCCCTGTTTTTGTAGCAAACATTTTACCAACTGAGCCTTCCCCATAAGCCTCTTTCTCTTTTAAATGAAAGAGCTTTTGCTTAAAATTAAATCAAAGTTACACACAAAAGCAAATGTTTCATGCCTGACAAGCATGCTTTCAAGTGCCCCCCAAAGATAGCAACAGCTTACTATAGGCAGAGAGAGCCCTGGGATATGTTTTTGAATGGATCGAGCTCATCCATACTCTGATTCCTATTGTATAAATAGTTTTCGGTATGAATTATTTCTAAATAATGACACTTGTAATGAAGCAGACATGACCTGACCAGGGAAGATAGGATTCTAGGTCAGCATTCGTATCTCTGTGATACCATGTATGTCATGTTGGTCTCACTAGGGACTCTATCATACCGGTTATCCTCTAGGGACTGTCACTACAGTAAAAAATAAGTCACTTTCACTCCATGTTTAAATAATTGACCTGTTTGACTTCACCAGACCCCACTGTCTAGGCTTTATTTGTTCAACTACAGTGGCTCTTTTCATCTGAGGCCTGAGATGGGGCAATGGTCCTCTCAGTCATTTGGCTGAAAGCTTCTAAAAAAAGTCAGAGCACCTTGCCATTGACCGAAACATGAATGTATTTCCAACAGATGTATCAGGGCCTGCAAAAGCATGGAGCAACTCCACATACACATTAAGACATAAATGGCTTAAATATTTGAAGATTTATATAATTATTATTTCTCTGGACATTTTGGATATCATCTTAAAATATGTACAGTATCAGTTTACTATAAATTCAGACTTCATCCCAATATATACTAGATTACAGTTATTGCTTATTCTAAGAGCATGTAAAAGTTAAGACTCAAGCAAGAACGAAAACATACATTTTGTCATTTGTCTACTCACCTGCCTTTTAGAACTCTGTTGTGCTTAGGGACAGAAAGTACCCAGCATTTGAAGCCAAATTTACTTTCATAATTACTTCCCCTTTTCTATCGCTGATGTCTCATGGATGTCATAACACTAACATGCTGATACCACTGGTTTTCAGGGGAGAAGGGAGGCTCTTCCCCACGCTCTTCGCCCCCCTCCTCCCCAGTGCTCATGACTAAGTCTATCTGTGTGGAAACTGACTTTTGGTTACTTAGGAATTTTTGGCTTACCGCTGTTTGTTCCCCTACTCTACTTGAAGCCATAATTTCTGCCTGCTTTTATATCATTATTTATCTTCAGAGTCACAGAATGTCATACATATAAAGAAGTTATGATCTGAAACATTTCTAAGAATCTTCAAGTGAAGAAAGAGTATCAGCTCAGTGATTCAGAAAACTAGATATTTGCTTAAACATTCTGAACATTTTTGTGTGTGGCTCTTTAGATCGAAACAACAAAATTCATCGTGTTTTCTTCAAATCCCAGAACTAATACATGCTTGTTGTAAAACAAAATATTTGGGGCAGTGAGATGGCCCAGGGAGCAAAGATACTTGGTCAAGTCTGATAAACTGAGTTCTACTCCCAAAAACCACATAGTGGAAGGAGAGAACAGAGTCTCACAAGTTACCCTCTGACCTCCACCTATCCTTGCCACACAACATACAGTAAGAAAAAAAAAACAAGTTGAATTATTTTTTTTAATCCACAAGTATATAAACTGTCTCTGCCTTCTCCTTTCCCCAGAGATTACTCATTCTGAAAGCTTGATGTGCTATTTTGTGTTTGTTTGTTTTTGTTTTGTTTTATTTTGTTTAACTATGTTTATGGGGTAACATAAACATATAGATATAAAATGCCCCAGTTCTATAATATTTCCCACTAGAATGTGAGATAATTTCATATTCCTCTATAATCTGATTTCTCATTCCACATTATTACCTCAGACTAGCCATTATAGTAAGCCAATATGCACAGTTTTACCTCATTGTTTTTAAGAACTCTGTAGTACTTCACAGCATGATGTAAAATGATTTATATAACCATTACAATTTTACAATTTTTATAGGGCAGATACCTGTGTGTAGAATTGATATCTAAAGACAGCACACACCTTCTCAAATTTTACAACATATTTGTCAATTACTTTTGCTGAAAGGGAATTAATAGTGTTGTTTTCCCAACAACTTCAACTTTGCTATCAACTATTCCAGTCGTTATTTTGTTGTAGTTCTTACTGTTACATCCATCATGAGTCAAGAGCCCATCAGTTGTTTTTCATCTATTGCTTTCAATAATTGTTTTTTCCATGAAAGCACATTGTTAACACACCTACTAAGACTAAGACTCTTGATGTTGTCTTTCTGGCATATAAAGTATGGGTGCTATCAGAAATAAACTATGAGAATTTCACTTTAGTCATCTGAACTATCAATGTTAGTAGTCTAAAGAATATGTCAGGCCGGGCGGTGGTGGCACACGCCTTTAATCCCAGCACTTGGGAGGCAGAGGCAGGCGGATTTCTGAGTTTGAGGCCAGCCTGGGCTACTCAGAGAAACCCTGTCTCGAAAAACCAAATATATATATATGTATGTATGTATATATATATGTCAGTCATCCACTCTAGCTCTTACAATCAAAGTAACAACACATTTGCAATGAAAAGTTTCCAATAAGTATAAATTTCCATCCAGGGGAATAAGAAAGAATGAGATTGGGGAGCCTCTGGACTGTGAGTTGAGAAGGCATCACCTGACAGAGCAGTGTTTCTCAAATTGTAGGCTGATGCCCTTTGGGGGGGCTCTCACAGGGTTTGCCTAAGACCATTGGAAAACACAGATATTTACATTACAATTTATAACAGTAGCAAAATTACAGTTATTAAGTAGCAACAAAAATAGTTTTATGGCTGGGAGTCACAACAACAGGAACTGTATTAAAAGATTTTACCATTAGGAAAGTTGAGAATCGCTGTGTTAGAGGGGCAATTACAGAGACAAGAATGTAAGAAGAAGCAGACCTATTCTTAGAACACAGGGATTAAAGGAAGAGTCTGATGAAAAGGTAAAGTCAAAGAATAGATATGTGCCTAAGAAACAGTGAGGGCTGAGAGTGTAAGGTGATCTGGGGGATTGTAGAGGCTGACAAAGAAACAGACATGGGACTTTGGGTAGGAATCAAGATTTCTATATTACTACAAAATTAATTTCCACATGTAAAATCTGGGAGGTATTAGAAATCTAAGGGAGAAGCCCACCAGCAAACAGACAGATGACTAGATTGAAGGTGAGGACTTAGGAAATATTTGCATCAAAATCCTATTAAGAGTACCAAGGATGTAAGATGGTCTGGTTGAGTACAAAGGCATGAAAGGTCAGAATGTGCACATAATGGACATAACAGTTAAGCACTAAGGGTTCTCATAAAATACAGTGTTAAGCTCACTTCTCCAAGTGGCAAGACTGAGAGTTAAGTTTCTCTGAAGTGGTAATCAGAATCATTTTTAAACATCTGAGTTTCTTTTAAGAAATGCCACTGTTGAGTTAGTAATCAAGCCCAGAATTTCATATATCCAAATATCTCTAATAACATCTACAGTATGTGTGTGTATGTGGGGGGGGTGGAGTTCAGCCATTTGTGTGTGAGGTTTTGGCACAGTGAGTAAGAGAAGGCTAGAGAAAAGCAAATACAAAACCCTCGGAACAAAGAAACTATTTCATATATTCTCGGGGCAAGGCAATAGAGATGTTTGTTAAAAAGAGTAGACACTTGGGGTCAGAGGATCACTTCAGATGACCTTGTGATTGCCTTGTCTCAGATATGGGTGCCTTCTAACAGACTGAACATCCCCAGGTCTCAGCCCCAGTGCTAGCCTGGTTGACTTATTTTAATTTACTTTAAAGTATATGTTTGATCCCACTTATTCAAAAGACAAATATTCAGGAATGCGCATACGTCAATTAGAACGATGAGATGTAAAAATACAGGGCCCAATTTGAGGTACACTGGTTTGCAGAAATGTTGAAAGTTTACAAATGCATGACCTCACAGAAACGAAAGTAAACAGACCTCAACTAATTTTCACATCATAATTTATCTTACATCATCCACTGGTTCTTGAAAAACCACTTTGAAGGTTAAGAAATAGTTCAGCACTATACATCACAGAAATTCCATCCACATTTTGCTTTCAGATCTCCTTAAAGCACTTTCTTTTGGCAATGACTAAGGAACAGAAAGACTGACTTTACACAGATATTCTAAAGAACACACACAAAACTGCACCCAGAAATCAGTTTTGTTTGAAAAAGCTTTTTAAAAAGTGCTAGGGCTTTTTCCAAGTGAGTAGCTAAAAATGCTTGACTTAGAAAAAAATCCTTTGCGTGTGAGAACAGACTGAGTGTCTTAATTCATGAGTAAGCAACTTTGGTGAATAATCTACTTCAAAGATTCCTTAAATGTATCATTTATGCGAGTGTACATAATAATAAGAACCTGGACAATCCCACAATTAAATCCTAAATCATGTCACATAAATATTAAGTAACTTTTTTAATTGACCTTTTAGCCCTTTTTGAATGGGAAATGTAATAAGGTGAGTATAACAAGGGAAAATAAATACTTAGACAGCAAACAGAAAAGCTTCAAGGTAAGAATCTCTTTTAAAACACTGTTCACATGGCACAATTTAGTTGGCCTGCTTATGTAACTATTTATAAAAATGTAATTTTCAACACCCAAAGAATCCTAGTTCAAAGATTAGGGAAAAGCTCAATTACAAGAAATAAATGTTTTAATTAGAAAAACAGATAAAAATACTTTTTCATACCCTATAATATAAGCAAAGTGTGAATTAAATGGCATAATTTTAAATTCCCTCATCAAAAAATGCAAAATCCATATTGCAAAAAGTTAATCAAGTCTGGATTGATGAAAACTGGCAAAGTCTACATTTTCTGTAAATTACTGTATGAAAACTAGAAAGGAGGGGTAAGTGCAGCAGGTTTATTGAACAGAAGAAACAACCAGTACCTTTTCCCTGTCAGCTATGTGGTTGTCTGTCACTCAATATAGGCTAAATAAACAAATAAAATCAAAAGGAAGACAGCAAAGATTGAAAAAAAAAAAAGCTCATTAGTTATCAGAACAATGACGGCCATGATAGAATTCACATAGACCTGGGAGGAAATGAAGACCAGAGGCCAAAGGCAAAGTTAGAAGGATGGGAAATGAGGGGAAGGAAGTATAACTATTAAAGATAAGGTTGCAGGGCAGTGGTGGCGCATGCCTTTAATCCCAGCACTTGGGAGGCAGAGGCAGGAGGATTTCTGAGTTCAGGCCAGCCTGGTCTACAGAGTGAGGTCCAGGACAGCCAGGGCTACACAGAGAAACCCTGTCTCGATAAAACAAAAAAGGGAAAATAAATACTTAAACAGTGAACTTAACAGAAAAGCTTCAAGGTAACAATCTCTTTTAAAACACTATTCCCATGGCACAATCTAGTTCTGAGAATCACAATCAATTTCCATTCTGAGAAAACCCATAGAAGCAACTACCCAGGGTTCCCCAGGACTCACAGAGACTGAAGCAACAATCACCGCAATCACCGAGCCTACAAGTGACTGACCTAAGCCCTCTGCATATATGCTACGCTAAGTAGCTTCCGTCTTCTTGTGGCATTCCTAACAGTGGGAGCAGGGGCTGTCTGTGACAGTTTGAGCTGCTTTGGGGACACTTTTTGTCCTACAGAGTTGCCTTGGCCAATCCTAACCTGAGGGGGAGATGTCTAGTCTTTTTGCCACTTGATATACCTTGTTTGGTTGAAATCTCTGGAAGGCCCGCCCTTTCTGGAAGAGGAATGGATGGATGGAGGAGAGATGAGGTTAAGAAGGGACAAGGAGGAGAGGCTGGAGGGGAAACTGCGGTCAGTATGTAATATATGAGAGAAGAGGAAAAAGAGTTCAGGGCATTTTGATAAAGTGGACAGTCAGAAGAGGACAGTGAAATCCTTACTAACCAGGCTGTGAAGAGAGCCCTACCTGAGAGAGGAACACAGGTAACACTTAAAACAACCAAGAACAGCAGGGTGCTTGGCTTCAGTCTCCAATGGCAGCACCTCCTCCCGCGCGTGTCAAACATCCTGCAATGAATGACAGAAAGTCACAGTCAGGACAGATACTCTTCATTAAGGCATCGAGACAAATAACAGAAAGGATGGTTCTCAGCAAGGACTGAAGATAGAACACGTTTTAGGCTTGTCTTCAAATGAAGAACTTAATGTAGAAGGGCTAGACCTTGGGGCAAAGCAAGTGTTCTAAGCCACATCCTCAAAAGACTCTTAAAAAACAGTGAGGATCAAATTATCCCCCTACAAGTGAAGAGAAAGAAACTAAATGCCTCAAGAGTGAAAGTTTTAGTGGGCAAGCCTAGAGACATGAATTTGGATCTCCAGTGCTCATTAAAAAAACCTAGGGACCTGAGTTAGATCTCCAGTAGCCATAAAAAGCCAGGCAGCTCTGTAAGTCCAAGGAGGAGGTAATGCAGACAGGAGGCCCTAGACCTGCAAGACTGGCCAAAAACTGAGGTGGGCAGTGATTAAGGAAGCCACAAGATGCTGACCTCCAGCTTCCACAGGCGCCTACATGACATGTATGGACATGTGCACACACGTAATGCCTACATACACACATACACAGACACACACACATGCACATAGCCATGCGTGCACACGCGCACACACACACACACACACACACACACACACACACACACACGGATAAATTCATCCCTTTTATTTGTTACATGTACACTTGTACAGGTTCAGATTTAACTCTCTATTTTGTGCTCTCTATGTCTTCTGTCTCCTGACTGCCTCTTGCCTGAGTCAGAATCTGCGACTGCCTGGAGGCTGTTTTGTGAATCTATTTGTTCCTGTGTCTGTTTCCACCCCTGTGTCTGCTTCTGTCCGTGTCTGTCTATGTGTGTGCCTGTTGTAGGATCTATGTGTGTCTACGTGTGTTTGTGTATGTGTGTCCGGGATGTCTGAGAATGAGTAGTATCTGCCCCTATTGAATTGCATTGCAAGCATCATAAGGGGAAAGAATGGGATGCTTTTCAGAAAAAATCTTTAACAGAGTTTTACAAGAGATTAAGTCACTGGCTTCCAACTGATCCAACTGATATTTGTTTCTGATCCCCGCTATCAGAAACCAATATCCTTAAATGGTTGCTTTCAACCCTTGTGGTAGATTTTAGGAAACTGCTTTTAACTTCTGTATCTGCTGCTTTGAGCAAATGATTGACACACACTGTTCTGAGCTGGGGCATAGAGGAGGACATGATTTAGAATTTCAACTATACACTGGCTTAGGGTATGAAAGCTAACTACAAGGGAAAGCCAAGGCAAGTAAGGAAGGTTGTTAACATCATTCTCTAAAAGGCAAGTTAAACAAACAGGCCGAGTACACGGTAGGATGGTAGTCCTAAGTGTCAGATGACCTCAAAGTGTATTACTAACTCTGGCTATGAGGTCCGGCAAATGTTCTTAGAATGTAAGGGGTATGTTCAGAACATTGCATCCTCACACACATGGCTACACCTTCCTTACAAGACTATATATGGTGGGTAGGTCTTAATAATATGAGCAATTATTCCAGTCATTCTACAAATAAAGCATCATTCATTAAGAAATAAAACTAGGGCTGGGTATGGTAGCACACACCTCTAATACCAACAGCACTTAGGAGCTATATACTAGCAGATCTCTGTGAGTTCAAAACCAGGCTGTTCTACAGAGTTCCAAGACAGCCAGGGCACTGAGAAATCTTGTCTAAAAAAAAAAAAGGAAACAAAGAAAGAGAAAACTATTTCAACTTTAGCCTCTTCAATATCACCAGATATGTATGCCCATCTAATCGATATTTATGTTATTTACCCTGTACTGTTTTAGATCTTAAGAAAAAAAATCATACTATTGCATCTGTTGTCAAAGGGCAATAATTTAAAATATAATAAAATTTCTCTTCTTTCCCTAGTATTAAGCATGAGAGCATTAACATTCTAAAAAGTAGAACCCGTTGTATGTAACAACACCTATCAGTGTTTCTAAATGGCTAGTATTCACCAAGTAGTTCAGAAATTACTCTGAATGTTAGCTACAGGTGAAATGTTTGATCTTGTATATAGCAGTGTTATCTCTTCCCATTTTTAAATTACATTTATGTATTGTGTGTTTGTGTGTGCCTGCGTGTAGAAGCTAGAGGACAACTCCTGGGAGTAGATTTCAAGAATCAAACTCTTGAGTCATCAGATTTGGTGTCCTGTGCCTTTACCTGGTTGTCAACCCATTCTGCTGGACCAGCAGTGTCATTTCTAGATTGAAAAAAATGTATTTACTAAAGATTTAGAAAGGATTCCATATCATCATGGCTCACAACAGATTTGCTGGAGTCAGCATCATTAAAAGCTGCAAGCCTGCGAAGGATATATGGACAGAAGTCATTTGCTCACAGGAGCCAGAAAAGGACCTGGACTGAGGGATGGCAAGGCCAGGCATACTACAGCAATGGGAAGAAATCACCAAGTCCTAACACACTCAAAAAAGACAGGAAAGTTGCAATTGCTACTGGAAAGCAACTTTACTTCCAAAAGAACAAACTATTTTCTAAAAGTCCAAAGTCTGCTTACATGGGTAATGTGTGTTACAGTAAATGGGAAGGCAGCTGAGAAAATACACACAAAAGGATTCCTGTACTTGCCTTAAGAATACGTATTGAATCATTATTTTTCTATGACAATGTCATATCAAAGACAACATTCAACTAGCCCTGTTGTGTTTACGTGTCACCCGTAAAGTCAGGAACAGCAGTGGACCTAGCCCTAGAACTGCTGACTGATATCTTCAAAATAAGATGATGTCTTCAAAAGTTGGTACGTGATACCTCACAACCTTTTCATAAGTAACAGCTGTTATTGTAATTACTGCACTACCAGGCATGCTAAAGTGAGTGTTTATTCTATCCACTCTATAAGAAAAGGAAGACACTAAGAGAATAACAGACAACAGGCTTAATCTCTTATACCAGTACCCTTCAAGTGTGAATCTAGAGCCACTTCTGGGATCACCTGGGAAAAAAACAAATTCATGTCTGCTATGAATGAATAAATGTTATGCAGTGCCTGAAATTCCTGTGTCTTGTATGTGTCTTGTGTGCCACATTCTACAAGTTCCAACCACGGACAGCTGTCCGTTTGGAATTTCTAAACTAAGACAAGATTAAGACCTGAAGAGGATTTTTTTTGGGGGGGGGACAGGGGTCGCGGGCATGGAACACATGTTTGCATATATTTTCATCCAATATATTTGAAGCTAAAAGCAGCTACCCATTATAATACTGATAATAACGGGTATGGGCTCTGGAATAGTCATATTCAGAATAAGTCAGAATAGACTTTTTCTGTCCTGTTCCTCTGTTAAGCGTATGATTTGGGGGATAAACACTTTCAACTGTGAGTCTTGTTGCTTTTCTGTAGATGGGCTCCTACCACCCAGAGAGAACATCTACCTCTAGCTCAGTCAGCAGGGGATTTCACATAAGGCAGCTAGGTAGTCTGTCACAGGGAAAGGTCCCTTATTTGGAAGAATGGGCCTGTTTCCTATTGACTTTGTATGAATGAATTGTTCCCCAGTTCATGCTGGGGATGAATTAATTGGCTGTGCTTCTAAAACAAAAGAACAGTTACATATTCAAAGAAGCTTAGAGAATTGGAAATCCAAAAGATGATGAATAGCTTATGGCTTTCACAGAAGAAGAAACTGAGGTCCAGGAAAAATGGAAAAGAACAGAGATGGCTGCCAGTCTTCCTAAAAGTTATATGGCAGCCAGCCATCCTCTTACTCTGTGTGGCATAAGGTGACTCTCCACCATCAGTATGTGAGCGGTCTCACTCTCTCTTAAGCTCATACATGCCCTCAAACAGGATGCTAGACACTGTTCATTTTCTAGGCAACTTCTTCGCTATAAAAAGCTCTAATGTTTGACGACTCCATAACTGATCCTTGAGTTGTTTTACCAAACCTGCCTGCAATCCTATCAAGCAATAGCTGCAAATGAAGACCAGGGCTTGACACATTCCAGGACCAAAGACTCCATCACTGCAGACACAAAAGTAGTCAGGACAGAGCAAGTGCTTGTAACCAAACATAAACCATATGACAAGCCAACTTTCATCTACTTTACTGTTTAGTAAAGAACAGAAAGAAGTAAATTGAGAATAGAATGGGAGAAGGAAAGCACTGTGGGTCTTCTCATGTGATCACTTAGCAAAAATACATCCCTGAAATTTAAACAACTTGCTCAGAAGAATGGAAAATCCCAAGCAGGGTTATAAGGTTCTAAACAGGAACTTCAACTCTGTAGAGTTTTAAGTTCTACCAAAGAGAACAGAAATTTCTTCCAAAGATTTCTGTTTTTATTTATGTGTACGTGTTTTTGTGTGCATATTCTAGGTGCATGTGGGAATGGGTACCCATGGAGGTCAGAAGAGGGTATGCGTGATGGATTTCCTGACAATGGAGTTACAAGTGGATGTGGATGATGAAATCAACTCTGGTCAACTGAAAGAATAGCAAGTGCACTTAACCACTAAGCCATCTCCCCAGCCCCTAGAAATGTGTTTTAAAGGAAAATTAATTCATATCCTTCTATAATTTGCAAAGACTTTTTCATTATGCAGGCAGACCTATTGTCTCACGGGTGAGAACGTGAGGGGTTAAACTACTTGTGCAACTCTCAGGAGAAAGAGTCCTAAGCTTCAAACCTTTTGTGTTTCCTGGTTTCCAACCCAGCTGTTCTTTTTGAGGAGCAGATTATCTATATCAGACCCTGTATCAAATCAATAGGCTACAAAATACCATATGTTTGAGCTTCATTTCAGAAAGCTTTGGGCAAAAATACATTTCATAGAGATGTTAACTGGATATTAGTTCTGCTAACACCAACAGTGAGAATTCACTTCCTCAGCTATATCCCTACTGTGTTTCTCTGGTAAATCTTTTCATAAAGGGTTTTGGGAGTGACAGAGAACACCTTGAGATTCTATGGGGATAAAAGAACAGTAATTTAACATATTCAAGCCTACTTATAATAGCATTTCTTCCTTCAGTGAAAGATCATGTTCCTGAGACTGGGCTATGCATAAAGGAGAGAGAGTGCTATCCAGTTACTGAAGCAAGACCCCTTTATTAAGTTGGTTTCACCCCACACCACTACTAAAGTCTCACTTACTGTTCAGGTCTTCACAAAGCTTGCCTTATTTGAATATGTATGACTGGCTTATACCATGAAGTCAATTTGAGAATTTATTCAAATGTATGCACACACAGGAACACACAGGCACACATACATGAATGGATATACACACATAGGCACTGAATAAACTGGGAGAGATAGCTGTAATTTACCAACATCCTATTTTTTCTTATTTTGCTCTATAGTTCTGTAAAATATTCTTAATAAAAATTAGTTAATGGCTATAGGAGATATTGTCATTTTTTTACAAATATAATTGAATCTACAATTATCTTAAAATGTTTCAATGATAAGTTAATCCTTTGATTGTGCAACTTGATTTCAGAAGTACTGAAAAAAGACAAAATTATAGGGTAGGTGCATGCAGGGAATGACCAAAACAAATGATGTTATAAATGATGATACATAACTCTTGGGAAAAGAATACCCAGTTATTCATTGTATTTGTGTGTGTGTGTGTGTGTGTGTGTGTGTGTGTGTGTATGTATGTGTGTGTGTGTGTGAGAGAGACAGAGAGAGAGAGAGAGAGAGAGAGAGAGAGAGAGATATTGAGAGAGAAACTTTCTGTAGGTATCCTTGGAGGTCACAAGAGGGTGTTGGATTCCCTTGAGCTGTAGTTATAGGCAATTATGAGCCACCCACCCAACTGAGGGCTACTAACTGAACTCCTAAGCTCTTCAAGAGAGACAAGGCTTCTCACAGTTGGGCCATCTCTCCAGCCTCCTGTGAGTTTTATTTTTTATTTGTTCAACTTTCTTGTAGGTTTGCAATTATTAAAACAAAACTAAACAAAAAAAAAAACTTAAATGCACCCAAAATATTCCCTGGGGTATATTGGTGCTGTCACCCATGTTGGCAAGTGGCATTGCTTTGATCACTGTCAGCTGACGGAAGTGTCTCTCTTGGATTTCCTGTATTTGGATTGGCAGGATCAAGTCATATACATACTTTTCTATTACAGTATAAATATTTTTCTTTCTGACTGTGTATTTTTTAATCAACGCTTTCATAAACGTGCAAGCTTTTGTTGTATCGGCTGCCTTTTAAATCATTTTGAAAGGCATTCCAAAGAATTCCACTCCAAGTGAAGGGAAGGTTAAGATGATCCAGGTAGCTGATGATCCAGGTTATACTGGAATTCTTAGTTGGAGTTGGTACAGCCCTTAAATGTCGTCATTTTCACAAAGCAGTATACATGATAATGTCATCTAGCTTTGACAAGGTAATGATGTCATCCAACTAGGCCTGAACATGGAAATATACGTCTTGCCACAAATACTCCACACTTTCTGTTTAGTCTAAGTATGAGATAGTCTCTAAAAACAGCTTCTTTCCTCAGAAATGCAAATTCTATACAATATGTGGACAGTTAGAAACATGACTGGATCAAAAGACATTATCATCAGTTTATTTCTAATATATAAATGACATTTCTCTCAAGTCATTATTTCCAGAAATCAGAGTGATACTTCACTTAGGCAGTAATAAATATGGGCTTCTAATACTTCCCATAAGCTAACAGACAATGGTCTCATTCACCATTCACATTGGAAAGACACAATGTCGTGTAACTTATACAAGCCATAAATGGAACAGTATGCAGTGTGAGACCAACAAAGGCCAGCCTTCCTAAATCTCCTCAATTTTTCAGAGCATGAAAAACATGCAGTTGTAATAACTCCTAAATATATTTATAAAGTCGGTAATCTCAAACCATGAGTATAACAATATCCAAGTTTGTTCCACACAAGGAAGAGGCTGCCAAGACCCTTAAGTGGCCTGTGTATTTTTATTTACTGAAATTAAAATTTGAAAAATATAGTTTGTCTCCCATTTCAACAATTTTAACAAGATAATAGAAATATTTACCTTAGGTAGATTGGCATCATCTCTGTGTAGTCTAACTTGCCCACTGGCTAACATGGTTAAAATGTCTCTAACCACTGCTCAGAAAATACACATAACCATCATGAAAGAGGGAAAAAATTCCACCAAAAGAATTCGGCAAAAAAAATTTAAATTAAGGTCAAAAAAAGTTAGATGACTGTTTACTCGTGATTCAACCTGAGAAGACATAAATTTAATCACACCTAATCCAAATGGCTTAGGTAATTTAATAGTATTATCAAGAAAGTGTTATCGTTACTGGTTGACCAGTTTCCTGTGTGTGTGTGTGTGTGTGTGTGTGTGTGTGTGTGTGCGTTTTTAATCCCATGAGGTTTTGATACCTAGGGAGGCTGCCTAAATATCTCCTGTGAAAAGTCAGGGTATGTTTGCAGGAAAAACTGAAATTGGAAACAAACTTAGCAATCATTCCAAACCTGTTGCCCGCATAAGAGAAGCAATCTTATGTTACAAGGCTGGCTGTATCCCAAGATAAATGCTTACAAGTTATCCATTCGTCCATTCCACTGGCAGAAGCAAAACTGTAAAAGTCACAGGTGTGGCATTACTTCACATGGGTTTTAATAAAAATAAGTGGTATTCACTACAAGGCACAGTGCAGAGATCAGAGCTGCAGCATGGAGGGTGTGGTTGGTATGCTCTGTTTTGTCTCCCACCTTAAAAGAACACGTTTGGGGATGCAGTACAGGACAGAGCAGCAAAGGAAAATAAAGACCCAAGACCCTGGGTGCCAACCTGGAAGAGGAAACTGAAGCAGAAATAAGTAAAGATGGAGTAATTGAGTGAGGGAAGTATCAATTTGCTATAATTCCTCAACAAGTTAGTGGAAGTGGGTTAAAAGTCTGTCAAGTTGACAGCCCAAGAATGAAGCAAATGGCTTAGGGAATAATTACACAGTATGGGAAAAGGTAACGTTTACGTTAACCTCAAAGATAAGTGTGACCCTTCTGAGAACCATCGACCAGTTGGGAAGGTCAGGAACTGCCAAAGCTGCTCTTTCATCAGGTCCCTCGGAGCTGCCCCACAACTTGGATGGCAATTCCATCCAGGCAAAACCTTCAAGCTTTTTCTGACCTTCTCATCCTCTCCTCCAGTGCCTCCTACTTCTAATTCTACCGGAAGCCCCCACCACATTCCTTATTTACTTGTTAATCAACATAGTACATTGAGATCACCTTTCTGAGTTCTTCAAAGAAAAGGGCTCCAGGTGGGAGGTTACAGCTGGATTAAAAACTCATTTAAATATCTAAGGGATCTAAAAATGACTTCTACAGGCAAAAGTGACAGCTGAAAGACAAAGTTTCCAGGGTCAGCAGCACCTTCCCAGACCCCAGGTGTCGGTCGAGGGAATGCTGGCTTGACAGGACCAGGACCCTGCAGGCAGCTACACAGTACGCTCCTACTTGTTTAATCTGAATCAAAACTCTGCCATTATTATTCTTCCACTGCCCAAAAGTGGGGTTTACCTCTCTCTAGGGGAGAAAGGGGGAAAGAAAGCCACGCACACATGATCCGACTCCGTTTGGCAATACCCAGTCCCGGGTGCCTCGAGGAAGCACGCTGAAGCTTCTGTTACTGGAAGCGCTGCGCTAAAAGGGTAAAGGGGACACAGATGGAGGTGCGATGGGCTCCAATCTGGGAGGCGACTTACATGCTGGCATTACCGTGTGGAGGTTCCCAGAGGCCGCACGTTCATCCTCCAGCCCTCCTCTGCTTTGCTGCCTGCTAGCTCCACTGAAAGGGACCGGGGCTTTCTGGACCGCGCCCGGCAGGACCCTTCGTCACGCCCTTTCTGGAGAGTTCATAGGGTTTCCCGGCAGCTGCTAGTCGCCTGCGCGCGGGGCGGCGCAAGGTGGACCCCGGGTGCGCGCCGGCGAGTTCAAGATCAGGTCCCGCGCGCAGGGGCGCGGCTGACGGCGGCAGGTTCGGTCGGGCCGAGAACTTTCCCAAGAGTTGGGACGAAGGGCTCCGGGGAGCGGGTGGCGGCCGGCCGATCCCGGCCTGCGGGGCTTGGAGAGGCTGAGATCACCAGGCTCCTGAGCCTGTGGCCAGGCGCGGCGCAGCGCTGGCCTCGGTTTCCCCCTGAGGCTCAGGTGCGGCTCGGCGCGCCCCCGGGGTGGCCCCGGCTCTAGGCGATCCGAGGACCGTCCTGCAAGCGCAGCTGCCCCACCCAGGGCCAGCCACCCGAGGGCAGAGGCAAAGGGAGAAGTCGCCACGCGGGGCGGGACCGGCGCGGGCGGCCGGGTTGGGAGACTGGCGCAGAGCCAAGAGCAGCTCCGGGGAGGGGACCCCGCTGACCCCGAGGTCACCCGCCGGCCGCGAGAGCAGAAACCCGCAGAGCTTGGGTGAAGGAGCTCCGAACGCAGGCGGGCCAGTGGGCATTTGTTCTGCACGCTGCCAAGCACCCGGGCTGTCCCTTACTTTTCCCTTCCTTAGTTCTTCCTCCTCCACACCCCCATCCCTCCCGCCCGTCCCCTCAATTCCCCTCCAGAAAGAAAGGAAGAAAGAGAGAGGAAAAGAAAGAAAGGAATGAAGGAAGGAAGGGAGGAAAGGAAAGGAAAGAAGGAAGGAAAAGAAATTAAAAAGGGAAAGAAAAGAAAAGGAGAAAAGAAAAAGAAAGAGGAAAGAAAGGACAGGGGGTAAGGGAAGTTAATGGGATAGGGTGGAGGGGGGCTTGAGAGGTTTAGGGCGATGTGCCTCCTTTAATTTTTTTTTTTTTAACTTTTTTCTTTTCTGTTTGAGTGTAATTAACTTAGTAATGCAAATGCAGCTCCTCACTAGGGAAAGTCAAGAAAGCCAGGCAATGCTTCTTGCAAGGGATGTAGGCACACCCACTTGCTAAAAGACAGGGAAGCGCTCTGGCGGAGGGTCCCTTGCACTCTGTATTGCCAGACTAAATTCCCAGAGTGCTAGGGGCGGCGGCTTTCCAGACTTGGTTCCATTCAGAGCGAAGCAGTCTGGCTTTCGTCGTAGACAGACACATACAAAAGCCATAAAAGTAGATTAACCCTGATTGGCCAGTGGTAGAGAAGGGTTGGGGTAAGAGGAAAAGAGGTAAAACAGGATTGAGGACTGATCGTTTCAGGCAAAAGAAAGAGGAAGTTGGAAAGCCGCCAGCAATCCAGACTACTTCTGGTCCAGCGTGTGTTCTTGTGATTTTTATCAGTATTTATTTTAACGTTTAAAAAAAAAAACCTGTAGAATTAATAGAGGCTCAAACTGCTTCATTTAAGAAAAGCTGAGATCCCTTTTGGTATTACAGGTAGAGAAATAGGCCCAGGGAGGCATAGTCTGCACAAACTATTCAGAAATGACCAGGGTGCGAGACTAAGTTCAAATCCGCCTCTGTGACACTAGATTGCCTCAAGGAATTATTTAACATTCCACCTAGAACTTCTCAAAATGACATAATTTCACAGTTTTGTGGGTCTGGATTCTGGGTGTAGCTTAGCTCTGAAGGCTTGACGGGAACAGTGTCTACCTGGAAGCTCTTCATGAGGTTGTTCCACTCACATAACTCTGTTTTGCTTACTGTTGACAATGATTATTCTCGTCCCTCATCTTCCTCTATCTCCCTCTTGTCTCTATGGACCAGAGTCCGATTCATGACTTTCGGGTTGGTTTTGTGACTCGCTTAGTTTAACCCAAACGCTCCACTGGAGCTTCTTCGTGGGATCGCAATTAAAAGCAGCAAGTCCCCATTCCCTAGACTGGTTACAATCAAATAATTCAGCAATTAGAGATAGTTAGATTTGAGTCCTTTTTCCATCTGTTTGTTTGTTGGTGGAGACCAACCTTCCTAGTGGGATATGCTGACTTGCAATAATGGCGTCACTGCTCTCGAGCTAACAATGCTCTCATGGTATTTGAAGTCTGCTTTACAGAAGGACTCTATTCCTAGTTCCATAAACCTGGCCACAAATCCATGAATGCTAGGTTATAGAACCTGGGGGAGGAGGGGACTTAATAAGGCTATTTAGCTAAATTGACATAACATCAAACAGTATTCCAAATACTTCTGTTAATTTCCATAGACAATGCCACTCTCAGCCTCTATCAGAGAACTCCCATTTTCCCATGGTGAATTTTCCACAGTGGTAGTGAGTGCAGAGACTCATGGCTGTGAGAGGAGCCGAGAATAAGTTACAGATGAGTGCTTAGTCCTCAACAAGATATGTCTATCATCACCTCTAAGGCTAAGAACACTGTGGAAGAGGGGGAGGAAAGAATGTAAGAGCCAGAGAACAGGGAGGAGGGCTATGAAATGACATCTTCTGGCCAAGGCTCAACCATTGGCAATATGAATGCACAGCAGCCATATTTAACTAAACTGGGTCTACACATGCATAAAGTTGTAACGGAAAAGTGATCATGAACCAGAGAACAAAGAGAGAAACAGAAGTAACGACATTAGCCAGTGCTCTTCCCCAGAAAGAGAGAATCACCTAGACCTATGTGAGAGTATTACTGAGATTACTTTCAAGGAATGGGCTCACACAGCTATGGAGTTGAGGGTTCAGAATCTGTAGGATAAGCCAGCAGACAGGAGGAGTTGCAATCTGCTGGCCGAATCCTTTCATGCTCTTCAATTAATCATTAAGCAACTAGTGATTTTTAAACAAATTTTATTAAGATTATGTTATTAGCAAATTATAAATATTTATGGAATACAGTATAATATTTTATGTATATAATATGAAATTCAGCTAAATAACACTATCTGGGACCTCATTTATGTATATGTTTTGTAATGGGGACACGTGAATTATTTTCAAGGCAAATTTAAAACATACAATACAATTATTTTTAGTGGTTAGACTTACTATGTTATACAAATGATCTAAAATATATTTTCCTAGTAAGGGTTGGTGAAGCATACCTATAATCCTAGCACTTGTGAGGCTGAAACAAAAGGATGGAGAATTTAATATCAGCCTGGGTTATATAGTAAGTTTGAAGCCAGCCTTGGATCCTCTGTGTGGGAGGGGGAAGGCATTTCTACTGATTGAAATGTTGTTCCCTTTGATTGGCAGCTCTCTAGTTCCACAAATCTTTCACTTTTAGCAACATCATACGATTCTCTACTTCTTTGAGTGTCTGTATTATATTTTCCATATAAGTGATATCACATGGCAATTGTCTTTTGTCTATCAAAAGATAAATGGGTGAGTTGGAATTTTTATCGCTATGAAGAGATACAATGACTATACCAAATCTTATAGAAGAAAGCATTTAATTATGACTTAAACATTTAATTGGGGCCTACTTACATCATTACAGGAAGTATGGTGGCACACAGGCAGATATGGTGCTGAAGAAGTAGCTGAGAGGTCTACATGCTGATCTACAGGCAACAGGAAGAGAGAGAAACACTGAGCCTGGCTTGACCTTCTGAAACTCCAAACCCACCCCCAGTGACTCACTTTCTCTAACAAGGCCACACCTTCTAATAATGCCACTCAATATGAACCTATAGGGACATTTTCATCCAAACCATCACAAGAAGGAAAATGCAATAATACACACACACATACACACACACACACACACACACACACACACACACACACACACACACACACACACACACACACGCAAACACATATACACACAATGGGTAAAATAAGGGAATTCTTCCATCTCAAACACTAATGACTCTAGAAGATGCCATGCAATGAAAATTGACTTAAATGTTAATCTCACTCATCCCCAAATGAACCTCTCAGGAACACCCAGAGTGACATCTGACTAAATGGATGAGCACCTGGCCAAACCAAGTTAACAGATAAAATTAATCACCACATTAACCAAACCAGGAAACACTCTAGGAAATACAGAGGTGGCTACTATGTGCTGATACATAATTCATATATTGAGGTTTCCACAAAAAACAAAACAAACAAACAAACAAACAAATGTGAAGCACAGCTAAAATACTCCAGTGTGCCTGTGCTGGCTATTAGTCAGAAGTATCTTAGAAGCATCAGCATATTTTGAAATCTGTTCTCACAGAAAAGGATTTTCTTTATCTCTGTAGGAGCTTGTAAAGGGAACAGTGTGAGATGCAAATTATAGTCTTTTGATGAAATGGTTAATACTTGGCTATCCAGTCTGTCATCACTGTGAGCTTTGGCAGTTTATCCTGATTTATAAAATAAGGGTTACTATTGAGCATGTTTCAGTCAGATTCAATAAGCTAAGGACAGAGAACACTCGGGGATTTTCTGGAAGTTGGTGATATCACTTGCCCCTCCTGCTTCATATTTCATATCATCCTAAAACTGAAAGGACCAGGAGCACATTCCTCTGCATTCAGCAATCTGATGGCATTCCAGACAAGATGAATTTTGGACATCTGTGTAAATCCTTTAATGCTGAGGAACACTTGGCTATGAGAAACTTCCTTTTTCTATTGACTGACTTAAACATTCCTGTCTTTAACATCCATTCAGAGCAGGGGCATTCTGCCTTGCACAATGAGTCTTTCAAATATCTGAAGGCAGTGCTCATCGCCATGTTCTGTCTTTACTTGGTGTTCACAGCCCTAGTTTTTTTACTTAACCATTTAATGCCTGGCTTCTTGCTATATGTCTGATTTCTCTTTTCTGTCTCCAAGTAAGCCAACATCAATGCTCTTTGTCAGTGACTCAAAGTTGATCACACACCATAACTGTTGGATTCTACTTTCCTGTACTTGGTATAAGTACTACATAGATCTCAGCAATTGTTGACTTTTTCAGAAGCAATGTAAAAGTCCAACAGAAATAGGCATAATAAATCAATGTGGAGGGGCTGGAGAAATGGCTCAGCGGTTAAGAGCACTGACTGCTCTTCCAAAGGTCCTGAGTTCAAATCCCAGCAACCACATGGTGGCTCACAACCATCCATAATGAGATCTGAAGCCCTCTTCTGGTGTGTCTTAAGACAGCCTCAGTGTACTTACATATAATAAAAAAAAATAAATCAATGTGGAAAAAAACATATAAACTTTATTTCATATGTGAAATTATTTAAAACATGTATCATTACTTATAAATATTCAAACCCAAATGGAAATTTCTGGATGTTTTATTCTTCTATAATCAATTTATTTCCTCTGCTTTTACTAAGTTTCTTTCTTTCTCCAGCAAGGAGGAGAGAAGACAACTAATAATTGATGTGTCTGTATCCAAGGACATCAACCAGTCTCGTTCCCAGTAACTGGTCCAGTATAGCCAGTGAGGCTCGTCAGGTTTTCTTTTGATGACCCATGGCTGTCTTTATCAACCCAGTGCCCTGAAAACCTTGACTCATCAATGGATCTCTTTCTGAAGCAGAAGAACATGTTCTACTCTACAGAGAATCAACATTAGAGGCCACCCTTCTGTTTTGTTAATCTGCCTTGTTTTGCATCTTCACAAATTAAACCCTAAAAATTATCATAGGCAATTGCATGAGAAAAGAAGTTTATATAGATTTTATATCCTATAGATGTAAACTTTATATCCTATTACTGTAAACCTTTATTTATACACTCACTTATTATATAGCTTACTATGAGCTTAAGTCAGGAGCTGTTCATTGTTCTTTCTGCGTAACCTTTGATTCTCTCTCATTCCTCCAGTTTCAAATACTCCACAGACAGCTCCCCACCCCACCCCTTTTTTGGGTTTCTTTCCCATGATTCTCCTGTCCTACTAAAAAGAAAAGAACAATTTATATTTTATCTCAAGTTTGCCATAGTATATGTTGCAAGTCTCGTCCTTATAGTCAACGAGTAATGTAGTCTGGAGAAAAAAAATAAGAATGACAGTTGTAACATTCTTTAAACTGTCTGGGAAAAAATTCTCCAAATTATGTCATTAAGAAAAAGACATAAATTAGTGGGGAATTGTCATCGTCGTGTAGAGCAAGAGCGTTTCAAAGAGGATAAAGTGCAGAACTGGCTAGAGTGGAAGAGCAAATGAGGTGTAAGTGTTCAAAGGGCCAGGGAACAGCCTTGTGGCCAACAGATCAGTCATAAGGTTTACTAACAAAGAGGATGTAAAGATGCTGCCCCCAAATGCCACCTCTGCATGAAGATTCCTTTGAAGCCCACACAATTAGGAAGCAACAAACACAGAAAATAATTCATTTTTTAATTGAGTATTTTATTTATTTACATTTTGAATGTTATCCCCTTTCCTGATTTTCCCCCCAGAACTGGCCTATCACATCCCCCTCCTCCTGCTTCTATGATGCTGTACCCCCCACCTATCCACCCACTCTCACCTCCCTGCCCTCACAGTCCTCTACACTGGGGCACTGAGCCTTTCCAGAACCCAGGGCCTTTTCTCCCATTGATGCCTGATAAGGCCATCTTCTGCTACATATATGGCTGGAGCCATGGGTCCCTCCATGTGTACCCCTTGGTTGGTGGTTTAGACCCTTGGAACTCTGGTTGGTTGATTATTGTTCTTTCTATGGGGTTGCAAACCCCTTCAGCTCTTTCAGTCCTTTCTCTAACTAACTCCTCCATTGGGGACCCCATGCTCAGTCCAATGGTTGGCTTCGCGCATCCACCTCTGTATATGTCAGGCTCTGGAAGAACCTCTCAGGAGACAGTTATATCAGGCTCCTCTCAGCATGCACTTCTTGGCATCCACAATAGTGTCTGTATTTGATGACTGTATATGGGATGGATCCCCAGGTGGGGCAGTCTCTGGATGGCCTGTCCTTCAGTCTCTACTCCACACATTGTCTCTGTATTTGCCCCTGTAAGTATTTTGTTCCCTGTTCTAAGGAGGACTGAAGCTCCTACACTTTAGTCTTCTTTCTTTTTGAGCTTCATGTGGTCTATGTATCTTCTTAATCCTTCTTCTATTTTCCCAGTGGCAGAACACAATTTTGGTTTACAGTGATTTTCCCTCTTCCACTCCATTCCTATATTGGGAGAAGCAGAACAACTCTTTCCATTGGAGATGGAAAATTAGCATATTTGTTTATTTATTTATTTATTTTTATTTTTTTATTTTTTGTTTTTTCCAGACAGTTTCTCTCTATATAGCCCTGGAACTCACTCTGTAGACCAGGTGGCCTCAAACTCAGAAATCTGCCTGCCTCTGCCTTCCAACTGCTGGGCTTAAAGGCATGTGCCACCACTGGCCGGGGGGTGGGGGCAGAATTAGCATCTTGATATGCCTGCACACATTTTACCAAACTAGTTGTATTTCCTATCAGTTTCCCTGCAGATATTTACTTTCCCATAATTTATTGTCACTAAGAATTCAAACAACGTTTCCTTGGCTTGTCGACTCTTAGCAAATGTGTCACCCTCTGACTCATCAACTTTCCCTCTCTGTGCATGTGCTCCTTATATGAACAAATCAGTCCCGAGGTACTTTTCATTGCTTTTATTAACCTTTCTTATTTAAATCTAATTCAGTCACAGACTTAATAAGAGAGAAGGGTGGTTTTACTTTCTCACCTGTGGAAGTCACTGGGTGATTTTGATTCGATGAGCGCGAGACTGCATTTATGGGAGACAGACTCAAAGTAGTTCAAAGAGTGAAGCTGGGAGACTTCGTGGGCAGCTGTTGCATAACTCAGGTAAGAAATAATAACGGATGGTATGAAAGGAAGTAATTGAATTTGGGATATTTTGAAGACATTTCCAAAAATAGGATATCAAGTATAATAAGAAAGCCATAAGATTGTTGTTTGTGTCCAGGCAACTTAGTGAATCTGGAGTATTGAGTTAGGAATGGGTTTAAAAAGAAAAGTCAAAAGTTAAATTGAAACATGTTAAGTCCAGGTTCCCTGTCAGTCTAATATGTGCAGCTACACACTACCTAGAACTTCTTAGTGTTTGAATGAAGTAACTGTTAACGAGCAAGCTTCTTACTCTGATATTTTGTCTGAAATCAATGTCAAGTTCTGAGTGGTTGTTCATAGAATGGAGTTCCATAGTGGATTGGGATTTTAATGAGTCTTGAAGAATTATCTAGAGTGACAGTAAAAATTAGAAACATTTGAATAATTTAGCCACAGTATAGGAGAAAACAAAACATAGGAAAATATATCGTTCCAGAAAGTTAGTAAATATTCTGGCTGAAGTTGGAGGTTTTAGAGGCTGATATGTAAATAGAAGTCTGACTGCTATGAGGAGGTGGAAGTTTCTGGGCTATGGATAGGAGTTTGCCTTAATGCTGTGAGATACACTGAACCAGCCAAGCTTACGTTCAAACATTTCCAACTTGGCTTTTATTGGCTGAGGGAGCCGCCTAGTCAAGGAATGTGACGAGACTTAATCTGGATGGATGATGTTAAAGAAGATCTCTGCAAGACAAGAAGATTAAGGGTTGCTGGGCAATGTAGGGGGGCTAAAAAAATAACATCATGGTGTTGGAAATACTTGTTAGTGTTCATGTTGCTGCAATCTGACAAGATGTGACCAAAGGGAGGAAGGATCTTTTTTAGCATGTTATGTAAGAAGGGCTAAGGTATATTATGGGAGAGGAGTCATGGCAACGGGAGTGTAAAGCAGTCAGTCATATTACGTCAACTATCCGTAAGCAAAGAACAATGAATGACGATGCTCTGCTTGTCTGTCTCCTTTTAAGCCCTCAAGGGCTCTAGTCCACATACCATCCACAGTCAGGATGGGGCTTTCCTCCGCAGTTACAGTTTCTGGAAAACGTGTCATCGACACACATCGATACACACTGTGTATCTATGGTAACTCTAAATCCAGTCAAGTTGACAGTGGAGATTAACTATGAGAACTATGACAAGTGAAGATTAGCTATCTGAGGACTACGAGGTCAGAGATATATGAAGAGGAAAAAATGGGACTCAAGGAGTCATGGGTTCTGTCTAGTCTGTCCCTGTAGTCTGCGGCATTTTATGCCTGACATCACGTAGACAAAGCAGAACCAGCAGATGCTTATCAGTTTATAGAGTCAAACACGAACCTTTCATATTCTAAATGCTATAACTGTAAGAATCATAAGGACTTTTTTCTTCTCTTCTTTTTCCTCCTTCTCCTCCTACTTCACCTCCTCTTCCTCTATGACTGCCTAGCCATGACAATGAATTGCCTTAGTAAAAAGAGCATGATTATCATTCATTATTGTAGACAAGAAGCTTTTATGAATGCAATTTATTCTCTTCTCTTGGTCCTGTCCTACAACATAGTAACATTGTACTGGAGAAGATGCCATCAGCCTGGATTCCAGGGTGGAGATGAGACATAGCAGATATGCTAGCCAACTGGCAGAAAACTATACAAATCACATGTATGGTTTGATTCTGTAAGCCACTAAGATTTGGGCTAACCTCTTAGCAGGATAAGATTAAACTCCTTTTAAATAATGCAAGAACTATTATGTAAAGAAAAAAATGAGCTAGAATATAAAAACAAAAATAATTAATAAAGCTACATGTAATCAATTATGAAAAGTACTCGAGCAATTTAAAGTATTTGTCTTATATGAAAAACTATTTTATTATTCCAGAAGTATTGAGCAAAAGATATACCACTGAAATATGATGATACTCACGAGCCTAACTGGCAATTGAAAAGCACAGCCATGAATGCTAGCTTATATTACATATTTGCTTTGTTGATTTGAGTTTATGCAAGTTTTCATTTTTAGAATGAATGGAGTAATTCTGTGGAGTCCTGGGAAATGGAAAGTGCGGGGTGGGTGGGGTGGGGGAGAACAACAGAAAGGGGAAGGAGAGATGAAATTTCCCATAGGAGACAGGCAAACACTAGAGCTGACTCTAACTCCGTGAAAGCAGTTCAACTGGCTACTGTGTGAGGGAAACTCCGTGGGGGAGAATTCAGCACCAGAGGTACGTTTGCCTACCTCGAGAAGAAGTTAATACATTTTAAAAGAAAGGGTACACTCTTCAAGGCAAAGAACTTCATGCCATTTTATTTAGAACTATGCAACTCAAACTATATGTATAGACCCAAACAAGCCAACTTGTTTACAGATATTGGTGCATGTTTTTGATTCTTTTTTCTTCTTCTTCAAGGAATGTATTAACAACCTGCAGAGAAATTATTCTGTGAATAAAAAGTGGTAAATGAATGATACACCTACAGAATATAGAGCAAGGTGGTTAGATCTCTGAAGGAAGCAGAATGGTCAGCATAGAGAAGGAAAGTTTATGTTCCTTGCTGAAAATACAAAAGGAAGGAAAATGGTATGCTTATTGAGTTGTAAGAAAGCAGGTATGCCCTAAGAGAACAGGGATACAAGGCAGAGGGCAGAGGGTGATGTTGAAAGATTCTTAAGTCAGTGTACAGACTAGAACTTTTATTTACAGTTCTGTTGTGTACTTTAGGGACTCAACCATTTTCTACTAAGTTAAGGACAGATTTGAAAAGGACAATCATTAAAAACATCATGTGAGAGTTCATTGTACCTGTCAGTTTAGTAGGTCCACAAGATGCCCAGGTATTTGGCCAGACATTTTTCTGTTTTTTTTCCCCCTTTGAAAAGATATTATTTTTTATTAGATTCTCATTTAGCTCAGTAGGCTGAAAGTAAAGCAAAGTGGCTCTCCTCTAATCAGCAGAGGCCCAAATAGGGAAGATGTCAGGGGAAGGAATGTCAACAGAGAGGACTCTTCAACCTTTGGACTTCAGCAACATCAAATCTCTCTACATTTATGACAGACACCTTCAGAAACCAATTGAAACATAGGATCTTTTGTCTCCAGCCTTCCAGACAGGGTATACATACACATGAACCAATTCAAACACTTTCTCTCTACCCTTCCCTCCCTCATCCTCCATATCCACGCCTTGCTCTCTTGCTCTTACATACTCCCTCTTGCTTTTGCCCTTTACTAGTGCTCTCTTCCTGTCTTGTTGGTCCTGTTCTCAAGAAAATTCTGACTAATAAATAGGATGATTTTTTTGGTAGGTGCTGCCATAAACCTGGAGGAAAGAAATGATGACCCAGATAAAGGTGTTGACAGTAAAGGGTACTAAAAGAAGTAGATAGTTCTGGATGGATTTTAGAAATTTGGATAATTGGACTCAGGAGACTAAAGGAAAGAGAGGGACCAAGAAGGGCATTCATATTTTAAGTTTGAATAGCTAAACAGATAAGATGAAAATTTACTCAGGAGGAAGAACAATTTTGGAAGACCAAGGACATGCAAATGGTAAGTTGCTTGAAGATGTCTATAGAAATCAAACAGATCATTGGCAATTTAGCATGTTTGGGAAATCATCAGCATACAGGTGACACTTCTGGCACTGAGAATGAGTCATGCTCTAGCTGTAGGTACTGATAGAAAAGATAAAGATGCTAGGCGTTGGTCTGGAACTAATTAGTACTTAAAACGAATGATGTAGCAAAGGAGACTGGGAAGGAAAGCTCAGTGAGGTAGTGTGAATGTCAGAGTTCAGTAGTAGAACATGCTTCAGGGTGGATGAAGATGAAAATGAAGGAGAAAGAGAAAGAAAGAGCAAGGAGAAGGAGGAGGAGCAGGAGGAGGAAGAAGGAGAAAGGAGGTGAAGAAGGAGGAGGAGAAGGGAAACGGAAAGGAGGAGGAAGAAGAAGAATTGATAGCAATGGAAGACTAGAGGACACTTGAATATGGAAATCAATTGCTCCCTTGTATCTCCAACAAGAATATAGGTGGAATTTAGGAGCCAAAAACCAAGATGGAACAACATGAGAAGACAGGCTGGGCTAGTCTCCTTTAACACAGTGTCCTCCCATTTCAGCTCTGTTAAAATTTCCTCCTTTTCTTTTAGAAAAGTACTGCATGATCCATATGTATGAGGAGGCTAAAAACAGTCAACTTTTCAGAAGGCTACTCCTGAGACTAAGTGAGGCTAGATGCAGAGATAGTATGAGACACTGACCAATACTCACAAAGTTTCAGCTAAGCAGGAGGAATGCTTTTCAGGTCTGCAAGCACACCAATCATCATAATAGTGTTCGTTTAATTCAAAATTACTGAAAAGCAAAGAGTGGCTGGGGAGGTAGTTTAGCTAGTAACATGCTTGCTTCCTTGCTATACAAGCATGAGGACCTGGATTCTGTGCCCAGTGCTTGTGTAAAAAGTCAGGCATAGTTGTGTTATCGTAATTCCAGCTCTTGGGAGGCAGAGACAGGAGGATCTTTGAGGCTTCTGGCCAGGCTAGCCTGATTATCAAGTTCCAGATGCCAACAAGAGACTCCATCTCAAAACATGAGAAGGAATGTCTTCTTTCTAAGAAATGACACCAAGGTCGACCTCTGGCCTTCACACCCAAACACTTCATACACAATACACAAATTGAAAAAAAAATATGGTTTATACCTACCCCCCAAAAGTCCATGAGGTGATGAATATTGTAAACATAAGTGTTTTTTGTCAATTAAGAAAAATATAAGTGAAAGAAGATGGACAATTGCTATTGCTGATTACAACTTAGCTCTAAAATAAAAAAGTAACCAATGAGACATTTTGTTGAAGAAGGTTGTAGATAAGTTTTGCTCTTCCAAAGAATATGCAAAATTCGAAGCTCTGGAGAGAAGAGATGGGAAGGGGAGACATCCAATAGAGGAAGTGGGTAACCAAGTCTGGTTTAGAATTTTAAATCCTTCTCCCTTAGCCACCCAGGGGCTGGCATTACAGGAATACAACACCACAACCCACCCACTTCTGTTAGATCTCACTGAGATGCTGCTAAGTGAGGCGGAAGCAAACAGGTGTTATGCCAAATAATCTGTCAGAAATATGTAAAATAAATAAAAATTAAAAATGACAAATTGATCATATTTCTAAAAGTTCTAGTAAAAATCACAAAAGTGTGTACAGTTTATAAAATTCTATCAGTGTGTAGAGAGAAAAAACACCAATCTTTGTAGGATTTTAAAAAAATGACAAAAACTTGAAATTCACAGTTTGGGGCTGGAGATGGTTCCTTGGTTAAGAATACTCCTGCTCTTGGTCAAGGGGTCCCCTTGCTCTTGCAGGGGACTCCTGTTTGTGTCTCTGCATCCTCAGCAGGCAGTTTACAACCTCCATAACTCCATCTCTAGAGAATCTGACTCCTCCTTCTGGCTCTGACTAGCCCAAGCATGCACTTACACAGACACATACATACACAAAAAACTTGAAAAGAAAAACAAAATAAAACCTGCTTCCCCCCTTTTTTATTAAAAAAATTATGACATGTAAATTTACAAAATTTTTAAAGATACATGTGTTAAAGAACCTTGAACTTTTTCCCCCTAAAAGTTCATGCATGTTTAACTTTTATGTGATTTTTTTTCATTCTTAGTAATTTTTAAATTAAATTCTTGTATGTATTCACTTTACATCCCAATATCAGCTTCCCCTCTCTTCCCAGTACTCCCTCATTCAGATCCTCCCCAATTCCTCTGTCTTTCCCCTTTGGGGAGGGGGATCCCCCTCTTCTAGGTATCACACCCTTCCTGGCACTTCAGGTCACTGCTGGACTAGGCAAATCCTCTCCCATAAGGTGGCCCAGTTAGGGGAACAGGATCCACAGGCAGGCAGCAGATTCAGGGACAGCCCCTGCTCCTATTGCTGGGGGACCCAGCATGCTTAACTTTCAACTGGATCTTTGATTGTCCATTTACTATTTGGCATGCTGCTGCCTGATTGTAACCATTATTTTCATTTCTTTAGTAATGGCTTTAATCATATCTTCTCTCTGCTGGTCTTCAGGAAACTAATTTTATTGCTTAAGTTGACTGCCAGAGACAGAACAATTGGCAAAAGAAAGTGCAATCCCAGGCCAAGAAATGAGATTGAAAACATGAGACTTGACTGTTAGATGAGAGAGGACAATGGTTAGGAAAAGCTATGTGGAATCAATTCTTCTTGAACTGGTTCACAAAGAGTAGCCACTTAGGAAATGTAAGCCTTGGTGTAGAGGTCTTTGAAAGTAAAAAAATTGAGAAGTTCTGAGACCTGGGAGTAGTAGAGTGAGCCATGGCCTTGGGGTTCCTGTAGAACTGAGGGCCCTGTAAGAAAGGTGTCACTTGAGAGATGTCAGAGCTGAGGTAAAAACACAAATGTGTTGTTGCACAGAGGCCTCCAATAAAGATTCTCTCACCTTGGGACAGCTGTGTACCTGTAGACTGGAATAAACACTACCCGCTCTTGTTGGTTGTTGTGTTTCCGGCAAAGCAGAAGCCTAAAAATAGTAAGAATAGTCGTAATTTCAAAATAGAATCAGGTTTTTTTTTTTATAGAAACAAACACTGCAGATTCCCTGAGGTGAAGAAAGCAGAGTTCACTAACAGAATAAATAGGCAGAATTTCTTACTAACTCATAAGTCAGAGTCTGTTTTGTGTCTCTATATTCTCAGCACAGAAATGGTTGGTAGTTAGCATTCCTAAACTTGTGGTATAAAAAATTCTACCATCTCAAACTTTCATGGTTTGGCCAACCCACCCTGGAGTAAGAACATAAATTTTGGATGGACCAGGGGTGTGTGGTGCAGTCCCTGAGGAGAGGATAGACTTTGGGTGCTGAGTGTTGGCACATGCACAGAATGAACAGAGCTAGGTGAAGTGAGTGTGGGTGTGGGTGTTCAGAGCATCTGAGCTTAGCTCCGCTGTTAGAAACTACCTCTCCTGCTTTTGTGAATTTAGGAGAAATTGTGCAGCTCTTATTTATGATGTTTCCTGTTTTCTTTGTCTATTAGCTAACTATGTACCACACAGTTATGTTACAGTTTCCTGTTTTCATTGGAGTATTTCAAAATATCTTTTTGAATTCTATACAACCATAAACATATATTGATATTTTGTTCACTTTCTTATTACAGTAAAATACACATAACATAAGGTAGCCTTTAACCATTTTTTGCATGATGTCCAGTGACATTTCATGCATTTGCATTGATATCACCAGTATATCACTGTGTGTGTGTGTGTGTGTGTGTGTGTGTAAAGAACACAGAAAACTCTCCTCTCTCACCCTTACTATGCATTGTCATTTGCTAGCATTAAATATTTGAGCAAAACCAAAAATGTTGTTGTAGTGATTGTAACACTACCTGATAAATGAGAGAGGAGAGCAGAATTCTATGGAATTTGCAGCAAGCAACACCCTATTCTTTTTTGTAATTCATTCCCTTTTCATCCTGATTACTATCCCCCTTCCAAATCCCCCCTAGCCCCCTAACCTGCTTAATCTCTGAGAGGATGGAGGCATTTCCCAGCTTGGTACATCAAGTCTCTTCAGGGCTAGGTGAAGCTTCTCCTGAGGCCAGACAAGGCAGCCCAGCTAGAAGAACATATCCCACAGACAGGCAACAGCTTTTGGTATATAGCCTCTGCTCCAGTTGTTCGAGACCCACATGAAGACCGAGTTGCACATCAGCTACATATGTGTCAGGGGCCTAGGTCCAGCCTGTGTGTGCTCTTTGGTTGCTGGTTCAGAAGACCAACAGAGTCAATACCTTCTTCTTCTTTTTTTTTTTCATTCTTTATTAGGCATTTTCTTTATTTACATGTCATATGATTTCTCCTTTCCCAGTTTCCCCTCCAAAAAACAAACAAACA
>NW_022196902.1:6901488-6911692 GCF_008632895.1 Mastomys coucha
TTTTTTTTTTTAGCTATGAAATTACAATGGGCCCACACTGTGTTAATTAACTTATGGTGTGTTAATAACCTGTACTAACAATTTCTCATGACTCTCTGAAAGCATGGCCAACTTCAAAGAAACCATTTGTACTCACAATCAGCGTGTGTTTTACTTTGTGAGTATCCATATACGGTATGAAATTTAATAAAGCCGACTGTAAATATCAAACACCCTTTCTGGTTTATGGGATTGTTCAGCTTTCATATTTTCCCTTTTTTATCTGATCATTGATTTAAGTGACAATTCTTGCCAGGATCAATGAAGTTTCCATCTGAGTGACTGTGCAACAGGAATCTCACATTCCTAGGTATGTTACACTCAACGGACTTTAATCTTATGATCAAAGCCCAGGCCATTACTGGCTGAAAAACTGATTCTAGGTAAGCTCGAGAGAACCGCTGTTCAATTGCTGGTAGACGCTGTGTGGGCTCCAGTCTCCTCATCCTGATGCAGTGAGAAGCCATGTTGTGTAGGACTAAACTTGTCTTTCAAATACGCTTGAAATGGTTACAGTCACTTCAGGGAGACATTCTCTTTTGTAGATCGTTGTAAAAATAAGCAATTTTAAAAATTGTGGGTTTTTTTTGTTTAACGTTTGGAGCTAGATTGATAAATAAATTGGGAGTTTAAATTTTTAGTTATTAGCAAATTAGAAGTTGCTAGGTTATAAAATGTACAGAACACATTAAGTAGTATTTGGTGATGTTTCATCTAAAAATGGAAAAATAATCTGTGAGTGAAATACTAGTCTTGTATGTGTGCTCATATTTAAAGCCATTATTCATTCTATTTATTTATTTACATTCATCATTTACTGAGCTTTGGAATAGCTTTTTGCAAGGTTTCCTTTTTAGCTATAATTAAAAGGGGGTAATGTACATAAAGCATCTGCCAATTACATAGTCTGGCACAAATAGGTGTAAAAAGAACGATAGTGATTATTGTTGCTAATAAAAGAATTAGAATAAATTTTCATCATATTCTTTTATTTTTAAAACTGTCACCAGTAGTCACCAGTAAGTATCTGCCCTTAAATAGTTAACTAAATCCAATGTTTTTATTTTTAAATACATTCTTCCTCTCTTTTCTTAAAAGCTAAGCTTATCCCTTTCCAATTTTAAGATTGAAGGGCTGAAAAAACCCTCTATACTGATGCCTATGTGGAAATGATTATAATGTTGAGATGTAAGAGTGATGCTACATCTAGGGCAACTCCCAGAGCGAGCTGCAAGAGAGAATGCAGAGAGTCCATAGGCAGGGCTCTGAGTTCTTCCCAGTAAGCAATAAGCCTTCAGCCCTGAGACCCATACGTTACTCTCTGGAGCAACCAGCTTGGGGTTGACTGGATAGTCCTGGAGCATTCGAGCTCCACTTACCAGAAAAGGCAGTGCTGAATGAGGACATATAAAAACATGACATCTGTGCCCAAAACAACCCTCAGGCCTGACAGAGGATGGAACTATTGTCAGAGCTTGACAGTACTATAAGTGTCAACTTTCATGAGACAAAAGGAAGACATATCTGCATATGAAACCCCCCCACACCACACACCAAATAAGATAGATGTAGTTAAAAGAACTTAAAAGCTAGTAATATATCAGATATCCTACAGAAAAATACAAAATATTTCAAAACCATGTATAAGCCAGTACAAAAACAAATTGTAACAAGTTTCAATACATGTGTAAAGGATAACTAACCTCCCCAAATTAATAGAGCGGAAAGGATAAGCAGAAACACTCGAAGCATCTAAGATTGTGGTAGCCCTCTTTGTGTTTGATAGAGAGAATAAGTCCATGAGAAGTGTGGAGATCCAGAGCACCTGGCTCAGTTGACACATGTTGAAGATACAGAAGAGCATCATGCACTATGTTTTGTACCCCTGTGAGACCTTTTGCTCACCTTGAGAGACACAGGCCACAGCTCTGTTTTTAGCAGTATAAAAGGACTGAAATCATACAAACATGTGTTCCCCAATAGCACGATTAAGTTTAAGTATAAAACAGAAATTGCCCAAGTATTTGGAAGTTGAACAACATGGTTTTAAGTAACTCATTAGTCAAAACAGAAACCAAAATAAAGAAAAATATTTTTGAGATGATCGATAATGAACATATTTTATATTAAAATTTGTATAATGAAGTTAAGTGGTTCTGGAGAAACTTATGGCACTCAATATTTATTTTAAAAGTGGACAAAAGCTAGAATTGATCATGTCAGTTTCTAATTTAGGGCATAAAAAGGGGTAAAAGTAATTCCCATCTAAATAGAACAGGAACCAAATCAAACAAACAAATAAAAAACCCAAAACATTAAGGAAGAGATCAGAAGGGAATATAATAGAAGACTTTACTCTATGAGCAAATGCGTGTGATTTTTAAAAACAACCACCAAAGGTCAAAACAAACAACAACAGGGACAAAAGAACAAGTATCAAAGTCCTGGTGCTAGTGTTGTAAGGACACTCGCCTTTAATTCCAGGACCTGAGGAGCAGAGGCACAGGAGCACAGAGGCTCTCTGTGAGTTCTAGGCCAGCCTAAGTCTACATAGAGAGACTCTGTCCCACATGAAAGCAAAAGAAAAAAAAAACAACAACAACAATAAAACCAAAGGTGGAAAGAAAGCAAAAGTGATTTTTCCGAACTAACAGGAAATCTGAGTAGTTGTTACTGTATAAACATAATGACGTCATAACTCTAACGCTTTCTACAAGGGAAATTGTTGGCTTATGGGACCTGATTGGTATCTGGTATTAAACATCTTAACAAATATTAAACCCACACAAATTCTACCTGAAAATCCAGGGAAGAAAACCACTTTCTAACTCACTTTATGCAGCTAACTTACCCCAGTACAATTATCAGCATGAAATAAACCACAAAGGTTATAGACAACTGAACTGCTGATCAATAATCCCCATGAGCACAGCTGCAAGTGTTTTGAGAGTCCACGAGCAAATTAAATGCAAGGCAATGGAAAGAAAACGGTCCCTTTTGAAGGACAAAACTGCCGCTCCAAAGGCAGATCTGTGAGGATCTCTCTCTCTTCTGATTGACTTGCTATGTAATTCTGGAATGCTCCTGAATCTAAATGAATGTTTTGGGCTCTATCTAAGTAAAATTGAGGGATCTTGGATTCTGAGGCGGAAGTAAGGGATAAACTGTTTCTCAGATTTGGAGCTAGATAAACCAAGTGAGATGCTGGAGACATTGCCGGCATTCTTTCCTTAAAGGACCAGGAAGGTATCTATTCTAGTCTGTTTTTTTATACTGCAGAGTAGTGAGCCTGGAGCCCCTTCCTGGCCAGGACATTCTTAGCATCCACTAGAACAGTTCCATAGGGAAGATTTCTTTCTTTTTTTCTTTTCATTACTTTATTCACTCACTTTACATTTGGGTCTAAGTCCCCCTCCATTCTTTCCTCCCAGCCTTACCCTCACAAATCCTTTCTCCTATTACCTCCTCCCCTTCTCCTCATAGAAGAGGCAGAAGTCTTGCTTTTTTTATGTCAAGAAGTATTAAATGTTAAGTCCCTTTGCTATTAGTTCTCCTTTGAAGTTCTGATAGAATGCTGTCCATCTGTTCTTAGGGTGGTTTTCATGGTTGCATTTTGTAATTGTTTCAGTCACACTGGCACTTGTAGTCTT
Source organism: Mastomys coucha (assembly GCF_008632895.1). Lineage (NCBI taxonomy): Eukaryota > Metazoa > Chordata > Mammalia > Rodentia > Muridae > Mastomys > Mastomys coucha. Next base: position 6,905,178 of record NW_022196902.1, read on the forward strand.
GTTCATATTATTTATTTCATATTGTTTACATCTGGTGTGTTACATGAACTGGAACCCTCACCTATTTGACCTAGTTTCCAATTTAGTGTAAGAAGTCTTTAATGTCAGTAGCCGTAAGTTCTAATTGTTAACTCATTTCTATCAAGTAGGTTGTGCCTCTACCTGGGGTAACTGTCAGGATGTAACAAGCTGAGCAGTGTTGCCTTTCAGAGGCAGAGGCAGGCAGATCTTTGTGAGTTCAAGGACAGCCTCTTGTACAGAATAAATTCTGAGTCAGCCAAGGATAAGAAGTAAAAACTCAGCCGGGTGGTGGTGGCACACGTCTTTAAGCCCAACACTTGGAAGGCAGAGGCAGGCAGATTTCTGAGTTCGAGGCCAGCCTGGTCTACAGAGTGAGTTTCAGGACAGCCAGGGCTGCACAGAGAAACCCTGTCTCGAAAAACAAAACCAAAAAAACAACAAAAACAAACAAACAAACAAACAAAAGAAGTAAAAACTCTACAAACAAACAGGTGATAAGAAAAAAGTTACATATTTTGTGCAAGGTCATTCAAACCTTGAAATCCAGCACTCAGGAGGGCGAAGCCAGGCGAAGCCGGTGTGTTCGAGTACAGCCTGGTATACACGGAGAATCTAGGACAGCTGGCAATACACAGAGAGACCCTGTCTCAAAATAAGCAAACTCCTCCCAGAGAATTAGCTTGTATTATACCATGCTGATTCTGATTTATTTTTTCTTAATCTTAACTTTAGATGATATGTCTTCATTTGAGAAAGGTGTGTGTGTGTGTGTGTGTGTGTGTGTGTGTGTATTTAAACTAGAGATTAACCAAAACCTGGCACTAACACAGCCCTATGCAAACAAGATTCTTACTGTTATTATTCAAAGCACACGCACACTGTTCGTGGGTTATTTGCTTAGATGGGGCTGCGTTCTGCCTTACTGCATGCTTTTCCTATAGCCAAAGGCAGTTCATATGCACTCTGAGGTTACATCATTTGTTTTCAGGACAGACTGCCTTTGTTCTCCTACGTCATCGTATCCTTAGTCCAGAATTCACTGCTGTATAAATGGTTCCCCTCCACCTTGAGAAATCCTCCTTAGGAATTAGTAGCAAATAAAAATATCAGAAAAAAAATATAAAAAACACACAAAACAAAAGCCTAAAAATTTGTTTTAAAAAGTTGGCACAAGCAAGGTAACATGTGGAACTACGGTAATGTTAACTTTAGGCAAGAAGTCTCTCCAGGGTGGAAAGCAGTTGGTTCTTCTGTTTGCTACTGACTGAGCCACACCGGAACAACTGAGGGAGAAAACGGCATTACACTAGCTTCTTTTTCTTTTTAATTCTCTCCCTCTTTCTTTCTCTCCTCCTTCCTTCCTTTATTTCGATTATAATTATCATTTCCTCTTTCTTTTTCCTCCTCCGAAATCCCATCATATACCCCTCTTTGCTGTCTTTCAAACTCACAACCTTTTTCATTAATTAAACTCATCGTACCTAACCTCCTTAAAAACCCTTCTCCTTTGTGCTGCCTAATTTTATGTCAACTTGACACAGGGTAGAGTCATTTGAGTGGAGGGAACCAAAATTGAGAAAACCCACCTCCACCAGAATTGGGTATAAGCCTTAAGGCATTTCCTTAATTAGTGGTTGATGAGGGAGGGCTTAGCCCACTATGTGTGGTGCCATCTCTGAGCTGGTGATCCCAGGCTCTACAAGAAAGCAGGTTGAGCAAACCAGTTAACAGCACCCTCCATGGCCTGTGCAGTAGGTTCCCACCCTGTTTAAGCTCTTGTCCCAATTTCTTTCAAGTATGGACTATGATGTGGATGTGTAAGCCAAATAAACCCTTCCTCCCCCAACTTGCTTCTGGTCATAATGTTTCATCAGTGCAATAGTCACGCTAATGAGGACATTTTCTCTCCCTCTCTTCTCTCCTTGGTTTGAAGCATCTCTGCCACCCCTCAGGGCAGGCTTTATCCTGGTGTTTCTCTTCTCTCCTCCTACCATTCAAAAGTGTTGCCAAACTAAAATGTCCAGAAAAGTGTTAGAAGGATTACTGTTGTCATCTTCCTTCGGTATTTGTAGTAAGGAACATGGAGGAAAAAAAATCAGTAAATACTTAGGGCTAGAGTTTGGGGGATTTATAATAGTCATAAAGGAGACAGCTGGCCCTTGGCAGCATCTGGAAAATCAATTCTGCCCATGGATGTGACTTGACCCCTAACCTGTGGCTGCATTCAAACAGTACAAATTAAAAAAACATGGAGCCTATGGTGTGTGACATTTCAGGAGACCGCCTTTAAAAATATCAGAAAGTACCTCATTACCTTGCAATAGACCAATATCTGGAGAGAATTGGAGAAAACTTTACGAGGGTGTGGATTTACATCTGGAGACAGATGTGCATGAGGAAACTCTACTCAAAGAAGAATTTTTTAGATGTATCTAGATGGATAAAGTACAGCCACTTGATTTCTGAGTCACTGAGAACACTGAGTGTTATGGACTGGGAACCATGAGACTCTTCCTTGAGATAGTCCTTTGGTTTAGGGAACAGAGTATCTTGAGAAATGCCCAGAATTCCTTTAAATGTTTGTGCTGTCTCTGTGCTTAAGACTAACCAGGTTATTCCCTCTGAAACCTTCCCTCCATCACTCTTTTACTGGGATGATTTTTTTTTTTGTTCTGTTTCCTTGTTTATGGGAAACTTAGGTCTTTGAACACCTGTACCTCATTGTAGCGTTTGATTCTGTGCCCTCATTAAAATGTTTATGCGTAATGGCCAATTAATAAATGCAAAAGTACCCAACTTCCTCCCCAGGAGGTTGGAGTCTTCATCAGAAATGCTGGCTGAAACATATTCTGCATGGGAAACAAGGAACTGGTGGGTGGTCAGGACAATGCAGTGGTTACAATAGAAACCAGAGCAGCTTTTCAAAAAACTAAAAGCCCTTGTGGAAAACACAGCGTGTACGTCTGGAGATAAAATTATGAAATAACTCATGTTGGGCAAGGAGCTCCTCTGTAGAAAAGAAAGCCATTCGATGGTGCCTTACACCAGCATTTGGGTTTGCTTGAACCACATCAACAGAAAGCAATTGAATAAAGACTGAAAGAGCACTGAGCTAAACTGTTAACAGTGGATTCCTAGAGAAAGTAGAATAATACACGTGGTTTTAAAATGAAGACAAAGATCTGATACAATAAAACTGGAAAACTGGCAAGCCATGAGCCACATTCTCACTTTAGGTTTCTGGGACCGATTTTTAAGTTATGATTTTGAGTTATGATTTTCCTGCCTCTGAGGTTCCTGACCCAGAGAGGAAGTTATGTCTATCCCAGAGCAGATGTCTTATCAGAGCAGCCTGTAGCACATGGGAAGTTTTACCCCTGAGGGCAAGGGGCCTCACTCATGGAGATCTCTAAGTTTATGAAGCGAGACATAAAGTATAAGTAATTACCACTTCCATGGCCACTCTGCCTTCTGCCCTATGAGCATTATAAAACACTGAAGATGAATTTAAGTTTGATAACAACATGTTCAGACTGTGAAGCCCAGTGTGATTGATGGTGGAGAAGGTGGTCCTGACAGTGATCAGGTCACTGAGAGGAGTCTTGGCAAACTAGATCAGTGTCAGGACTCGGGAAGTTCAGATGTTCAGAAATGACAGGCTTAGCTCTGAACAGGCTGGCCTAAAGAAGGAGTTCTGGCACTTAGATAAAAGCCTGCATTCCTCGGGAACTTGTGAAACAGGTTCCCACCAAAAGGAGCTCTCAGCTCCTACGCCAACACCATGCCTGCCTGCTTGTCTGCTGCTGTGCTTCATGCCTTAACGGTCATGGACTTACCCCTTGAAACTGTAAGCTCCTCTAGTAAACCCTTCTTGCTCTAAGTTGCTTAGGCCATGGTGTCTTTTTTTTTTTTTTTTTTTTTTTTTTTTTTTTTTTTTTTTTTTTTTTGGTTTTTCGAGACAGGGTTTCTCTGTGTAGCCCTGGCTGTCCTGGAACTCACTCTGTAGACCAGGCTGGCCTCGAACTCAGAAATCCGCCTGCCTCTGTCTCCCAAGTGCTGGGATTAAAGGTGTGGGCCACCACCGCCCAGTGCCTTAGTGTAGTCTTGAAAGCCAAGCGCAAGCAGCCTTCCCTCAGCCTGTCAAGGGATAAAAGCACAAAGCTAAAGCCACATGGATCAGATGTGTCAACTGGGATCTTGGGTCTTGAGCCTAAAGTCAGAAAAGACAGTTGGAATTCACACCCTTTAACTCTAATGGCTCACAGATGAAGTCAAGGGAGGCTTCTGTTGCCACAAAACCTGTCAGAGTTAGCAACTTCCTTAAATTTCTTACTCTGCATCCTGTGCTTCCTCTTCAACTCTGTAATCTATGTAACCACAAAGCTTCCAGAGCTACCTGTCCCTACTCACCAGGAAGAAGGTTGGAAGACTCATGAAGCTTAGCCCAGCATTTTTGTAGGTTCTGGAGTCATCCCCATGGTTACACAGCAAGCAATTTACTCACTGAGACATCTTCCTGATCCACTTATTAATTTCATATGTACATACTTTATCATCTAAAATTCTAAACATACGGCTTGATAGCAAGAATTATTAGCTTTTTTTTTTTGAAGAATGAGTCTTGTTATATGCACACTCATCCCTATGTCATAAGCTAAGTGTAATGGATCAAACATATCATTCTAGTACTTGTGAGTTCAAGGCCAGCACTAGATTCAGTGGGTAGCCTATAATAATAATTATTATTATAAGTATTATTTTATATATATACATATATTTCAAATATATATTTGAGACATGGCTCAGTGTTTAATAATGTGTACTGCTCTTCCAAAAGTCCCACATTTTGTTCCCAGCACTCATTTCAGGTAGCTCCCAACCTCTGTAACTCTAATTTGAGGGCTTTCAATGACTCTGGCCTGGGAGGGCATCTGTACTCACATATACATACACACAGAGAGACCTGTATATGCACATAATTAAAATTGAGAAAAAATAAACCTAAATCCACTGCAAAGCTTGGGTTGATTCAAGAAAATCTCTGAGTAAGGACATGATTGTCAGAGTACAAGATACCAGGCACTAAAGGCTGCCTCTCCGGTTTTCAAAAGCACAAGAGCTGCAGAGTTGATCTCTTTTCCAAATCATAGTTATCGATATCTTCTCCAAATCTATGAAGATCTAGTGAAAAGTCTAAAGCCTGAGCCTCAGATTCTTACCAAGAAAGGCATCTCTGGGGCTGAACTTTGAAACATCATTGAAGGTCCTTGTTAGCTGAAAGTACATACAAGTCACCCGAGGCTTGCCAAAATGCTTAGGAAAGAAGGATGTGACTTGCTTCAAATTTTGCCCAAAGTTCTCTCCTGACTCAGAACTGAGTTCCATCCATGCCTTAGCCTTCAGAATGGAGTCATGGTTTTTCAGTTTTTGAAGATTTTCTTATTTTTACTTTGTGTGAGTATGTGTGCGCGCTGAGTATATGTACACACTCTTCATGTGTGCAGAAGCCAGAAGAGAGCTTCCGGGACTAGAGTCTAGTGAGCCATCTGATACGGATGCTGGGAGCTGGCCCCAAGAACAGTGAGTGCTCTTAACCCCCACAAGCCATTTCTTCAGCCCAGAAATATCCCAGCTTGGAGCTTTTGTTTGGATGCCCTGGCTGAAGAAGAAAAGGATCAAACAAACTCACCATGGAATAGAGAGATTCAAGAGCTGTCATCACCATTGACAAATGTACATTTTTGTGATATTGTTTGGGGTGGCTAAGATTAGAACAGTACTGAGCCTATGCTACTCTGTTATTTATGAAAAAAGACTGAGAGGAGAGAAAATTATCCATAGGGAAATTACTCCTTTCAAGCAGAGGAGTAAAACAGCTCATATTTTAAACATCAGAATGAGTACCCTTGACCATGTAAGTTAAATAGCTAAGACTTGCCACTGTTTCAGCTAGACTTAGTCATGCTATGGTGATCCTTGTGGCTTGACTGTAGGCATGGTGTTTTATTCATTTTAACAGCTATCCCATGAGGAGGTATTCTTGTTATCTCCATGGTACAGTTGAGAATCTTTACTTTATAATCACTTACTGGAGACTTAAAGAGCCAGGTTAAAAAAAATGGGGGCCAGCAAAATGATTCACTGGGTAAAGGTGCTTGATGCCAAGGCTGAAGACCTGAGTCAGATTCTCCAGAACCCCATGGATGACATGAGGAGATGACTCATGGAGTTGTTCTTTAGCCTTCGAGCACTCACAGTGACACACTGTAGAGCCTCCCGTAAATACACTTAATAAGATGCCATTTAAAATGTTTTTCTACTTTGTGTCTATGTGTGTAGGATTTGTGTACCTATCGACTTTTCCTCCCACTCTGTTTTAAGACAGAGCTACTTCTGGTTTGCTAAGCCAGGCTGGGCAGCTTATAAGCTTCGGGGGCCACTCCTCTCCCCCTACTATCTCACCGGAGAAACTCGGGATTACAGACATGTGTTCC